>NC_089583.1:4300936-4651961 GCF_019320115.1 Miscanthus floridulus | reverse complement strand
CACCACCACCACGACCACACCACCACCACCACCACACCACCACCACACTACTACTACCACCACCAACAAGCACACCACCACGCCACCACCACCACCACCACCACCACCACGCCACCACCACAACCACACCACTACTACCACCAATAACAGCCACACCACTACTACCACCAACAACAACCACACCACCATGCCACCACCTCCACCAACCACGCCACCACCACCACCCACCACTAGCACTAGGTTTCACTAGGTTTTACTAGGTTTCACTAGGTTTGACATTTAGAGAAACTAAAACATTTGTCATACTCACCGGAGTAGAATCAAGCTGAGGTGGAGGTGCAGCCTGCAGCTGACCGAGCAGGAACTGTGGGACTGTTCCACCTTGGGTCATTGCAAGACCCCGCATGTAGGAGAGCACCTCTGCCATCTGCCGCTGATCCTGCTCCTGCTTGGCCTCTAAAGCTGCCAGCCTCTGCTGCTCGAGCTCCCGCTTGGCCTCCAAAGCTGCTAGCCTCTGCCGCTGCTGGTCCCGCTCGACCTCCATCGCCTACAGTTGTGCCTGCAACATTTGACGCCAATGTTTCAAAATTGCGGAGCTAAGGTATGTAAAAGTCAAAGAACTAGGAATGGAAGAGAACACTTACCTGGAGTGTCGACACCACGGTCGGGCGCTGGCGTATGGCTGGCATTGAGCTCGAGCTCGCTGCTCGGATCTAGTGCAGCGGAGGAACAGAGGTCGTGTCAAGGACACCGTCGCCAAGCCAGAACCGCTCGTGCTTCTTGCCTTGCCCCACCCTCATCACGAGCTCTGGATCAAGCCACTCCTCAGTGGTCGGGTCGTAGTCTGGCCCGTGGCCTGACCTTGCCATCTCTGTGTACGCAGAGATGCGAGGGGCAATGCTGGCATTGGTGAATGACTCGACAGGGACTTCTGGGGTCCAGTTGGTGGCGGACGTCGCCTTGCCCAAGTGGGACAAGGCATATGCCTTGAGGTGACCACAAGGGCGGCCACCATGTGACGCTGACTGTGAGAAAGACAATAACATTGTTAGAGTTGTTGCATAATTGAGTGTTAGGTTAGAGAAATGGTTTCGCCTTACCCAAGCTTCTGAGAATTCAGAGAGGTTGCGGCTGCCTTGATGGTGTGGTACTCCTTGCATCAGCAAACAGCGCTCGCGTGCTTCATCATGCTCCTTCTTCCAGTCCTGGCTGAGCCACATGTCCACAATCCTCTCCCAGGCATCTAGATGCTGATTGCACCAGTTTGGAATCGCCTATAGGCCATCAAGCAAACGATATATCAGAAGATCAAATTAAGGAAACTTAATCTCAGAAGAAATCAATAGTAATGTTTCGTATTTACCGCATGGTACTCCTCCTTGGTCAGCACCACTTGTCTTGCCTCGTCCTTTTTATGCTACGCCCTTTGACCTTCGCGTAGTGCCAAATGTGCGCCTGATGACGCGCGTCATGAATCATGTTCGTGACGCGCTTCTTACAAGAAGCGACCGCCACCTGGTACGCCCTGTGCTCCTTGACCTCCTTGATTCTAAAGAAATCCTGCATAAAGGCACGAGCTATCAATTACTTATTAGAAGAATGCCCAATGAATACGATGTATCTGTGGCTAAAAGAATACAATGTGTACCTGAAAGACTTACCGATAGGTCCCTGACGACCCGCTCTGCCTTGTTCCTATATTTGTGGCCACTATGATCCATGGCATCGGCGGCCAATTCGTAGTGGTCGAACTGAGTGGCTGGATCGAACATGTCCAGGCTCACCCCCACTAGGCTAGGGTAGTGCTCCCTGCACAGACCTCCTAGGATGCCATTCACTTTGCGTGCCTTGGCTCCAGTCTCCACAAGTTTCTAGTTCCTGCACAAGTGATTACAAAAAGTATTAGTTTGTATTTTGATTTTCAACATTTCAAATGAAGAAGTTTCGAGCACATCTTAAGTTACTTACCTATCCCCATAGGGTGTGATCAGCGAGCGGGCCACTTTAGGTATTGGTCGATGCGGGAGCTTCGCGGGACCACACAAGTACACCGTCAACACACCAGAGGAAGTGGATCCCCCTACAGTCGCCTCGTTCCCTGCAGTCGCCTCATCCCCTAAGGTGGAGGAGGACCCCCCCGCATCCGCATGCTCCATCGCGGCGGTAGGCTCCTCCACGGCCGCAGGCTCCTCCACGGCCAAAGGGGTAGTCGGCTACGTCCTGCTCGGACGCCTGTGGCTCCTCCGCCTCAGCACCAGCTCCAGAGGCTGAACCGACGCCTCTGGCTCCTCCTGGCTGGCGTAAAGAGACTAGACAGACCTCCTGGGTGGCATCTCCTGCATTAAAAAAGAACAAAACAATTAGCATATATAAACGATACATAATTAGAAAGAGATGAAAAATGAAGATAATTACATGCAAAATGAATATAATTACAAAAACAGATAATATTACATGTATTAGAAACGATCTCCACGATTGGGATTAGCTGGATTGTACATATCGTCATCGCTATCAACCATGTCCAAATCTTCATCAGCCTCCTCATCATCACTATCAACACCTAAGTGTAATCGGTCAAGGAACACTATGTCCTTTAGATTTTCCACCTCATCTCCAGAGTCCTCGTCCACAACCCTTTCGATGTCTGTCTCCATTTTGACTAGCCTGGTTAAGTCTATCTCAAAGCTCCCTTGTAGCCCCTCTTCGTGTTGATAGAACTCTCCGTCATGTGTTTCTGGGTTCAAGTTGTAATCTTCATTGTTTGGGAGAGGTAGTCTACCGTGCGGCAATACTGAGTGAACAACATACCAACCCTTAAGGTTTTCCTCAGTTTGGCAAGCATATGGACTATAATAGACTTGCTTGGCTTGTGTGGCCACAATCCATACATCATCACCTTCATAGACAGAATCCTGTTGAGTCTAGACTAGCCCAAGATGAGGGTACTGTCTCGATACCTCAGGATCAAACCACCGGCATTTGAATATGACAGGACTAAAAGGTTTGGCTCCATGAAACTGGAGTTCGTATATTTCTTCAAGTATCCCATAATAGTCCTTGCCATCAGTTCCGGGCATCATAACTCTAGTATTTGTGGTCCTTCGATTCGGCCGACTCTGCTCGTAGCTTGTTGTGTGAAAGCGATACCCATTGACGTCATAAACGTTACATGACATGACCCTAAAGTTGAAGCCATCGGCAACCTGCCGTAATTCGGCACTTATAGACGCATCCCTATAGCACTGCAAAGTCAGGCTAGAGCATTTTGTTATTCACACAAACGACCAACTTGAAATCAAGAAACAAGGGGGAAGTTGGACGGTACCTTCTTTTGGAACCAAGAAATGAAATCCCGCTCCTTAAGAATGGTATCAACTTCATGAGGGCGAGGTCGCCTTGATTGATGCCATAATAGATTAACAAATTCCCTATGTAGACAAGAAACATGACGGGGTTGGATGCAGAATAGTGACGGTGTAAGTAACAAGTTCGTTGAGAACTTACTCGATATACGGCGCCACTTCATCTAGGTTGGCCAACAAATATAGCATGATACTGCGCCACTCTTCATTGCTCAAGGTCTTTGGGCTCAATGCACTTGCTCTTCCGAGTGACCCTTTCAAAAGGCTGAGGGTAGATTTATTTTCGTCCTCATTGTAACGAGCCGGTCGATTATGCACACTAGGAAGGTTGCCCTTATAGTATGTTGTTGTGAAGTTTGACACCTCCTCATTAATGAACGCCTCTGCCATGGAAGCCTCAATTTTGGCTTTATTTCCACATTTCTTGCGAATAGTCTTTAGACATCTCTCGATTGGATAGCACCAGCGGTTCTGCATGGGCCCCCCCATTCATGCCTCATACGGGAGGTGCACAATCAAATGCTGCATCGACAGGAAGAAGCTGGGTGGAAATATCTTCTCCAACTTATAGATCAACTCAGGGGCTCTTTTTTCCAAGTCAGCCACCACGTTTCGAGATAATTCCTTGGCACAAAGCTGGCGAAAGAAATAGCTCAACTCTGCCAGCATGACCCAGACATGCTTAGGGACGAAGCCTCGAACCATCGATGAAAGAAGGCGCTCAATCCATATGTGGAAGTCATGACTCTTCATCCCTAAGACTCGGCCAGTAGATGGGTTGGCCCCCCTCTTAAGATTCACTGCAAACCCATCAGGAAACATTAAGTCCTTGATCCATTGGACTACAACTATCCTGTGCTTCTTTTCCAAGACGTAATCGCCCCTAGGCCTTCTCCATGTCTTGCCGGCTCTTGGTGGTCGCATCTATAGGTGTTGTCTATCTCATAGCCTTGCTAGGTCCGCTCTAGCCTTAGGGTTGTCCTTAGACTTGTCAGTGTCCATGAGTGTTGCCCAGAGAGCTTCGGTGACATTCTTCTCAGTGTGCATTACATCAATGTTATGTGGCAGGGCCAGGTGCTTAAAATAGGGAAGCCTCTCCAAGCCCGACTTATGAGTCCACATATGTTGAACACCATACCCCACAAAACCAACTCCGTCTTCCTTGGTGACAAGACCGTCTATCTGAGCAAGAACCTTGGCGCCAGTCATCTTCTGTGGTTCAGGGTCTGTCACTACGACACCTTTCATAAAGTTCTTAATGTCTCGTCTGAATGCATGGTCAAGAGGGAGGAATTGTCGATGTTTGTCGAATGAGGAAAACTTGCCACCACTCTTCAACCTAATGAACTACAGAGCTGCCTTGCATACCGGGCATGGGAACTTCCCGTGGACACACCAGATGCTGAATAGACCATACGCCAGAAAGTCATGCATCGAGTAGTGGTACCAAACATGCATTGTGAAGTTCCTCTTTGTAGCACGGTCGTATGTCAGTACCCCGTGATCCCATGCACTGATCAACTCATCAATCAAAGGCTCCATGAACACACCCATATGTTTCCCCGGGTGACCAAGAATTATCAGCGACAAGAATATGTTCTGACGTTGAAGAAGGACGCCGGGGGGGAGATTGAGGGGGATAACGAAGATTGGCCAACAAGTGTATGGGGCCACCATCATTCCAAAAGGATTGAACCCATCTGTTGCAAACGCAACACGCACATTATGAGCCTCTAGAGCTTTATTAGCATAAATGCCATCAAATGTTTGCCATGCTTCACCATCTGATGGATGTACCATCTTGTCAGGATTGTATCGGATGCCATTTTTGTGCCATGCCATCTATTTTGTGGACTGCTCGCTCATGAATAGCCGTTGGAGTCTCGGTATGAACGGAAGGTACCGTAGGACTTTCATGGGGATTCCAAGCTGCTTCTTCTACCCATCACTAGATTCTACCTCCACATACCTAGAGGACTTACACTTTGGATAGTACTTTGCTTCCGCGTGTTCTTTCCTAAAGAGGACGCACCCGTTCTCACAAGTGTGTATCTGCTCATACGGCATCTTAAGAGCTTTGAGGAGCTTCACTGACTCGTACAAGGTCTTCGGCAGCATGTGATCTGCCAGAAGCAGGGTCCCAAAAACTGCCAGCATACTATCGAAGCAGTCTCAACTCATGTTATGCATGGACTTTAACCCCATTAAGCGTCCAATGGCATCGAGTTGAGAAACATTTGTCTTGTCATGAAGGGGCCTCTTAGCCGACTCCATCATGCGATAGAATGCCCTTGCGGTTTCCTCTGGCTCCTGCTCCTCGGTTTCGTCCGTACATCGTTCACCGAAGTGTGCTTGGTGGAAGTCATCCATCATGTCTGGTACCCCGCCATCACTATCAAACTCCTCCAAGCGTGGCCTCAATGCCTCATCTCTAATACGATGGCCTTCACCATGGCACACCCACCGGGTATAGTCTAGCATAAACCCAAACTTGCAAAGATGTTCCTCAATGACCTTCTTGGTTTTCCTATTCCTGTTTGCACATTCGCTGCAGGGACACCACACCTCTGTCGCTCCTTGAGCACCCACACCAAATGCTTTGTCCAAGAAATCCTTAGTCTTCTGTATCCATTCACGAGTGACCTGATTTTGACTACGGCGGCCTGTGTACATCCAATCACGGTTATCCATCATCTACCATATATATAATAGAGTAATATAACCATCAATAGCATATGCACCGCTTGCCTACTATCTAATAGGTAGGGATAGATCCTAATCCCACCCGCGGATGCGTAGATGAGGTTAGTTTCCATGCTCCGCTCCAATCCGAGATAGAATTTCGGCAGCACATCCCCGTTGTTCTCCCGATACACGTCCTAGAAGGGAGAGTGTGTATCTGGAGAACAACAGGGAGGTGCTGCCGAAACCCCATCTCAGACCGGACCGGAGCATACAAACTAAATCATCTATGCATCCGTGGGCTGTCCAAATAACATGGACAATCCAAAACAGATACGGTCGCAGATATGCAGAGATCCGCATACCTATGACCGTATCTCTTTCGGACGGGAGACGCCTAACTGGTTTACGCGATCTAGCTAGGGTTACGAACAAAGGGCTTATACCTAGGGTGGCGGTGAGTGGAGAGGTGACGCGGTGCAGGCAGACCCGAAGGAAGACGCTCGGGGTAATCCAGGTCCCCTCTGTCGGGCTCTTCTCTGCAAAACAAGAAACACAATTTATAAGTTCAAAATTTCGGCAGAACCTCCCCTGTACGGGGAGGCTTCCAAAACCTGCAAGGAAAAAGACGGCACGATGGCCGACATCCACAATTTCGGCACGATGGCCGACACAGCGACATATGGCACGATGGCCAACACATCCACAAAAGGCACGAAGGCCCACTAATCCAGAAATGGCACGAAGGCCAGCAACAGGCGGGAGGGGGCTTTACCTTGGGTGGCAGTGTAGTCGGGCGACGCAGAGTCAGGATCACCCTCGTCTTCGGTTAGACGCGGGGAAAACGGCGACGACCGCCCGGCGTGACACGATGACGCGGGGGCATGACGGTCGTCGGCCTCTCCTTCTCCCCTCCTTCTCCCCTCCTCTCTTCTCCCTTCCTCTTCTCCCTTCCTCCTCCAAATGCTCTCTGCAACGGCCGGCAGGGGCGCACGGGGCCGGCCGGGGGCGCTCGGGGCCGGCCGGGGACACGCTGGCCGCGGGGGTGGGCCACCAGCGGCGTGGCCGGGGGCGCGCGGGGCCGGCCGGGGACGCGCTGGCCGTGGGGGTGGGCCACCGGTGGGCGTGGCCAGGGGCGCGCGGGGCCGACCGGAGACGCGCTGGCCACGGGGGTGGGCCACCGGCGGGCGTGGCCGGGGGGCGGTGGCGGTGCCCGACCACCGGGCGAGGCGGGGGACGACGCGGCCCCGACGACGACGGCGCTCGGCGGGCTAGGCTGCTGCTCCGGCGGCGCGGGGATGGGGCGGGGGCGGGCTACGGTGGCGCGATGACGGGGCAGGGGCGGGGGAGAGGCTGCGGCGGCGCGGGGGACCGGTGGCGGCGAGAGGAAGGGGATGCGGGGCGCGCGGGCGAGAGGAAAGGCTGAGTGGGCCGTGAGTGGTCTATGTGGACTGGGCCTTTGCCGAGGGCCCAGATCCGGGCTCTCGGCAAAGTTTTTTTTATTTTTTTTAAAAACCCTTTGCCGAGAGCCCTTTGAGGCTCTCGGTAAATACAAAAAAAATTTGTTTTTTTCCCAATTTTTTTCTGGTGGCTAACAATAATATTTAAAAGACATATTTAAAATTTGGAGTTTTTTTATTTTATTAGCTATATTTAATAAGTTTATTTCATTTACTTGAATTCTCCCCGGTAATTCAAATTTGAACTGCAGGTGCATCGAATATTGGAATTGAGTGATTCAAAAAATCATATTCATGGTATTGCATGTGGTGTGAGAGCGTATCCAGTGACAGATGCCAAATTTGGCACATCGTTTTCACGGAACACGGCGAGGAACTTGCGTGTAAAGTATTTTCAAATTATATAAAATGGAAACGAAGTCCGAAATTCACGAAACTTGTCGAGGTGTCATTTCATCGCATGTATAGGCTGTGATAAAAAAAATTGAGTGGGTTTCGAGCAAGTTGCGACGTCCGATGCCTAAAATCCAGACATCTCCCTATGCCGCTGCCCACAACTCCCTTCCAACCCTAGCCGCCACCCCCTAGGGCCCCTACCCAACAGGGCTCTGACAGGTGGAAAAGGCATGTGGGTTTGATCCCTTTGGGCAACACAGGGATACAAATCCTGGCCAACAAAAAAAACATTGAGAAAAAACAAAGACTTCATAAATTCTACTGTAGTGTGCAAAATCACTACCATGAATAATCTTTGAATGATAAATACATGCAGTGGGTCAAGATCAATTACTAATTGGAAGTACAAAAGACTCTTTAGCTCCTGGGGTAATGAACTTTGATCAAGGAGAAAGCAAGTCATCAACATTGGCTTCATGACTCTATTATGGAACTGAAGAAAACATATGAGAGTCTGAGGTTTGCAGCAAAACTACATATTACACTAATAAGCTGACTACAAACCAATGAGAACTAGCAACTGCCCAAGCATAAATCCACTATAGTCCACCCTTGCAACTAGCATCAGCAGCATGACTCAACAGCACCAGAACATACAGAATTAGCCCTGCAATAGATGAACAGAGAAATCACTATTTATCGATGAAATGTGATATTTATAATTAATTAGTGCAACCATATTAACATTACTGCATTTCCTTGAATATAGATGGTGAGAGAGCTGTTCATGCCACTCATTCATAACTACATTTGACATAACCAAAGTAGCATCTGCATCACATTCTTAACTACACGGACAGGGAAAAAGATGCCTATTGCATGTGAAATTTTGTAGGAATATGATTTTTTTTTCAGAAGCTGTAGATTAATCAGAGCAACCTACATGGCATATGAACTAGTACAAGTACAATCAAAGCTGTTGTTATTGGAGGAATAGCCTTATGCTTCTGTTGCAGGTTGGGATCATAACATGAAAGCCCAGTAACATATGATTTGAAAATTCACTCAACTGACAATTTGTGGTGTGTTAGGTTTAGATTTTCCTACCAAACTACTAGCTCCAGCCTCTAAGGCAGAATACTACATGCACATATCAGCACACCGTTGATCCACTGCCATGGAATTGTCAGGATTTCCTGTGCACATGCTAAGCTGACAACTAAAGTTAAAATAATATCTAATTCGAGTATGAGCTCATTCATTTTAAGCACAACAAGCACTGACCAATAGGTTCTATTGTTCCGGACTTATGTTTAAAAACTGATTCAGATACACACCAAAATCGTAAAGCTTTGTTACTTTTCTCAAAAAAAAATCAATATGCCTGTGTTTCATTATATAAATGCTCAATACTTTTCTCAAACAGATCAAAGTAAAAATGGAGAACACAGCAGTGAGGTAAACATTGTGCAACATCATTTAGCTATTACTTCCTCTGCAACCAGCAAGAACTAAACTTAACTAGCGCAAGAAGAGACAAGAAAGTTGTTGTTTCGGAAACTGTTGTTTCAAGTTGTTGCTGCTGTTTCTGAAAACTGTTGTTTCAGAAACACCAAACAGATAAAAATGCACAGTTATAATTTTTGCAGGAATCAGAAAACAAAGAAATGAGCACAGAGAAATCAATGACAAGCCCTTTAATTTGAATGGGGAAAATAGAGTTTTCAATGAGAATCACGGAGCTATCAGGTTGACAATAGAGTTTTCACTCGATCCAACGGTTGACATGTTGAGAGGCGACATGGCTGACCCATGGTTTAGCTCATGATTGGTACTATAGATATTCTGATAAAATAAAGTATGTGTTGCAAATATTGGGGAATCCGATTTCGAAAATGTCCTTCCTCATCTGATCCAAAATACTTCATTCTTTATTTCTGAGTTTATGTTTCTTTAGAAGCCTTCCTACAATGCATAAACCCTGCTTCGGAGTGACTGTGGCAATCCGTTTATTGCTGCATCAATTTCCTACAAAAAGAGGAATCAGATCTCAGGAGATTTAGTTCTATCGAAGTAAGTCCTCATAGAAGAGCAAGAGAATGAAATGGTTTAGAGCCAACGAATGCAAAACAAATATGCCAATTTCCAAGAGGAAATGAAAACATAGAAAGAAAATAGCATATATTAAACATAAGTACTGATTTTCGAGTAGAAAAGAGGTGTGCATCTTTGTCCCACTGATTAGAACAAAAACTTGGAGGTGACAGAGCATCTTAAATATGAGTGAAATTAGGATAGAACAGACCAATTGAAGTAGCCAAATGGGATTAATAATAAAAAATAAAGCTGGCCATAGCATTTAAATAGATAGAACTGAAACAATGGTTAGATATCAGCCCAGCGCCCAACCTCTGAAGTATAACGTGCAGAAAAATGAATGAGTAGAATAGCCTTGTTTCCAAGCTTCTCAGACTGGCTTGCCAACTGCGTTGCAAAAAACAAACTTCACAGTAAATACTAGTATTAACATATATTTTCGACGTTGAATAAACAAATTTGGAGTATCTCAAATAATATCATAATAAAATAATACCTCAGATAAGTGTGTGTGGCCATATTCTCTTGCATGCTCAACCGAAAAGGAGTCATCTAGAAAAGTAGTCTGAAATTCATAGAGCACATTTCACTGTAAATATCATAAAGGAGAACGACTATAGAAAATAAAACATTCAGCAGTGGAAATGTAACATGTTTCTAAGGGCATATGTATCGTTAGGTTATTTGCTTTAATTGGCACACTGGAATATTGTGAACTGTATACGTACTATAGGCTTTATGTTAAACAAGCCACAAAACATCATCTAAAGATCAGATCAAATTCATGCTTGATCCCCATAATTTATAAATCGATGCATGAATAATTAAATAGCATACAGACAACCTAATAGATAGACCAGTGTACGGCAGTACAAGATGTTTGTTTTACTGTCGACAATATGGTATGTGTTAGAGTTTCTACTTGCTGTTAATGCCATCATAATATAATTGGTCACATGTTGCAATGCAAACTTAGAAATTAGATGCAGAGTGACAAGTGATAACAAATTACTCCTGAATACCTCCGCAACAAGAATTTTTGCTGCCAAAACGTCTGAATTATGCGGATCGAGAATGAAATCAGATGTTGTATCACCTGTGAAAGCAATCTCAGGGGTGGAAACCGTATTCGTGACCTGCAAATTAATTTACAAATTGGTATACTACAGACTGTGGTATAATTTCAATTATACAACCACGAAGAAAAGACATAGACAGACCTCCACACCTGGTAACCTTAACCGCTTGATCTCGGATCCCGGTAGGCCAATGAACTCCTGTTTGAGCTTCTGCTTCATGGTGTATATGACATACCCCTGCATTACATATAGAACATCTTCAGATGATTTATGTCCTCATTAATTCCATCAACACATTACAACCCTAATCCCAATGAAAAAATAAAATTCAGCTCGATCGATCACCTGGCTGGGTATGAGTAAGGATGAAAACGGACGGAATCGAACGGAGAACTCCTCAACCGTTTTCTACTTTTACATTTGAATACGAAAACGAAAACGAAAGCGGACAAACCGAACACGAAAACGAACACGAACTTACGGAATATCGAGAATTTCGAAAACGAAACAATTCGAGCGGAATTATATCGAACACGGTCGGTATACGAAAACTCAATACGGAATACCGACCCATAGACCAAGTGCATAACTAAGTGCATACATGATCAAGTTCAAGTGCATATAATAATTAACAAGTGCATATTATAGAAACATGAACTCGAACTGAGTCAGAATAATTTTATTAATCTTTTTAGAATAGATGTAGTATTTTATTTTAAAGATTTATTCAGATTTTTCTTTTGAGTAACAAAGATTTATTCGGCTGATGCAAAAACTATCAAATGATTGACTTTGCAGGTGGGGGTTAAACCGATGAGCTTGATGGGCTATGGCCTAGGTGGGCTTTCGTGTAGATGCTGCCGGTTTCCTGACATTTAGCACCATCTCATGAGGTGAAGAGAGACGAGGCTGAGTGCCGTCTATAAGAGAGGGCAGCTGGCCACCAGTAGAAAGAACACAGCTGCGTGGTGAACAACCTGTAATTGGGCTGTATGACCTGTGCAGTTGGCCAAATTCGGTTTAAACCGAATTTTCAATTCGGAATATTTCAAATTAAAAGTAGAAAAGTAGAAAACGGACGGAAAATGTCTAAACCGTTTTCTACTTTTACATTTGAAATACGAAACATCTGAAATGCGAAAGCGAAAACGGTAAAGTCGGACAAGAAAATGCGGATTCGATCGGATTAAATATAAAAAAACGATGCGGTTCGGTTCGGGATATTTCCGTTCCGTTTTCATCCTTAGGTATGAGTGTATGACATGGTATGTCTTGAAAGCCCTGACCTTGAGGTCCCTCCTGAACTGGTACTCCTTGCCGATCTCGAGGGGGGCCAGATTAAGCTTGAGGCCGGTCTGTCCTGCTCATGCTGTGGTACACCTCGAACAGCCGCTCGACCAGGTCCTGGAGGCACGCCGGGACGAAGACGTTAGGTGGGCGCAGCCTCAGGAACTCCCGCGCGGCGACATAGACAGGGAGGCCCCCGATGTGGTCGAGGTGTCCATGGGAGACGAAGAGGAACTCCTGCACGAAGGCGCGCTGCGGGCCGAGGCCGATGTCCAAGGCGAAGCTCAGCGTCGAGAAGACGACGTACGTCTCCTTGCCCCCAATCGAGACGCCCTCTATGGGGTACCCCTCGATCTCCAACCGGTGGTGCTTCGAAGCCGGCGTGGAAGGAGGGGTGGCGGCGGGCACAGCCTCCGCCGGGAGGTCGCACGCCATTACGCCGCTGCACAGTACCGCGACCACGAATCGCACGGACCCCGCCTGTCACCGCTCGACGGCTACCCTGCTGGCTGCTGCTTGTCCGTGCAGCTGCTGCTGCAACCCAAGCCTCGCCGCTCGCCTGCTCTCTGCTGCAGCTCGCTCGGCCGCCTCCTCAGGTCGCCCACCCCGCTTGAAAGGGCCGGTCCTGAGTATTTTTGGACCTAGAACGAAGCTAAAAAATTTTGGGCCTTTGTAGGCATCGAAGTTTTCTAGTGGGTGCAGAAGCAACCTACCCAGCTCCTCTATAAATCCTTTTTCAAATGCTGTGAGTTAGCATTTTCAAAATATTTTACAAAGGTTTTCTCTTGCTTCCTTTCCACATCACTAGGTCTATAAACCATAAGCATTATTGCGAAAGGGCCTCTAGCTGAGTTGGTTAGGTGGCTTGAGTGCACTCCTCAAGTCCTAGGTTCGACTTCTCATGGGAGAAAATTTTCAGGCTATGGTTAAAAAAATCCCCTCGTTTGTCCCACGCCAAAGCATAGGTCTAAGGTCCGGACTGCTCGTGGCCATTCTCACATAGACTATGATGCAGTTGTGTATTGTGGGCAAGGGTTCGGGGGGTTCTCGGTTTGTGTGACAAGGTCTTCTTCTTAATGCATTGCCCAGGGACTGCCTTTAACGACCCACCCAACCCCCCCCCCCCCCCCCAGGTCGAGTTTTGTAAGGCATATGAATTGTTAGTCCTCACAAATGGCACTAGACATCCATACCAGCTTATAATTTCGCCTCTTAATAGTACGTCTACCTATCCTAACTCTGGCCATGCACTTCTCTACACACCTCAGCCGGTGAAACAAACACCTATAGGTTATACCTTTGCCTTCGGGATTGTCTCCATTCCATTTCATCCATATCCACCATCTTCTTCTCCATGTTAAGCACTTCACCTTCATGGTCCTTGTAATTATCATCACCTCCACCATGCTCTAAGCCTTGCTCAACACCCTCTTGTGGACTCTAGCTTAATCAATATCAACGAAAGTGTAAGTTCACTAGTTGTCACTCAATTACCAAAACCAAACTAGGGTCTTTCACCATTGCTACCCTTGTGACTCCCTAGCCTCAATATAACAAAACTTCTCTACTTGATAATACTTTATGTATCACCTCAAACTCATCGTGCCTCCGCTAGATATGGTAAAGCAAAAAAAAGTTTGCTAGCTAGTACTTTCTATATTAACTTGTTGTGTCCTTGCCATTCTTCGTGCCATATATATAACAGAAATGTCTACAATCTACTACATTATATATTGATAGCCATTACTGTGATTCCTTTGGACATAGTAAATCACAATTTTCACTTGCTACCCTTGTGGCTCTCTTGGCAATAGTAAAATTAAATAAATGTCTGCATACTAATGCTCTCTCTCTCTCTATCTCTATCTCTATCTCTATCTCTATCTCTATCTATCTCTATCTCTATCTCTATCTCTCTCTCACACACACACACACATAGCTCACCGCAATCACGGCTCCTCAGGCCACAGTGAAACAGAAGATGTCCACTTGCTACTACTTTATATATCAATTCATCGCCCTCGTGACTCCCTTAGCCACAGCAAAACAAAAGATGTTTGCTTGCTAATCCTTTCTATATCAACTCATCGTCCTCATGACTCCTCTAGCCACTATAGAACAGAAAATGTCCGGTTGCTACTACTATCTTTATCAACACACCGTGCTCCTGACTCCTAGGGCCACAATTACCAGAAAATGTCCACGCTCGACACTACTTCACGTCTCCATAACTCGCTACCAAACACCACACGTCTCTATAAATAGTAGTGTCTTTTCATCCTTGGCCAAACTCGGCTGCACTTTTTGCTTGTTGTGGGATCTATTGAGGTCTCATCTCTAACTTCTCTTTGTAGGGAGCTCCACGACATGGGAAATTTGCTTTTTTGCCATTATATCGTAGCTTTCCCCTTGGTTTTCCTTCATCCAGTATCTTTGCGCCATCCCATAAATTAAGTTTTTTCTATTTTCCCTCTCATCGTTGGTTCCATATACTAGGATTTAGATATGTTAGAAACTGCATACATGTTTCTATAACAGCTGCATTCAAATATGTACCGTGTTTGTCCTTTCGTTCAAACATCTAACGAGGCAGATGTAGATCTACATAGAGTGGGTCGGGCAGTTGGTAGAAAATAAGTGATGTGCCGAGGATGTTGGGTGCCTCCTTAGTGGAACAAAGTCATATCCATGCGGCAAGTGCGATGCAGATTGCAAATGGTTGTGTTGACCAAGGTTTTCATTTTCGAAAATTAAAATTTATCGGGGGCCACAGATAAAGAGGATAAACAGGATATATCGGAAATATCGGACCACATTCAAATAAAAGCTAATTTGAATTTAAGTAAATTTAAATAAATTTAAACAAAATTTATACGAAAAAGATAGATATTTCCTTATCGGCACCTACGGATAAAGAGGATATATCGAAAATATCAAGAGATTTCGGCCGATATTGAAAACAATGGTGTTGACGCTCAAGTGACAGAAAAGGGGCGGCCGGACGCCATGGACAAAGATCTGCATTTGACAAAACCAGATCTGGTCTCTCTAGACAATAAATGTTTTTCTTGTACTGAGATATACAAATCTTGGGAAACATTTAACATGCATCTTTAGCAATAATTCAATACACTCAAAAAATTCACAAAAAGGATTACATATCACACCTAGTGGCATAATATATATTCCACTCTTATAATCAGGTGGATACCTGAAGAAAACATATTTTACAACAAATTTTTTTTCGAAACAAGTCCACAACTACTTGGTTTTTGCACAGTGACTCAATTTGCACATAGCAGAAGGTTCAAATTCCAAGACCTTCCTGTCGTCCTTGCTCTTCTAGTACGGCGGTGGACGTTACCAGTTCCCTTGCATCCCTCCCGCCTTGTCACACCGATCGCCCCCACAGGTCACACTGACCATCATCTCATCACCGCCTTCCAAATCTGCCCACACTTCCCCCCATATGGCACCTCACACCAACCGGGCTGGTAGTATAAATGGTGCCTCGCCACCGATCCCCAAACCCACCACAAAACCCTAGCCCTCAAGGATCAGGCGGCGGCGGCGCTAGAGGTGGAACGAGAGCTTGGAGGAGGCATCTAGGTATCTAAGTGGTGTTGCTGGCTCGCTCACTGCCAGGTTTCGAAGATCCCAGAGCTTAGCGCGACTAGAGGCGGGCCCAAGATTGGAAGAACATGTATTCAAAATTTCAAAAGGTAAACAAAAGGATTGATTCAGCCTTATTTTTTAACATGTATGATTGATTGTGCCTTTAAATACCATTGATCGGTAAAAATAATGGCTATTCAATGAATACCCTTGAAAACCCTTGGGCGATGACGAGCAGCCTTGTCGAACGGGGCTCGCGGCCACCCAGATCCGGCGATGGCGCATGCCCGCGGCGGCACTGGTGGCGAATCCAGCAAGCGTGGGCCTCTCAGGCGACAGTGCAAGCGCAGGCCTCTTTGACGGCGGCGGACGCGTAGATCCAACGGCGCCATGGCGGATCCAGCGAGCGGCCGCAAGCACGCCAATGGGCTCGGCGGGCCTTGCGGATGGGCTCGGTGGGCCAATCGACGGACTTGCTATTTTTTAATTTTCTTTAATTCATTAACGTAGGCCAGCATTCGTTCGCATCTGTTAATCCTTGTTTACCTAGATGATTTGGCAGGGGCGGACTTGTTGCCCGCCTCCGAAAAATGTTTTTGCCCGCCTTCCAAAACTGCTACTGTAGTAATGTGGATGACGACCTCCCACCATGGGGTAGGGCCACAAAGGGGAAGAAGCGTCGACAGAACGACGCGTCTGCCGAGCGGATCGAGCACAAGGATGTGGTGTCATGCCTGATGGGGGGCTTGCCATGCTTCTCTATGTTTTGGGGCGATTCCTAGTATATGTGCTCTCTCTCACTGTTTTTGTTGGGGTTGAGTTCAGCTATGAGATGCTGGCATGCTACTAAATCTTGACTTATCCGTAATTTAAATGTCCATGATAGACTATTCTGATTTCCTGATCCCCTCTAGTTCATCTCTCTAGTTCATTCATTTTCGATCTCTACATTGTTGGTTCATCACTATTTTACATGTGCAGAAAGAAGAAGCTTTCCAATGATGTGGGGAAATGGATAAGATTAATATAAGCTTATGCTTCACAGAATGTGTATGTCTTTGCAACATCATACACCTCTCTTTCAACTTATGCTTGATATAAGCTTCATATACTGTTGGTATAACAATTCACCTTGTTTGTCACTTTCAGGTAAGTCCATTGACAGAGATGGAGAAAGATTCTTGATATTGAAATACAGGAAGCCCCTCATGAAGATTCTAGTTCTTGTTCCCTCAAAAAATACTCTAGTTCTTCAGAGCCTGGATCAAACAATATGAAGCGATTTATAAAGTGGCAAGGATTATGATGAGGACATGACCTCCATTCATACGACCATGCGTGGAGCTTAGTAGCCTGGGAACAGGAACTTGGCCCACATTCCTGTTCCCATGTTCCACGTTCCGGGAACGTCTACGTTCCGGAAACGGGAACGTTCCCGTTCCCACGTTATAAAATGATACCCTAAGTTCTCGTTCCAGGAACAGGAACGGGAACGGGAACATGACTGCTAAGGCTTGGAGATAGAGGCCGAGGAGATTAGCAAGGGTGTCATAACCAAGAAGGAGGCCCAAAGCAGCATCAGGTGTCAGATTGGTCGGTTCTCCCCATACAATGGGTGTGAGATTGGCAACTGGTTGACACCAACCCATGGGTATCATATTGCCAATCGGTTCTCCCCAACCTATGGGTGTCGGATTGGCCAGGCCTCCCCGACCTTGGTAAGCTGCCAACTCTAGGTCAGCTATCTTATCCAGGTCAGCTACCAACACTGGGTCGACTTTGCAGAGGTGGTCAACCTCATCAATGTACAGATCAGGGTCTAGCATAGGATACTTAAACATGTGCAAGAATGTTGTTCAGGCCCTGAGATCCCAACAAAATGATACTGCTACTTCCATCAAAGAGGAAGTGGTACATGTGGCCTTTAAAGAAGCTGTTGGCACCCCTCAGCAAGATTCAGGTCATGAGGCAGCGAATGTGGAGTCTTTGACTGCCATTATGGATATGATGGAAATCGATGGCTGATGCCTAGTAGTGCGTGTTAAGAACCAATCATATTGGAGTAATCTCATTCCATGGATTAAGCAAGACATGGATTAGTGACTAGACATTAAATCTAATTGTTTGTTAAATCTAAGGTCTCATCTAATCCCCGAATGGACGTGTCCGTTTGAGGCATCTGTTCACAATATATAAAAACTCAAGATCAATCAATCGAAAACACAGTTCCTTCATTCTTTTGTTCTTGTGTTCTCTTTACATTCAAACAGTAGGTATGGTGCGCGAGTGGTAGGAGAGCGAAACCCCCCCCCCCCCCCGGTTAATTTAACCTATGAACTTGTCTGCATCTACCCTATATTGCAACCCCAGACATTGGCAGTCCTGAGGCTTTTCCTGCTAATTGTGTATTGTCAAGACCTTTAGCTTAGTTATTGGGTTGTGCTTCTTTTGTCCTTGTGGTATACTTCGGATGCTCATTCTGTCAGGTTTTATACATGCCTGAACAGGTGATCTTGGTCCACTCGTACATCTATAGTGTCTTTGGATTGAGGAGTCACTCCATCCTAGACGAAGCAATGCATCATGAGTACATTCCTCAAATTTGGTGGGATAACTCCATTCCTTATGCTAGTATTAATTATTAGCTTGTGAGGAAATGAGTTGATGATACATCAACATATTTTATTCCAAAAAACAAGCAAACAAACTGAGAAATAATTAGGTGATGGACTAACTCACTAACTCCTCAAACCAAACACCCTACTAGTGTTTTGTACAGTGCCTCTTTAGTACTAACGACTAAGCTATTGTCCTACTGAGAATTTGTGACGGTCGTGGTGTCAACAAGATGCTAGTAGCGTAGTCTCCGTCAACCTGCAACATGGAACACCATGGAGCAGTGGCGGAGGCACAGGGTATGCCAGGTATGCACTGGCATACCCTGCGGCAACGGATAAATATACTATTATATATTGTATACGGTATTTGTATTTGTATTTATGTAAAAGAAAAAAGAAAAAAAAACTTACCTGAATGCATCACGCCACCACGATTCCACGAAAGGCCCACTTGAGGCACAGGCACCCCACGCGGCCCACGCATGAAGGCGCATGTCACAGCAAAGAAGGCGTATGTCATCTAGGTCCACCAGGGTGGGCTACCGCTGTGCCGCTTGAACACGTCCTTCGGTCCTTGGCGGTGGCGCACAGGCTGCGGATCCAGTCGGCTGCTTGTTCCCCTCGCCCAGCCTGCTTATTCCCCGCCGGGCGGCTGCGCCGCGTGTCCTGCAGTCCTGGAGCAGGAGGCGGCGGATGATGAACATTCAGAACACTGAGATCCATCTCTACGTGCGTACATTCCCTATTGTCCTGCACGGCTCATCTCCATCCTCGGTCGTCGTACGTAGGACAGACGATCCTGTTGCTGCTTCTCCTTTGCTCTCCTACTCGATCTAATAGTCTACACCGTGATAAGGCGGCGTCTAGGCGAATTTGTGATCACAATTATTCTGGTGAGATTCAATCTTTGTTCTTTGGCTTTTTAAAAAAATTCATGTGTACTTTATTTGTTAATTGCTTAGCGCTAAAATTATAAAATCATCTATCACGCGGCGAGGTGGAGGATTTTTCTCAACATCAGAGTGGATCTTGATTGATCTTTTGTTCAGTACTCATATCATGTGAGTGATCCATAATCGCATCTGAGAGTTCAATCATGCAAGCACAATTTATTTAATTATTTGGTATTGTGTTCTTTGTAATATTTATGCAGTTATGAAGAGAAACGGGGACATTGCATCTCTTTTTCAGAAGCATGCAGCAAAGAAGAAGGTTGCGGCAGCTGCTGCTACTTCTAATCCTGATCCGATTGAACCTGTGGTGGAAGAGCAGATTCATGAGAGAGTAGTTGAGGAAATTATAAATCCTATGCCACCGCCACAACCGTCTTCGGACACCAATCGCCTTCCACATGATCCAGGTGAAAGACATCCTATTCTAAAATATCCTGTTAATGATCAAGATGCAATTCGAAGAGCGTATATTATTAAAGGTCCATTCAAACCTTTTGCACATGATTTTCCAAAAAGAAAGATTTCAGACAGGGATCGGGGATTCAACTATTGTTGGGTGTATAATAATGATTGGCTTGAGTATAGTATTAAGAAGGATGTTGTGTTTTGCTTCATATGCTATTTGTTCAAGAAGGGTACTGTGTCAGACACATTTACTGTTGATGGCTGGAAGAATTAGAATATAGGAGAGAAAGCACTTCGCAAACATATGGGTTCTAAGGCACATATTACAGCTCAAGAGAGATACATTGGCTTTACAAATCCCAAGGTAGCAATTGATTATAATATTGACAAGTGGAGTGATGAGGATCTTCATCTTTATAAGAAAAGGTTGACTTATTCACTTAGGTGTATCAAGTTTCTTTTGCATCAAGGGCTGGCGTTTCTTGGACATGATGAAAGTGAAGAATCTAGCAACAGAGGGAACTTCATTGAACTTTTGAAATTTCTTGCCGGAAATAGTGAAGAAGTATGTTTTGGACAATGC
Organism: Miscanthus floridulus; assembly: GCF_019320115.1. Lineage (NCBI taxonomy): Eukaryota > Viridiplantae > Streptophyta > Magnoliopsida > Poales > Poaceae > Miscanthus > Miscanthus floridulus. Next base: position 4,631,421 of record NC_089583.1, on the reverse strand, counting down.
TCCAGGTAACTGTACCTTAACTAGCCCAGACATACAAAAACAAATTATTCATTGTTGTGCCCTAGAAACTAGAAAGAAAATAATTGAAGAACTTAGTGATGAGCCCTATGCAATTTTAGCTGATGAGTCTAGTGATATATCACATAAAGAACAACTAGCTCTTTGCTTGCGTTATATTGATAAATTGGGAAGGCCATGTGAGCATTTTATTGAAGTTGTTCATATAGATGATACTACCTCTTTATCACTTAAGGATGCAATTGAAGCTTTACTTGTTAGTCATGGCTTGATTATGACTCAAATCCGTGGTCAAGGATATGATGGGGCTAGCAACATGAAAGGAGATATTAAAGGGTTGAAAACATTGATCATGCAAGAATCACCTTCTGCTTATTATATTCATTGTTTTGCTCATCAACTCCAATTGGTTCTTGTTGTTGTTGCCAAGGGAAATACTGATTGCAAGACTTTTTTTGATCAAATATATATCTTGTTGAATATTGTTGGAGTTTCCCGTAAGCGTCATGACATGCTTAGAAATGCTAGGCTTGAGAATGTCAAGAAAGCACTTGACTGTGGTGAAATTGAATCTGGAACTGGATTACATCAAGAGATGGGTTTGCCTAGGCCTGGAGATACTCGATGGGGATCTCATTACAAAACTGTATGCAGCATCATTACTATGTATGAAGCAATCCATGATGTACTGGTTGATCTTGGGGATGATCCTGCATATAAGGATGATTGGACCAAAATACATTTTGTGACTGGAGCTTTTGAGAACTTTGAGTTTGTTTTCTTTGCACACTTAATATATATTATTCTTGGATATACAAATGAGTTATCTGAGTGTTTGCAAAGAAGGGACCAAGATATTCTTAATGCAATATCACATGTTAATGTGGCAAAGAAAAGAATGCAAAAATTGAGGTCTGATGGTTGGGATAATTTTCTTGAGAAGGTCACTTCATTTTGCGATAAACATGGTGTTGAAGTTCCTGCTATGGATGGTGATTATGTTCCTTATGGAAAATCAGCAAGGAAAGCTATTGCCCAAAAGCAAACCAATGATGACCACTTTAGAGGAGAAGTATATATTGGTGTCATTGATCAAATAAGTCAAGAATTTGATAATCGGTTTGATGAGATTAATATGGAGTTGTTGTCTTGTATGTCGGCCTTTAGTCCTTCCAAGGCATTTGCTTCTTTTGATGCATAGAAGCTACGTAGACTAGCTGAGTTCTACCCAAAGGAGTTCTCAAATAATAATTTGCTCAAACTTGAGTTGCAGCTAGATAATTATATTGATGACATGAGACATGATGATAGCTTCAAAGGTCTAGACAATATTGTTGATCTCTCAGTTAAGCTTGTTGAAACAAAGAGGCACAAAGTGTACGATATGGTTTATGAGCTCCTCAAATTGGTATTGCTTCTACCTGTGGCAACAGCAAGTGTTGAAAGGGTATTTTCTGTAATGATTTTTGTGAAAACAAAGTTAAGAAATAAGATGGGAGATAGTCTTCTGGATGATTGTCTAGTCCCTTTCATTGAGCGGGATATTTTCTTTGAAGTTGATGAAGATGATATAATCAATATATTTATGTCTCTTCGAAAGCGTCGAATAAAATAGTCACAAATATAGCATTATAAGTCTCTGGTTATCTTTTATGCCTTATTTCAAATATTGATATGGCTTTTGAACTATTTATACTATACTTTATGGATGGTTTGAACTTAATCCATGAATTTAAGCCTTATTGTGTTATTTAGTGCATATATATCGAATCATGTTGTCAATTTTACAATTATTACCGAATTGCTGAAATGAATTTACCGAATTGTATATGAATTTTTTTTGGCTACATACCCTGAGACAAAATCCTAGATTCACCACTGCCATGGAGAAGCATGCTGCACATGGAACAAGTAACCGACCGTGAGTGCCCGTCATCGCCCTGGCTTGTGGCCGTGCAGACCGTGCTCTACCTCGCTCTAGATGTGGTCATCAGTCTCGGAGATCTGCAGCTCATCATCCTGCAGGGCAGCGTCGGGGCTGGCAGTGGGTTGGATCGGAGCATCATGTTAGCAAGATGTGACTGACACAGGCAAGGTCAGAATCCTAAACAGGTTCACAATAACCCTATTCACAACGTGAAGAAATGAAACAATCACTGCAACCATAACAGAGTATCATATTTCCATGGAACTAGGAAGCTCGCAGATGCTGAAGTTGCGTTGACAGGAATAGGCTGAAACTAAAGCACATTTCACTAAACATACTTGGTATAGCAGACATGACTTACCGCCATGGTGATCTCAGCAATTTAATCTTACAAGGCAAGAAGCTCAGGATGAGTCTATGGCTCCAGCAGTCCATTCTCAAACGTTTACATAGCTTAGCTAGAATGCCCAGCAGCGAGGCACATTATGCGAAACAGTACCACATAGGAAGCTAATATGTTCCAGCAAGTTAACATTACAGTAGGCCTAATGAAATTGTATTCTACTTAGATACGGACTCATCACCATTCTGTGTTGCAGGGACAACCTCAGAGTTGATGCTGCTATCACCTTGGACAGATGGTGAATCAAGTGCAGGTTTCTTCGCAGCAGGTTCAGCAGAGATCGGCTTGATGCTAGCTCGTTTGACGCCTCTGCCTACAACCCCAAGGTCAGTCACAGTGCTTCCAGTGCTTCCCGTTGTCGCTGCCGTAGACAGAACCGAGGAGTCGAATCCATTGCTTGAGGTTGCCATCTGGGAAGAAGTAAAAGATGCAGCTCTTGGCATCGCGTCAGTTACCCTGGATGCAATTGTCTTCAACATCTCATCCATGGCAGGGCTTGGGTTTGCTTGTTCCAGGTCCTCAAGCTGAATGCACAACAAATTAGAGGTCATTAGTCCTTAGAAGCAAGATAAATCATCTTCATCACTGATACAGTACCAGGCCCATGAAGCAAAATAAATTGCATCTGTAACTGTTTACCTTCTTCTCAAGATCAGGCAATATGCTAGTAAGCTGCTCTAGCTCTTTTTCAGTGTCAGATTTTTCTGAGCCTCCTTCAGCCTCAGCAGCAGATGCATCACCATCTTTACCAGCCAACAAAGCATCCTTGGAACTTTTCAGGCTCTGTATGCGCGACTTGCATAGCGAAATCGCTTTTGCACAGTACGGAATCGCATCTCCAATCTTGGAAACTAGCTCATAAACCAAACATATGCGGAAGTTTCTAAGACTGGATTAAGGCAATTAACAAAGGAACAACAACAAACTGATGCTGGCATGCGATCATACCATCTAAAGTAACATGTGCATTCAAGTAAATAACGTTACACATGTGCATTCGACCAAAAGAACTGAACTAATTTATTGACTATTAAACAGGCACTCTTTACCAACCCAAATTCTTAAGTTTAACAAGCTACAAAAACCATTAAAGTAAAGATATGACCAACCATTAAAGTAAAGATATGACCAATAGAGCGATGCAAGAGCCCCAAAAACCAGGTTGCAGATGCTTATTTATGTAATAATACTACCTCCAGGCTCCAGTCATTATTATATGACGCAACAATTACATTCAAGTCAATTTGATGATCCTAATGTCATGTAATTATGACTGTAGGTAGTAATATTTCTCTTCAGCACAAAAAATAGTGTAACTATGACAAAGAGGATACAATTCCACAACTCGACGATGATCATGCTCAACCAAATGCTCCAACATGGATAAAGCTTTCATGTAGTCAGTGAGTGAGTTGCCTATGTCCTCTGAAATTAAAAGTTAGCCATGAGACCACTCACCAATCAAAAATTCAAAATGCAGGACTGCGACGCAAAGTAACTGTGACTACCTCTTTCTGTTGCGACTTCAGCAAGAGCAGAATATATTTTTACTTTCTCCATAGTATTATCTGGGGTCTTCTCAACTATTGCCCTAGCAATGTCCAACATTTTCCAGGAAAGATCCAAATCATTATCCTCTTCATCTCCCATCTTCTCATCGTCGTCGTCATCATCATCATCCTTCTCAACTTCACCATTCCCATTCTCCTGATCTTTACCATTTGAGTTTTGACCTAATAATGAACTATATCAATATTTATCACAGTAAGAAAGAAAACAGATGGAACATAACCATCAATTTACTCAATATTAATTCATCCTGGGTATTGTTAGCATTGGACTGCTAGTTAAAAGAAACAAATACATCAGGAACAGAAAGCAAATAGATATGACAGGAATCTTAGTAAAAGTTGGCCCATGCAAGAAAAATGATTACACAGCTAGTTGCTTAAGAATCAAATGACAACAAGTGCGCCAAAGATACATATCTGATTAACCTAGCATCTCTTCATGTACAGAAGACATTTAATAACAAATCTATAATAAAATATCTAAAATCAGAACTATTTAAAATACATGAGCATTCAAAGGATTTTCTAGTTATCAGTTATCACCTAACACACCTACTAAAGGCAACGCAAAAATTGTTCAAGAAAAACAAACCACTTTGATGAACCAGCTGAACGCTGATTGCAATGAAAAACATGAGTTGTAACACTCCATAGTTAGCACTCATTCACTCAATATACAAGTATACAAGAAAATAGATTAAATCAGGTCCAATTTGAAATATCATCAACATATAATGATATAAACAAACTTATATATGCTATCTCCTACTCAAATACTATAATAGCACAAATAATGTTAAAAAAATAGCACTTCAATGAAATGGAATCCTATGGAATGCTGATAGTGATTGAAGACATTAGTTCTTTGCAAACACACAGGAGTACGCTACTGATTAGGAGTTTAAGACCGCATTCTATAGAATATTTTGTAGGTATAGAAGAGCAAGGAAAGAGATCAAACTTAGTGTTTGGTAATAGATCATAAAGAGACAGAATTAAAGAGTGATTCAGTGAACTTTGCTAGATGTACATGGTAAGCATATACCTTCTTCAGCATCAGCTTTCTCCGAAGACACGGCATCCTCCACATTGGTACCAGAGACCTTTGAGGTTCCACTATCATCTTTTGAAGCTGTACTCTTCACTGATTCTTCATTTGGCACACTCTTGGGAACATTTCCCAAAAAATCACTTTCCTCCTGAGCTTTGTATAGCAGGGCACATCCATATTTGAAGTATGTGCTGGCACACTCCGGCGCGAGCTCTCCATAATGTGAAGTCCTAGTGGGCAATGAATGCAAAAAATTGTTAGTGTACGGTTATTAACATCACTTACATCAGGCCATGAGAGGCAATGTAAAACGAGATATAGCAGCACAACTGAAACTGATAGATACAGAGATTTTATGAACCAAGTACTGATACAAGGTCCTAAGTTAGTTCATTGTTGATTAACTTCCGAAATGTTTGCATAATCTCAGACAGAAAACACATTTTCCTTAACAATTGTAGACTACAGTACACTTCAATTGATGGTGAACACAGTTTTCGCACCATGACAAACCATGGCCAAGTGTTGCTCCACAAACCACCACAGGGCTCGGAGCCAAATCCAATAGATCCCTGACAACGACAGACTCTCACTCTCTGCATCTCACCCACCGACAGAAACGAAAAGAAAACACCCCTTTTAAGCAGTTTGCCGCAGAACCCCTTAAACCCTAGTGGACCGAATCCCCGAGCTACACAAGCGCTGATGCGAAAACCAGCAGATCTCGACAGAAACGCACCGTACCGACCGCCAATGGCTCCAAAAATACGCCCACACGCGGTGTCGCTTCACAGCTAAATATTGTAGATGTGGAGGGGAAATGGGAGCGGGAAAGGAAACCCTAACCTGATCTCGAGCGCTTGGCTGAGGCAGTCGACGGCTTCGACGAAGTCCTCGTCCTCGATGGCCTTGGCGCCCCTGTCGAAGAGCTCCTGCGCCTGCTCTAGGGTTTGCGGCTCCTCCTCCACCTCGCCGGGAGCCGCCGCCTCGGTAGGCTCCGGGTTCGGCGTCGGCGGGGCCTGGGGCTGCTCCTCTTCCGGCGGAGCGCCCTTGTTCTCCGACGAGGAGTCCATGGGCGGCGTGCTGCGCGGCGGCGGTGGCGGCGGCTAGGGTTCCCTTCTCGGCGCGGGGAGCGGGCGGCGGGTGGAAGGTTAGGGGGAGGAAATGGGGAAATTTTGGGGTAACGGAGCGCGAACTCTCGGGGTTATGCAGGGGTTGCCGCCAACGGGGTTCCAGGTTGGGCCCGTATGGGCTTGTTGCGGCGGTGAGTGTGGGCTGTGATGGGCTATTTGTCTTGGTCCTAATGCAGCTTTTCACTCTGTGGCAGAACAGTGGGTCAGCTGGCTAGACCCGAGCCTCCTCCTCTTCCATTTCCCTCGGGTTTTTTTTTTTTTTTGGTGTGCCTTTCTGTCCTGGACCGAGCTAAATTTCGCGGTTAGCGTTAATTAACCAACTAGTCCATACATTTGTTCGTCTATATTGTAGTTCATCTATGGATTTTATAAAAGTCATAGTCAGGTTTGGACATAGGCTTTGCAAAAACACTGTACCATGATCCGCAAACAGGAGGCAAGTAAAAACGCATACTAATGCGGTAATGCTCGGCATTCATCCGCCCAGATGGACCCTGCCCGTATCACCCGCTCGCGGAACGGACCCCGCCCGTGCTGCCCTGCCTCCATCGCCCACGCTCTACGCGCGGCGCACCCCTGCTCGCGAGATGGACCCCGCCCTCGCCTGCACCGCCCCCGCTCACGCCGTGCACCCGCGCCATGTTCACCCACCCGGACTCACGCCCCATTGTGGCCGCGCTCCATCCGCCTGCCACGGCCCTTGCCGAGGTCCGTGCCGCCGACGAGCTCCACACCGGTGACCTCCGCGCCACTCATGCATCGAGCTCTACGTCGACGTCGAGCTGATTCACGTCGACGAGCCTCCATTTTCGTCCAAGCAACAAGTAGATGTTGTGCTTGAAAGCGCATGTTGCAATCGTCTGTTTCAATTGTTTCAGGTGTTTTGGAGGTATGTTGCAAAGTGTTTCATATGGATGTTGCAAAAGTAGATCGAGATGTTGCATGTTGCAAAGGTCGTACATATATATGTTGCAAGCTTTTGTTCCCAATGTTTCATATGTTTTTTTACGTATATTGCAAGTGTGTCTATATGTTTCACACATATGTTTACAAATGTTTTTATCTGGATGTTGCCTATGTTTTTTGCAATGGTTTCAAGTGTTTTTTAAGTTATTTTTGCAGGTGTTTCAGATGCATGTTTCAATTGTTTCATCTGCCTTCAAATGTATGTTGCAACTGTTGTATCTGAATATTTCAAAAGTAGATCAGGTGCTGCATCTCTCTCCTCGCCTTCTGCTGCCTCGCCTCGGTGTCTCCGATCCTCCACCTCACGGCATCGGCTGGGCATTCGCCGTCTTGTCCCTCTCTTCTCGGTGCGGGTGACGTTCAGGATGGCGCGCGGAAAGAACCGTGGGCGCGGACGTCCGGGCGCTAGCAAGCCCAATACTAATACTATAGGCCCCATTCGCTTGGCTGAAATTAGCTAGAAAAATATTGTTCCGGCTAAATTGTTGTGAGAGAAAAATATTGTTGCGACTGAAAAAAGAAGCCGAACAAGCCGGATTACTTGTTCAGAACGACTTGTTTGCATTGTCACATCTGATGCATGCATCTGAATGGACCCGGACAACTACTTAGCTAGCTAGGTGCTAATCGTCAACCGCGTGCTCTGCACTAGGGATGAAAATAGTACGGATATTTTCCGACCGTATTCGAAACCGAATCCGTTTAGAGAGGTTGAGATCTGTCCGTATCCGAGTCCGGATATCCAACATCCGATACCGTATCCGTATCCAAATACTTAAATCGCATATTTATGATGTCGATATCCAATCGTATCGTATCCGACATAGTTGACACTATCCGTATTCGAATCCGAATCCGGACAGAAATATGAAAACAAATGTAATATCGGTGATATCTGTCCGTATCCCATTCATATATATATAGTACTCCTTATATTAACATATACAGTACTAATAAGCAGCAGCGTGTTTATAATTATAATCTAGGCATGTGTCTTGTCTTATTATAGCGTACGTTGCGCTCTGTTTGTTTGGCTAATAAGTCATGGCATTTCAATCCGATAAACAATCTGTAAATTGGCGGCGGCGCGAATATACCGGATCAAGTTGCAAAATACTGTAAATAAACAATACAGTACATAAAGTGGAGGTGTGTGGCGTCTTGTCGCTGTTTTGACTGGGGCAGGCATCGGTGTACAGTATGGAAAAATAGTAGTTTCTTCATCGGTAGTAGTAGTACCCACTCCTTTCTGCATTCCAAGATTGTTTTCGTGCAATAAATATATGGTTTTTAAATAAAAAAGTTCTAACATCGTTCACCCAAAAAAAAAGTATTTTTATTTGTATGTTTCACAAGAACAAAAAAAAAAAACATGTCACTAGCTATGTATAGCGCGCGTGTCAATAGGTTGCTTATGGTAAAAACCATCCAACCTATATAACTCCTCAATAAGCTGCGTAACAAGCCAAGTTGTAAGTATACAAAATGAGTTGAGGGACCTAGTGCCAATTAGGCCACACTAAAGCCCATATATCTAAAAAATCAACTAGATCGATATATAAAACCACTTAATTACCAGTACGTACTTGGTCATCTAGCATGGAAAATCGTGCAGTATATATACAAAGGCCTCGTTTAGGAATCAGTATTTGGTACTGTAGCACTTTCGTTTGTATTTAACAATTATTGTCCAATCATGGCTTAACTAGGCTCAAAAGATTCGTCTCGTAATTTATAATCAAACTGTGTAATTAGTTATTTTTTATCTACATTTAATACTCCATGCATATGTCCAAAGATTTAATGTGATGGAGAGAGAGTGAAAAAACTTGCAATCTAAACCAGGCCAAAGGCACATACTAGTTATATATATTGTACCATCATCCAGTTGCACTTGACCCGTATGGCATCATGCATCGGTCATCTCTCGAAATGCAGAGTTGACTTTTGTGGGTGAAGCTGATAACCAAAATCCCTGTCACACACGTCGTTCGATGGCTCGGCTCACCTATCTCGATCTAGCAGCTGCGGATAGATAAAGTGCACCCAGACGGCCAGACCCACGACCCAGCAGCACCTGCGTTTTTTATCCGTTCCGTTATTGTCAATTTTATCGTTCTCTCTGTGTCAGACTTGTCAATTTTATCGCCTCCCCCTGCGTCTGTGATGTGACCGACAGTTTCGTCGCACGTCGTACATGGTACATGTCAGTATCAGATCTGGGTGGGTTCACCAAATCTACAGAGACAACAAATTTGCGAGCCGGCATCAATTACGGTGCCGAAAACGTGACTTCCAAAGCAAAAGGGATTACAGAGGTGAACGAATATGATATTTTAGTTCCATTTGTTTCTGACTGTGGATGATGCGCCCGCGGCGGTGCAAGCCCGTGGTAACAAGAAGAAGTCGTGTATGCTTCCGAGAACAGATGTACAACTCCTGTTTTTAGTTTATTTGGAATTCTCGTGCAATTTGGTAAGTTCTATCTAGACAACAACGAAAACTATTTCAAGAGCAAGCATCATCGCTCAATCTTTTTATCCCTTATAGATCTACTATAATATAGCATCCAGAATCTTTTCATCTTATCATCATCAATTCTTGCCTTTTAATCGCCTTCACCGACTCAATCAACTTCCCTCCCCCCTCCCTCCTGTGCCGCTTGACCCCTCACCTCCGCCTCCCCGGTGACTCCGACGCTGTCCACCATGGCTCTGTCCTAAAATCCATCAGATGTGCCTCCTCCTAGACGTCATCTTCATCTTCGCTTGAGCCCCTCAACAGCGCCCCCCCCCCCCATCCCCACTCCCACATCTGACTCTGACAGCGCCCTACCGCCATCGTCTCTCGCCCAATTCCACCGCCTCCGATCCGCCATTGCCTATGATTGCCACCGCACTAACATGATGCAGATTGCAAGGCTATCAATGTCATACCTTGTCCTTACCACGCTCAATCGTCTTCCCCAAGTGTCCGCCCAGCCACCACTGCCCCCCCCCCCTCGCAACATCACCAGGCCAACCTTCCACCGCGCGACCCCTTTGAGTCCGCGTCAGGTTAGCCTTGGAACCCTAAATGTAACCTTGCTGGGTTAGGAAGAGGTCCACACGACATCATTGGATTAAGCAGAAAAAATCAAAGCGAACGTAAGTCTTGAATATCTCGAAAGAAGGTTCCACTTGTACCCACACTACCGGAAACCGGCGATTTGCCGAGTGTCGGAGGCTTTGCCGAGTGTATTTTATCGGGCACTCGGCAAAGACCGTGTTTGCCGAGTGTCAGAAAAATACACTCGGCAAACAAAAACACACGGCAAAATATGTCTTTGCCGAGTGTTTTTTTCTGGCACTCGGCAAAGAGGCTTTTTGCCGTGTGCATTTTTTTTGGCCCTCGGCAAATCAGTTTTTCGAAGCAATTTTTGAGGCCCTAAATGAATTCAAATGAAAAACTTTCAACTACAAAGTTGTATAACTTCTCAAGATCTACAAAGTTTATTTTTGTCATTTCTTCATTTGACAAAGCGACAATAACGTTGTTCATAAAATCTACATCACTCATATCTCTCATATTAGTTTCATGAAAGTAGAAGACAGATATATAAGATTTGTGCCATGAGAGTGATTTTGTTTTGTATTTACTGTAGAAAAAACATAATTTCACCATTAATCTTCGATAGGTGCTCATCTTAGCTCCGCCCTCACTCAACCATCCTCCCTCTCTCTAAGATGCCGGTGTACTAGGCATGTGTGCTTGCGAGCACGTGAGTGTCCACCGATCCCGTCCGTCCCTCACGAGCGGCCGCCTCCAGTTCGTCCGTCCGTTGCTCACCCCGGCCGGTCGCAGCGGTAGTGGCGGCCGCCGTCCTTTTTGTTGCCGCCATGCTCGCTCCCTTGTTCACGTTCGTCAACGGCCGGGGGCGTCACCGCAGCGCAGCCCACAGATCGGCGGGGCGCATCGCATATATCCGCTCTCGCTTATCCACGCACCACCACCGCTCACTTCCTCTCCATCACACGTCCGCTTTTCTATGTCTGCTTCCTTCTCTTCTCCCCCCTCGCTGTCGCTTCCCTTCCATTCCTTCCTTCCTTCGCCGCCAAGTAACCAATCCATCGACCGTCCACCAAGAGCTGCAGGATCCAGAGAGGACAGCAGAGACGGTAGACGATGAAGCTGGTGTGGTGCCCCGACACGGCCTCCAAGGCCTACATCGACGGCGTCCGTGCGATCGCCAACGATTCCGCCGACGGCTCTTCGCCGCCATGGCCGGCGGCTGGAACGCCCAGCTCATCGTCGACGCCCCGTACTTGGACGCGGACGCCTCGCCGCCGCCGCCCGCCCTCCACCAGCCTCGCGCTCGCCGCCGCCGCGCGCCGCACGGCGGCCGCTACGCCCGCCTCGACGTCGACATCGAGGCCGAGTCCGCGATGGCGCGGCTGGAGGGCGTGGACCTCCTCGTGCTGAACGTGCCGCGCCGGGACGCGGCGGCCGTGCTGAGGGTGGCGAGGCCGGGGCCCAGGGGCATGGTCGTGGTGCGCCACGGCGACGTCCGGCGTCGCGCCGCCGTGGGGGACGATGGCCGCCGGGACCAGGGTCGTGCGCGCGGCCTACCTCCCCATCAGCGCCGGCGGCGTCGAGGTGCTGCACGTCGGGGTCGGCGAGGGGCCCAGCCTGCCGACGACCACGCAGCAGCTGCACGGCCACAGCAGGAGGCACCACGCCGGAGGCCGTGGGCGGTGGATCCGCCACGTCAACCACCGCACTGGCGAGGAGCAAGTCTTCCGGCGCCAGTAGCCTACTACTGCAGCTTGTTCCACCGCCGCCCTTGGTAACTTGGGGACCTGGTCCACCAGGCTCGTACAGCTAGCTTGCCGCATCAATCAAAGTCAACGGAAGTTCGTGTCCTCCTCCCGATTAAGGCCCTGTTTAGATCCCACCCAAAATCCAAATTTTTTCAAGATTCCTCATCATATCAAATCTTGCGGTACATGCATGGAGCATTAAATGTAGGTAAAAAAAATAACTAATAGCACAATTTGCCCGTAATTGACGAGACGAATCTTTTAAGCCTAAATAGTCCATAATTGGACAATTTTTGCCAAATACAAACGAAAGTGCTACAGTAGCCAAAAGCTAAAAATTTTCGCATCTAAACGGGGCCTAACACGGCTAAGCTAGCCTAGCTGTTAATTTCTCCACTACCGAAAACAGTGACTTTGCCGTGTGCCATAGGCACTTGACAAAGACAAAAAAAATACTCGGCAAAAGTTTTGCCGAGTGTAACACTCGGCAAACAGCACACGATATCTACAGTGTCGGCAAACGTCTCTTTGTCGAGTGTTTTCTATCGGGCACTCGACAAACACTTTGCCGAGAGCTAAAACCGATGCTCGGCAAAAAAAGTAACGCGACGACACGGAGACGATCATGGCGTGTTTGCCGAGTGTCCCGGACCTGCCACTGGGCAAACCTGAATTCTTTGCCGAGTGTCTAATATCTAACACACGGCAAACATCACTACTGGAAATAGAGACTTTGCCGAGTGTAAAATTCTTTGCCGAGTGTAAAAAATCCGGCACTCGGCAAAGACCTTCTTTGCCGAGTACTGCACTCAGCAAAGAATTGCACTCGGCAAATGACTTATTTGTCGAGTGCCAGACTCTCGACAAAAGCGCGGCATTCGGCATAGGATGACCCGCGTAACGGTGTTCGGCCACGTCCTTCTTTGCCGAGTGCCTGCTGTTAGGCACTCGGCAAAGATTTATTTTTTTTTAAAAAAAATCTTTGCCGAGTGTCCCAGATCTGGCACTCGGCAAAGATTTAATTTTTTTAAAAAAATTTCTTTGCCGAGTGTCCCAAATCTGGCACTCGGCATTTTTTTTGAAAAATACTTTGCCGAGTGCCCCTGTCACGGCACTCAACAAAGATTTAATTTTTTTTAAATGTCTTTGCCGAGTGCCCTACGAAGGCACTCGACAAAGAGGAAATTTTTAAAAAAATTCAAAACCCTCTTTGCCGAGTGCCTTATTCGTGCACATGTAGAGATGTCCACGAATAAGGCACTCGACAAAGAGGGTTTTGATTTTTTTAAAAAATTTTCTCTTTGCCGAGTGCCTTCACAGGGCACTCGGCAAAGACATTTAAAAAAAAATCTTTGCCGAGTGTCGTGCCTGGGGCACTCGACAAAGTATTTTTTTTAAAAAAGACATTAAAAAAATTCTTTGCCGAGTGCCATTCCAGGGGCACTCGGCAAAGTATTTTTCAAAAAAAAAATTTGTCGAGTGCCAGATCTGGGGCACTCGGCAAAGAAATTTTTTTAAAAAAATTTAAATCTTTGCCGAGTGCGGGACACTCGGCAAAGAATTTTTTTAAAAAAAATAAATAAATCTTTGCCGAGTGCCTCCCTGATCCGGCACTCGGCAAAGGGCGGTTCTGGGACTTAAGCAAATTCGGCCGGCCGGGAAGTCAAACAGACAGCCAGCCAGCCCCCGCGCCCACGCTCGCGCCGCCCACGCCGCCACCGCCTGCGCGCACACGCCGCCCACGCGCCCACGCCCTGCCCCCGGCCGCCCTAGGCCGGCCCTACCCCCCGGCCGTGCCCGTGCCCGACCCTGTTCCCGACTCCGACGACCCCGACTCCGACCCCGGCACCCGTCAGGTATGCCTTCTCTCTTGTTGTTGTCATGGTAGTGATAGTTGTAGTAGTATTAGTTGTACTAGTAGTGCTAGTGGTAGTGGTAGTATTAGAAGTAGTGGTAGTAGTAGTACAACTAGTGGTAGTAGTAGTAGTAGAATTAGTGGTAGTAGTAGTAGAAGTAGTGGTGGTAGTAGTAGTAGTAGAACTAGTGGTAGTAGTTGTAGCAATAGTGGTGGTAGTAGTAGTAGAACTAGTGGTAGTAGTAGTAGCAATAGCGGAAGTAGTAGTAGAAGTAGTGGTACTACTTGGATATATTCTTCTACATGGATTGATATCCAAATTACATGGCTTCTCTTGAGACATATGTGCTTGTCGGCCATCGTGTCGTTGTTTTTTGTAGGTTTTGGAAACCTCACCGTGAAGAGGAGGTTCTGCCAAATTTTTTTTAAATGACAGTATTTTGTTCCATTTTTGTAGAGAAGAGCCCATCGGAGCCGAGTCGGAGTTCCCATCGTCGTGCCGGTCTGCCTGCACCGCGCCGCCTCGCCACTGCACCGACCCGCCATGGCCCCGCTAGCTTGACTCCGCCGCCACTCTAGGTATAACCCCTCTTTTCCGTATCATGGTCATAGATCGCGTAACCTAGTTAGGTGTCTCCCGCTCGAAAGAGATACGGTTGGAGGTATGCAGATCTTTGCATATCTATGACCATATCTGTTTCGGATTTTCCACGTTTTTTGGACAACCCACGGATGTGTAGATGGGTTAGTTTCCATGGTCTGTTCTGGTCCGAGACAGAGTTTCGGTATCACCTCCCTGTTGTTCTCCAGATACGCACTCTTCTTTGGTAGGACATGTATCTAGAGAACAGCGGGGAGGTGCTGCCGAAATTCTATCTCGGATAGGAGTAGAGCATGGAAACTAACCTCATCTACGTATCCGCGGGTAGGATTAGGACCTATCCTCACCTATTAGATAGTAGGAACGCCATGTAGATGCAATTGATGGTTACATTACTCGCTGATACATATGTTAGAGGATGGATGACCGTCAGTGGATGTACACGGGCTGGAGAAGTCAGAGTGATTACACCACGGAATGGATGAACAAGACCGATGCTTTCTTGAACAGTGCATTTGGCAAGGCTGCTAAAGGACATTGCCTAGTTTTGTGTCCCTACAGCAAATGTGGAAATAGGAGGAGGGTAAACAAGGTGGAAATAGGTAAACATCTTGTGAAGAATGGATTTACGCCGGACTACACCCGGTGGGTCCACCATGGTGAAGCCCATCGTATGAGAGAGGAGGTGGTGAGACCACGGGTGGAGGCTTTTGATGCTGATGCGGGGGTACTAGATATGTTAGATGACTTTCACCAAGGACAGTTCAATGAGGGACGTGAGAAGGAGGAGATGGAGGCAGCCGCACAGGCGTTCTATGACATGATGGACTCGGCATAGAAACCCCTTCATGATCGGTCAATGGTGTCTCAACTGGATGCCATTGGACGCTTAATGGGGTTGAAGTCCGAGTTAAACTTGAGTCGACCTGGCTTCGATAAGATGTTGGCCGTGATTGGCACCCTGCTTCCGGAGGGCCACATTCTGCCAAAGAGCATGTATGAGTCACAGAAACTCCTTTGCGCACTTAAGATGCCGTATGAGCAGATACATGCTTGTCCGAAGGGGTGCGTCCTATTTAGGAAAGAACACAAGCATGCAAAGTTCTGTCCAAAGTGTAAATCCTCTAGGTACCTGGAGGTAGACTCTAATGATGGCCAGAAGAGGCAACTTACGATCCCTGTGAAAATCCTACGGTACCTTCCGTTCCTACCAAGGATCCAACGGCTATACATGATCGAGGAATCCGCGAAACAGATGACATGGCACAAAAATGGCAAACAGTACAATACTGACAAGATGGTACATCCATTCGATGGTGAAGCTTGGATCTGCTTTAATGACAAACATCATGACAAAGCAGATAAGGCTCGTAATGTATGTGTCGCGCTGGCAACAGATGGGTTCTATCCTTATGGAATGATGGCTGCCCCATACACATGTTGGCCCATCTTCGTTATCCCCCTTAATCTCCCCCCGGTGTCTCCTTTCAACGACATAACGTATTCTTATCGTTGATAATTCCTGGACACCTAGGGAGTAATATGGGTATGTTTATGGAGCCCGTGTGTTGATGAATTGGTCCGTGCTTGGGACGAAGGGGTATGGACATACGATTGAGCTACAAAGACAACCTTCAAAATGCACGTTTGGTACCACTACTCCCTGCATGACTTCCTAGCGTATGGGATATTCTGCGCCTGGTGTGTTCACGGGAAGTTCCCATGCCCAATATGCAAGGAAGGTGTGAGGTTCATTTGGTTGCAGAAGGGTGGCAAGTATTTGTCGTTCGACAGATATCGTCAATTCCTACCTCTTGACCATCCATTCAGATAAGACATCAAGAACTTTACGAAAGGTGTCAAAGTGACAAACCCTGCACCACGGATGATGACTGGTGCCGAGGTTCATGCTCAGATAGATGCTCTCATGCCTAATGAAGGTGGTTTTGTGGGATATGGTGAGCAACATATGTGGACTCATATCTCGGGCATGACGAGGCTCCCCTATTTCGATGACCTTCTTCTGCCACATAACATTGATGTAATGCACACTAAAAAGAATGTCGCCGAGGCACTTTGGGCAACACTCATGGACACTAAAAAGTCTATGGACAACCCTAAGGCTAGAGTGGACCTGACAACATTGTGCGATAGACCAAATCAAGAGATGTAGCCTCCTAGTCGTGGTAAGACCTGGAGAAGGCCTAAGGCCGATTTCATCTTGAAAAAAGGACCAAAGGAGGGAAGTACTTGAATGGATCAAGATGCTAATGTTCCCTGATGGGTATGCAGCGAATCTAAAGAGGGGAGTGAACTTAGGCACTCTGCAAGTAAACGGGATGAAGAGTCATGACTACCACATATGGATTGAGCGGCTTCTTCCGGTGATGGTTCGAGGCTATGTCCTAGAGCATGTCTGGCAAGCGCTGGCAGAGTTGAGCTACTTATTTTGCCAGCTTTGTGCCAAGGAGCTCTCTCGGACCGTCATTGATGACTTGGAAAAAGTGGCACCCTTGTTGCTTTGTAAGTTGGAGAAGATCTTTCCACCCGGCTTCTTCTTGCCGATGCAGCATTTGATTGTGCACCTCCCGTATGAGGCATGGATGGGGGGCCGTGTAGAACCATTGGTGCTATCCAATCAAGAGATGTCTGAAGACTCTTCGCAAAAAATGTAGAAATAAAGCCAAAATTGAGGCTTCCATTGCAGAGGCATACATTCTAGAGGAGGTGTCGAACTTCACAGAGAAATACTACACTGAGAAACTTCCTAGCATTTATAATCCACCCCCTCATTATAATGCTGGTGAAAATGAATCGAACCTCAGCCTTTTCCAAGGGCAAATCAGAAGCGCAAGTGCATCGACCACTAAGCAATTGAAAAATGAAGAGTGGCACAGTATCATGCTATATGTGTTGACCAACCTTGTCGAGGTGCAACCGTTCATTGGGTAAGTTCTGAATGAACTTGTTACATTTCGCCGTATGTCCTTGTTTCTTCGTCCGACCCCCTTGTTTCTCGTTGGTACAGAGAATTTCTTCGTCAATCCTGGCATGGATCAAGGCAACCTACCCCGCAAGAAAATGATACCCTTCTTTTCATGGGGTGCGGGACCAGGGAGCCCCGATTTCATTTGTTGGTTCAAATAGAAAGCCCAAACTGATGCGTCTATAAGTGACGAGCTGAGACAGGTTGCAAACGGCTATGCCGTTAGGGTCAAGTCATTTACCGGTTATGACGTGAATAGATATCGTTTTCACACAGCAAGCTACGAGCAGAGTCGGTCCAATCGAAAAACCACAAACAACGGAGTTGTTACGTCCGGCACTGATAGACTCGACTATTATGGAAGAATTAAAGAAATCTATGAACTATCATTCTATGGTTCCAAACCTCTTACTCCTGCCATATTCAAATGCCACTGGTTTCATCCTGGAGTAACGAGACGGACCCCTAAGCTTGGGCTAGTCGAGATTCGACAGGATTCCGTCTATCCAGGAAAAGATGTCTACATTGTGGCTCGACAGGCCGTCCAGGTTTATTATACATCATATGTGTGCAAAGACGCCGAGCATCTTAAGGGTTGGTCTATTGTGCATAAGGTATCGTCACACTGTAAACTACCTATCCCAAACAATAAAGATTACAACTTCAACCCAAACACATATGATGGAGAGTTCTATCAAGAAGAGGGACTACAAGGAAGGTTTGACATAGACTTAATCGAAGAGATAGGAATGGAAGTAGACAATGAAAGGGATGATGACGAGGACGCTGGAGACGAGGTGCGAAATCTGAAGGATATACAAATGCTTGAGCGATTACGTTTAGACAATGACAGTGAAGACAACATTCCTCCTTCGGATAGTGTTGATGAGTTGGACAATGTTGATAGTGATGACGAGACCTATGATCCAACTAATCTCAATCATGAAGATTATTTCTAATACATGTAATACTATGTTTTTTGTAATTATGTTTTGTTCATTTTTGCAAATATTTCTAATACATGTATTACTATGTTTTTTGTAATTATGTTTTGTTCATTTTTTCACCTATTTCTAATTACGTCTTATTTTTCTTTTTTGTTGCAGGTGATTGAACAAAGATGGCGGGCGACCGTCATAGGTTTGTGAACTCGATATACCAAAGACCACGCCAGCTGCAGGAGGAGGCGGAGGGGGCGGCGGAGGGATCGAGCAGGAGGAGGAGGAGGAGGACTGCCAGACGCAGGAGGGGGCCGTCTCCTACCACGCCGCATGAGGAGGAGCCAGAGGAGGCGGTGGCGCCCATGGATGAGTCGGACGATGAGCTAGTTCGGCAGATGGACGAGGAGGAGGGGCCGCACAAGGACGACGAGTTGGAGGCGGCAGGCACGGGTTCCGCTTCCTCCAACTCCTCTTCGAGTGTCTACTTGCGAGGTCCCGCGAGCCTTTCACATGTTCTGCTTCCTCACCAACGCCCAGTGATTCGCCCTGAAGGGCAAAAGTAAGTAACTTTATATGTTATCACCACTACTTCATATGATATGATGAAAAAAACTAATAATTTTTCTTAATCACTTGCGCAGAAACTGGGTGGTTGTGTCGGGTGGTAACGCATGGCTAGTCAACGGCATCCTGGGTCTTCTGTGCAGGCAACACTTCCCCGACATTGTCATGTATGCATCGAAGATGGAGCCGGCCTACTCGTTTGACCACTACACCATTGCCACCGATGCAGAGTACCCCAACAAGGCGGCGCGAGTGAAGGCAGAGCTTTGGGTAAGTCTCTGTCACACAACATTGCTCAATACGTCGCATTTATTGGACTTTTCTTGAAATAATGAATGGATACATCGCTTTTGTATGCAGACTTATTACAGACGCGAGGAGGGATTTGAGGCTAGGGCGGAGCAGGTGACTACCAAAGCTAGTAAAAAACTAGTCTCCGACATGCATCACGAGGTGCGCATCTAGGCCATTGTAACCTACTATGGGCCGAAGCTTAGAGAGAGGAAAACCAAGAAAGACACAAGTGAGATGCAACTGACCCGGGAGCAGTACCTTGAGGTAAATGAAGAACATCAATATTGATTCGTTTTGAGATTAAGTTGGTTTAATTTGATCTTCTTATATGTCCAATACTTGATGACGTGTAGATGATTCCCTGGTGGTGCCAAGCGAATCCTGAGTGCTGGGTGATGATGGTGGATTGGTGGTTCACGGAGGAGTACCTCAAGATGCACAGGGATGCCCAGGACCGTCGTTTGCAGATGCAAGGTCCAGCACACCATCAAGGCAGTCGCAGCCTCGCCGGATACAAACAAGCATGGGTATGCGAATTCATTTATCTATTGTGACGCTGAGTTCTGCCTGATTTCTAATCATCGTGCTGTCTTTCTCCCAGTCGGTGTCACATAGTGGCCAGGCTTGCTCGGACTTCCAGGCATGGTGTATGGCCCACAAGGGCAAGGCGACGTCCGACGTCTCCTTCAACCTGGAGGACCCACCCGAGGCATACATGAACCCGAGTGTCCACTCCTGCATCAGTGAGTACACTAAGGTGGCGAGGTCGCTCCATGGGCCAGACCACGATCCGAGCACCCAGGACTTTGATGCAGAGACCGTCATGAGGGCGGGGCAAGGCAAGAAGCATGGGCGGTTCTGGCTTGGCGATGGCGTCATCGACACGGCCTCTACTCTCTCTCTCTCTCTCCCAGATCTGAGCACGGAGCACGAGCGAGAGCCCGGCCATTTGCACATGGCCGACTGCTGCACAGCACCGGGTCGATGCACTCAAGGTTATTTCTTTTTTACTCATCACACATTGATCTTTACACACCTTAATTAGCTTTGCATTACTGAAAACATTGGAGTGAAATATTGCAGGCCCATCTGGAACAAGAAATGAGGCAATGTCTGGAGCTGGAGGCCGGGCACCAGAGGATGGTGGCCTGGAACAAGAAATGAGGCAATGTATGGAGCTGGAGGCCGGGCACCAGAGGATGGCGGCCCAGCTGGAGGCCGAGCGGGCCGAGTGGTAGGCCCAGGCGCAGAGGCTAACGGACATTACAGAGTTCCTACAAGGACTTGGGCAACGTGTGGGCTTCTCTCTGCCACCTGGGCTGTTGGTTCCACCTCCGCATCCGCGTCCTGCAGCTACAGCTACTCCTGTGAGTATGAAAGTTTTTTTACTTTCGCTTGTGCTTTGCTTGTATGACCTCTACCTTCCTAGATTAGCTATCCAAATAATCTTGCCTCACATGCAATCATTTCTCTTTCGTGTAGTCTCCATCTGACGGTGGTTCGAATAATCCACTTCATGCACCTTCGAATGATGGAGCTGGGCCTTCACCACAGTCGCCTTGGCCGAGATGAGTGCACGTTGTATTTTTTTCATTTATTGTTCACTTTGTGATATACTTGTGATGCACTTGTGGACTTTGATGAACTTGTGGATTTATTTGGATGGACTTGAGCACTTATTATTATATATGTGATATACATTGTGATGGATATGATATGTGCGGATGGATGTGTGGATGGATGAGATATATATGTGATGGATGAGATATATATGTGATGGATGAGATATATATGTGATATATGTTTGTATGAATTTATTTGTCATGATGGAATGTAAAAAAAATTGCAGTTTTGGGTCACTTTGCCGAGTGTTGCACTCAGCAAAGGACCCCTTTGCCGAGTGCAATGGTCACAACACTCGGCAAAGCTGGAAAAATGGGTGTCCAGAAAACCATTTTTCCAGCTTTGCCGAGTGCTATGGCATTTGGCAAAGAAATTTTTTTAAAAAAAATCAAACTTTGCCGAGTGCCGCACAGAGGGCACTCGGCAAAGAATTTTTTTAAAAAAAAATTCAAACTTTGCCGACTGCCGGATATAGGGCACTCGGCAAAGAAATTTAAAAAAAATTCAAACTTTGCCGAGTGCCGGACAGATGACACTCGGCAAAGAATTCAAACTTTGCTGAGTGCCGGCAGAGGGCACTCGGCAAAGAATTTTTTTTTAAAAAAAATTCAAACTTTGCCGAGTGCCTAGCAGAGGGCACTCGGCAAAGAAATTAAAAAAAATCTTTGCAGAGTGCCTGAAGGTTGGCACTCGGCAAAGAAATTTTGTAAAAAAAAAACTCTTTGCCGAGTGCCTGAAGGGTCAGCACTCGGCAAAGATTTTTTTTTAAAAAAATAAAAAATCTTTGCCGAGTGCCTGCAGGGTTGACACTCGGCAAAGTGACCGTCAACGGGACTGGAGCCGTGACGGTCGCTTTTCTTTGCCGAGTGTCCCTGGGGCACTCGGCAAAGCCTTTGCCGAGTGCCCGATAAAAGACACTCGGCAAAGAGGGCTTTGCCGATCAGTTTTTTACCGTGTGTTCTTTGCCGAGTGTCGCACTCGGCAAAGGCTTTGCCGAGTGCAATCTGGCCTTTGCCGAGACTCGGCAAAGAACCTGAATCCAGTAGTGCATG
The DNA here is from genome assembly GCF_019320115.1 of Miscanthus floridulus. Lineage (NCBI taxonomy): Eukaryota > Viridiplantae > Streptophyta > Magnoliopsida > Poales > Poaceae > Miscanthus > Miscanthus floridulus. Next base: position 4,609,637 of record NC_089583.1, on the reverse strand, counting down.
CCATCTTTGCCGAGTGTCAAATCCTGGGCACTCGGCAAACATACAGAAAGAGAGGTGTAGGATGCCTCACCTTGCTGTCCTGCAAAGTGAGGAGTCGAGGACGGTGGAGAATGATCTTTGCAATAGCCTCTCCTGCAACAAAGGAATATAATAATGTCAATTGTAAATTTCGGCAGCACCTCCCCTACACGGTGAGGTAACCAAAACCTATAACAAACCAACGAGACCGACAACCACATACACAGCAACTTGAATCCTTGCAAGTTGGCACGTTGCATAACAAGAACAAGAAGGTTTGGCAGATGGAGAGCGCACAATATATATGTCCCCATGTATGTGTTGGTTCTTATTTTCATATTGCATCTATTATTTTATGGGATGCGAAAGGACAACATTGCCATTCACAAACTCAGTTTCCGTCAAAAATGGATTGAAGTTGAAAAATTGCTTTGTTAGGCATGCAATCATAATCATACAGTAATCACTACCGGAATCCTCAAATTTGCCGAGTGTTTTTATGTTTGTCGAGTGTATTCCCTCGGGCACTCGGCGAACAAGTTCTTTGCCGAGTGCTACGCTAAAAACACTCGGAAAAAAAAAAACACTCGGCAAATATGCGGTTTGCCGAGTGTAAAAAAAACACTCGGCAAAGAGGGTGTTTGCCGAGTGTTAAAAAAAACACTCGGCAAAGAAATAATTTTTTTTCTAAAAACAAAGGAGAAGAAAAAAAATGAAAAAAAACTTTGCCGAGTGTGCGGATCCAGAACACTCGGCAAACAAATTTTACTATAAATCCGCCGTGCGCCGCGCGCCTCCTCTCTTCAAATCCGCCGCGCGCCCTCTCTCCAAATCCGCCGCACGCCCCCCAAATCCGCCCCGCCTCCCTCTCTCCGTGCGTGGTGGCGGTGGTCCTCTCCTGAGCGCGCCGTGGTCCTCCTCTCCCGAGCGCGGCGCCGCCCTCTCCCCTCCCTCTTCCGACGCGGCGGCGCCCTGCCCCCTCCCTCTCCCGACGCGGCGGCGCCCTACCCTCTCCCTCTCCCAGCGCCCCCTCGCCGGATCCAGCTCCTTCCCTCCTTCCTCGGGGGCGTGGCGGCACGGATCCGGCGCCCCCTCCTTCCCTGGCGGCGTGGCGGCGCGGATCCGGCGTGGATGCTCCTTTCCTCCTTCCCCGGCGGCGTGGCGGCGCGGATCTGGCGCCCCCTCCTTCCCTGGCGGCGTGGATTCGGCGTGGATGCTCCTTACCCTCCTTCCCCGGCGGCATGGCGGCGCGGATCCGGCACCCCCTCCTTCCCCGGCAGCGTGGCGGCGGGGATCCCGCGCGGCGGGGGTGCGGCGTGGTGGGGCCCTCCCTTCTTCCCCGGCGTGGTGGCAGCGGCGTGGATGGTGGTGGTGCGGCGTGGTGGGGCCCTCCCTTCTTCCCCGGCGTGGTGGCGGTGGCATGGATGGTGGTGGCGGTGCTGGTGGTGCGGCAGTGGTGTCAACGTGCCTTTTTTTATTTTTTTTGAAAAAAAAAGTTTGCTGAGTGTTTTTTTTGCACTCGGCAACTTCTTTGCCGAGTGCCCGACAGAAAACACTTGGCAAACTAGCGTTTGCCGTTAACAAGTTTGCCGAGTGTCGTTTGCCAAGTGTAACACTCGACAAACCCTTTGCCGTGTGTTTTTGGGACTTCGCCGGTCAGATCTCCTGTGTCCGGTAGTGTATTCTGCAAGTTTCTCGATGACATTTGGGCATTTAAGGTGTCCTTACCGATCTAGAACAGCCCCAAGTGTTCCCTCCCAGACGTGCTCCTTACCGAGAAGCATTTCTAGATTCTTCATGGTCAATCTGTTGAAACCGGCGCTAAGCCAATCGATCCTCGAGTTGTCCGAATGAATGATTATCACGTGATGCGGACATGCTAGCCGTTTGGATATGGATCCAGATTTGCATCGAAATGAATATCGTCGGCGTGCAACAAGGATGTTGCACACTATTTATTTGACCTAAAAGACATGTGCCTGATGTTTTCGGAAAAAAAAAGAGGACATGTGCCCTATGCATATCTATTTTAGATACACATACGGATGTGTGCCAAGGAGGAGAGAGACGTAACATCATTTTTTTACTCTACATATCCAGTAATACTCTAAACGTTTTGGAGTACATGCCTGTAGGGTCAAATTTAACTTTATCCAGGGACGCTAGCTGCATGTGGCCAGCGCGCAACGCCGGCCGCAAGTCCAAATTATTGCACGCCCTGTACTGTAGCCGACCAACGATCCCACAAACACGGTGCTGGGCATAGCAGCGCTGTCGGCTATATAGAACAGAGCAAGATGCGTCATCTGCGCGCATGCATCTGGTCTCGTGTATGCAGGACAGTTGACTTCCATGGACGCGGATGGGACTGTGCCTGTCTGCTCGTGTCGTCAAGACGTTTCCTGGAAAGAAAGGGGATCGGAGGAGAAGAAAGAGGTGGGGAGAATATGTGAGGTCAGCCATTGCCGACTGACGCGATGATAAAAACGTCGTCACGAGAGTCTCACTGGCATATAACACACACACACACTGACGACGACGAACCATCTTCTCCGGCCAACACCGCGCAGCTCCGATCCATTGCTCGCCTCTCATCACTCCGGGCGGTTCACTTCTCTCTGCTTTGAACTCAAGTCCGGCCGCCCGGCCGATCTGCTCCACCTCCGACTCTGAGCTGCAAACAACGAAGGTAAGCAACCTGCAACCCATGACCGTGAGCACCCCACCCCAATGCAAACCTAGCTTCATTTACGTACATCCTTCTCTTCCCATGCCCTCGGAATCTCGGATTTGAAAACGATGGTGCGAAGCGCAACTTCGGCGATCAACCGCTGTGCGTCACGGCGGCGCGGTCAATCGACAACGGACGTCGTCTTCCTCCGTCATCTTTATGACCCACCCTGTCTACGTTCCGTCCGGCATCAGCACGTCCGGCGTGGGTTCATCCGATGATTTCTAGAGGAACGAGTTGATGCCGTGAATATACTAGCGGAGGGTGCAATCTCATGATGGACGGGTTGGTTCCCTTCGCCAAACCTAACAATCCTTTTAGGTCATTCCGTGAACCAAACGTGCTGTGTCTCTCTTGCCCAGAACACCAAACGAGCCGGGCCAACAGCCCAAACCACCAAAGGTCCACACGTGCACCTAAGGTCCAAAATTCTCCACTCAAAAAAAAAAAAACCCTAAGGTCCAAAATTCATAGACGGTGGTACGGAAAATAGGTTGACTCTAAATGGTGTTTGGCTAGTTAAGTAGTTATATATGGGTGGAGAGATAAGGATGGACCACCGGATGTGTTGAGCCCATGGATTAGTGGCCCATATTTCCATGTTTTTGAGGCATATGCTGCATATTTATGGGGATTTAATTAAAAATACATTTTCAAAGTTTGAGGATAAGGAAGACACTATCAGAAAAGTTTGTGACCGTCAATTCATTTTACTGTGATCTGCACAGTGCACTATCCGACTCCACTATTGACTTGCATGCTTGTCCCCTTTTCCACTAGGAGATTGGGACGTCACTGAATTCTTTATTGAGCCTTTTACGTCAGTGACATTAAAAAAGATGGCCTAATCGTCAAGGCCTCTACAAAATTGAGTCTATCACTGCTGTCCCTGGGTTTGGAAATTTCTTTCGCCCAAGCCATTCCGTCGCCTCTCCGCTTGTTTTTTCTCGTTTGGGAGGCCTGACATGTGGGGTCGGGCATGAGAAATGACCCAGTTGCCCATGGGTATAGAGACAAAACAGGTCTCCGTGTTGACCGGTATTGACCACTCTCACTCTCCCCATCTCGCTAGATTCCTCCTCTGTCAGCCTGTCAGCCGCTGCAGCCGCTGCACCGCCTGTCAGCCGCTGCAGCACCTTGACGACGACGGCCCGGGCGCGGCACCGCCTGTCAGCCGCTGCAGCATCCGCGCGTAGCACCCGTCGGGATGGTGCTTGAGCAGGTGCGAGTGCGATCCCTGCTCCACCATGCCGTCGGGTACGAGAACTACTGCTACAGCGACGTGGAAGAGGAGAAGGCATCTCCGGAGGGCTCGCCGGAGGCTAGCGAGGAGGAGAGCAAGGATGCGTCGGAGTCCGAATCCGGTAAGTCTGATAGCCTGTCTGAGTCCAGCGAATCTGAAGCTTCTAAGAGGAAGAAGAAAGGGAGGAAAAACAGTCGCCGTAGTAGCAAGCGCAGCCATCGGCGCCACCGCCACCGCTCATACAATTCTGAGATTGAGGATGAAAGCGAGAGCGACGATGATTCTGTGGGCTCTTATGATTCGGAGGATTCTAGGGATAGGAGCAAAAAGAGGTCGCGTAGGCATAATAGATCTAAGAAGAGGGGCAGGAGCTCCAGGAGGAAGAAGAGGAGGAGCCAGGATACAGCCTCCGAGCAAAGCTCTGAGGAGGAAGTGGAGGAGGATAGTAAGAAAAAGAGTAAGAGCTCGAAGAGGAAGCGGAGCATGCGATCTGATTCCGAAGAATCAGTCCCTTCTGATGCCACCCCTGATGATGTAAAAGAAGTTGAAGAAACTAAAGTTCCAGAAATTGATCCAGAAGCAATCAAGTTCAAGGAAATGCTTGAGGCCCAGAAGAAGGCTGCCTTAGAGAATGATATGCCTGTTGGTCCAATGCCACTTCCACGTGCGGATGGGCATATTAGTTATGGTGGTGCATTGAGGCCTGGAGAAGGTGATGCTATTGCACAGTATGTTCAGCAAGGGAAGCGTATCCCACGACGTGGTGAAGTTGGTCTGTCTGCAGAAGAGATTCAGAAGTTCGAGGATTTGGGGTATGTGATGAGTGGCAGTAGGCACCAAAGGATGAATGCTATCCGTATAAGGAAGGAAAACCAGGTTTACAGTGCTGAGGATAAGAGGGCGTTGGCCATGTTTAACTACGAGGAGAAGTCGAAGCGGGAGCACAAGGTTATGGCTGACTTGCAGCGCTTGGTGCAGAGAACCATTGGCCACGATGTGGGACCTTCGCATGATCCATTTGCTACTACGGATGGTTGAGTAATGATTTCTTGATCAACTAATCACCTATATCATGTGTGCTTTACCTGTTTGTGTTTCCTTCCCTCTGTTGTAATTAGTGATATGGAACTTGCCTAGTTATGCTGCAAATTTCTTATGAGATATTGCATGAGAACAATAGTAAAAAAAGAGCATATTGTTAGCTTGTATCTTGTATGGGCAATATTTTTGTTATGATGGTTCAATGTGCTTACATTTGCTGTTACGGTTCCAAGCTGCTTGGTTTTACCATTGAATCTTACGATTCTTCCTTTTTCCTTTTGGGGGTGAAGGGGTGGAGTTAGCAAACGGCCATGACATAGTACCTCGTATTCTCGTTCTAACATATGCAATTTTTCCTATGGCTGTGGCTGCAGATATTCCGGTGCATCACCTTTTGTTAGTTTATTGTACAGAATTTTACAGCAACAGCTGCAGCAGCAGCACCGCAAAAAAGGCAGCCGAGCAGGCTGAATAGTGAACTTAGCTACCTTGTATCCCTTTTTTGCAACATGCCAACTTGCAGTGATGGATTTTAGTAACTTATTTAGAAACCAACAATACCGTACGTTCTTCACCTTAATTCAATTTCAGTACGGAATCGCCTGGTGCAGAATGTTGGAAATGCATTCCCATGATCTGTTTTCCTGTGAATTAAATAGATGAAAAGTGCTTGTGTATGTGATCTGATAGCAGGGTGGTGCGCCCGATCATGAAGCGGTCCAGCACCTCCTGCACGAGCTTCTCCGACTCGAGTCGAGCGCGCTGGTGGCCTCGTGCAGCAGGATGCCGGGGTTCTTGAGCATGGCGCGGGCGATGGCACCAAGAGGCTAGGTCCTGGGAGTGGCATAGAAGAAACACACAAGTTTTCAGTCATCCTCTTACTCCCCAGTGGCATTCAAGTCTTTTTCCACCTCCGTTACCCACCGTTAGTAGCTACAATGGACGGAATGGCTTGGGCGAAAGAAGTTTCCAAACCCAGAGACGACAGTGATAGACCCAACTTTGTAGGGGCATTGACGATTAGGCCATCTTTTTTAATGACACTGGCGTAAAAGGCCCTTCTTTATTTAGGTGTTGTTGGATTTATTATGGGCTAGGCCCATTTATATATCTAATAAATCAATAACTCTATGGCTTGTAATTGTGTGTATTATTATTTGTACCGGATTGGAAGTTAAAAGGACGTTGACTCAACTTAAATGATTGGAATGGATCCTTCTAATTTGAGAGGTTGAGAAACGGACAAGGGCGTGCCACACGCGCGTGCGCGTGGCGTGGCGAGGCAGGCAGGCAGGCAGGCGGGCGTGGTGTGGTGTGTTAATTTTTAGCACCCACACGACCTGACGCTTGATCTCCCTGAGTCTCTTGGTCTTCCCGGCGCATGCCTCCATGCCTCCGAGGCTTCTCGGCTTCCCTTGCTATTCTTCCAACTCCAGTTAAAAAGAGAGAACACATTCCAGAAACGAGTTCAGTTGTTCGATAGCTTTCCTCATCTCGTAACTCTGCGCGCACGGAGGAGCGAGAGGGCAGGTGCCTCCGAAGCCCTTGTCGTTCGAGACCTTGCACGGGGGATCGACAATTAGGTTTTTGGGGAGCGTCTACGCGACTGCCCAAGAGTCTTCGTCTTCTTCGTCGAGGATTCTTCTCCTATAGCATGTCGACTTCGGAATCACGGACGGGAGGGTATGATCGTTTCATCCTCTCTCAGTTTGTTCCCTATGTTCAGTTTTACCAGTTTGCTTCTGTCAAATATATGCTCCATATATGTGCTTTATCATTACAGTCATGTTGCTTCATATGTAGCCTTATGCTTGTTGAAAATCTGAGATGTATATCATGCCAGTTTCTCTCTGTTATGATTTATGAATCAAGTTCACATGTTTCTGTTTTTTATATGTTTCACATGATACATGATCTAGCATGTATTTTCACCATGGAGATAATCGATATCATGATTTCAATGATTAATATTTCTTTACATGTCATCATCATGCTGTTAAATTATGGAATTAAAATGACATGGAAATTGCCTATTAATCTAATAATCCAAAAACCTAATTATAGGCATTTTTCTATCAGAGGTTTTGCTGTTGTGTTAAAGCCTGATCCTTTTGATGGTAAAAACTTCTTGGTTTGGAAAGCTAAGATGGAATTGTGGCTCACTGCAATGTCATGTTATCACATCTCTGATGGCAAACTTGCTAACTTGCCTCCTGAGGATGAGGCTAAGTTTAAGGCTGATGACAACCTCTTTCGAGGTGCAGTGATTAGCGCACTTGATCCAAAATTCCAGAAAAGCTATATCATCCTTCCTACAGGAAAAGAGCTATGGGATGCACTTGTGGGAAAGTTTGGAGTTACCGATGCTGGTAGCGAGCTGTATCTCATGGAGCAGCTGTATGACTACAAGATGGTTGAGAACCGATCTGTAGTGGAACAGGCTCATGAGATTCAGGCACTAGCTAGGCACTAGCTAAGGAACTTGAGCTCTTTCCATGTGTCTTACCTGACAAGTTTGTGGCTGGCGGTATAATCGCCAAGTTACCACCTTCTTGGAAGGACTTTGCTACCTCACTCTAACATAAGAGACAGGAGTTCAACGTTGAAGAGCTCATTGGTACTTTTGATGTTGAGGAGAGAGCGAGAGCAAAAGACAATGGAAAGAGTGTTGAGACCTCTACTGCTAATGTGGTACAGAAGAGAAACTCTGGATTCCGCAAGTATAAAAAGAAGAAAAACCAGAACAAGCAAGAGAACACAACTAAGCCTGTTCAAACAGCACAGTTTAAAAAGAAGAACAACAACAAGAGAGATGGAGGCTGCTTTGTTTGTGGCAGTGAACAGCACTAGGCAAGTGAGTGTCCTGAGCGCAAGTTCAAGCAGGAAAAGAAATCAGCAAATGTTGTCACTACTGATACTGGAGAAGGAGCAACTGGGTATGGTAATTCTTTACCATTTGTTCTTTCAGTATGTAATTCACCTGAGTGGTGGATGGATAGTGGTGCAAATATTCATGTGTGTGCTGATGTTTCTCTATTTTCTTCCTACCAGGTCGAGAGGTCTGGCGCCTTGTTGATGGGAAATGGGTCGCGTGCTCATGTTCTTGGTGTTGGTACGGTCATTCTGAAGTTTACTTTGGGAAAGACAGTGCCATTGAAGAGCGTGCAGCATGTGCCCTCCATCAAGAAGAATCTTGTTAGTGCGTCTATGCTATGTCGAGATAGCTACAAAATTGTTCTAGAGTCGAATAAATGTGTTGTGTCAAAACATGGTTCCTTCGTTGGTAAAGGATATGATTGCGGAGGCTTGTTCCGCTTATCAATGCATGATGTGTGTAATAAAATGGTGAATTGTGTTAATATTTCTGATGAGTCGGATTTATGGCATTCACGTTTCTGTCATGCAAGTTTTGGCTGTCTTATGCGGTTAGCAAATCTAAATTTAATTCCTAAATTTAATTTGGTCAAAAAGTCTAAGTGCCATGTATGTGTTGAATCAAAACAACCCTGCAAGCCTCACAAGGCTGCTGAGGCGAGGAATTTAGCACCTCTAGAACTTGTCCATTCTGATTTGTGCGAAATGAATGGAATTTTGACTAAAGGCAATAAAAGATACTTCATCACGTTTATAGATGACTCCACCAGGTTTTGCTATGTGTATCTCTTAAAAACAAAAGATGAAGCGTTTAATTATTTTAAGACCTATAAAGCTGAAGTTGAGAACCAACTTGAGAGAAAAATAAAGTGGTTAAGGTCCGATAGAGGTGGAGAATATTTCTCTAATGTCTTCAATGAGTTTTGTGTGGAACATGGTATTGTTCATGAGAGGACACCGCCATTCTCACCACAATCCAATAGGATTGCTGAAAGGAAAAACCGCACTCTAACAGAGTTAGTGAATGCCATGTTGAGTACAGCGGGATTATCCAAGGAATGGTGGGGTGAGGCAATTTTGACAGCATGTCATGTCCTGAATAGAGTTCCAACAAAGAATAAAGAGATCACACCATTTGAGGAATGGGAAAAGAGAAGATTAAATCTCTCATATTTGCGCACTTGGGGTTGCTTGGCTAAAGTAAACGTGCCAATCAACAAAAAGCGTAAACTTGGCCTAAAACTGTTGATTGTATTTTCCTTGGTTATGCATTTCACAGCATTGGTTATAGGTTCTTAATTATAAAATATGAAGTTCCTGATATGTATGTTGATACAATCATGGAATCTAGAGACGCTACATTCTTTGAGAATGAATTTCCAATAAAGAATACACCTAGTGAAACAAGTCATGAGACTATAATTCCCCATAAACATGAACTGTCTATTCCAACAGATCATGCTGAAGATTCTCATGTGCACATCCCTGAGGAAGATGACACTATAGTCACTCGAAAGAGCAAGAGACAGAGGGTTGCAAAATCCTTTGGTGATGACTATTTAGTGTACCTTGTGGAAGACATACCAACCACCATTAGAGAGGCATATTCTTCTCCTGATGCTGACTTGTGGAAGGAAGCAGTAAGGAGTGAGATGGATTCTATTATGTCTAATGGAACTTGGGAGGTCGTTGACCGTCCTTATGGTTGTCAACCTATAGGTTGCAAATGGATTTTCAAGAAAAAGCTTAGGCCTGATGGTACAATTGAGAGGTACAAGGCAAGGCTTGTGGCCAAAGGATATACTCAAAAAGAGGGTGAAGATTTCTTTGACACCTATTCACTAGTTGCTCGATTGACTACAATTCGCACCTTAATTGCCGTGGCTGCCTCTTATGGTCTTATCATTCATCAGATGGATGTTAAGACAGCTTTCCTGAATAGAGAGTTAGAAGAGGAGATCTATATGGATCAGCCAGAAGGGTTCATTGCGGATGGTCAAGGGAACAAGGTGTGCAGGTTGTTAAAATCATTATATGGCCTAAAACAAGCACCTAAGCAATGGCATGAAAGGTTTGATAATACTTTAACATCTAATGGTTTCTCTGTGAATGAAGCTGACACGTGTGTGTATTATCGATATGGTGGGGGTGAAGCTATTATACTGTGCCTATATGTTGATGACATCCTGATCTTTGGATCAAATCTCAATGTGATTATGGAAGTAAAGAAACTTCTGTCGAGCAATTTTGAAATGAAAGATTTGGGAGAAGCTAATGTTATTTTAAACATCAAGCTTATTAGAGAAGGTGATGGTGGGGTAACTCTGTTACAGTCCCACTATGTGGAAAAGGTATTAAGTCGCTTTGGTTTTAGTGACTATGATCCTGCTCCCACGCCTTATGATCCTAGCGTGCTATTGAGGAAAAATCAAAGAATAGCAAGAGATCAACTGACATACTCCCAGATCATTGGCTCACTCATGTACCTTGCGAGTGCGACAAGGCCTGACATCTCATATGCTGTGAGCAAGCTGAGCCAGTTTGTGTCAAACCCGGGAGATGATCACTGACGTGCTCTTGAGAGAGTGCTGTGTTATCTGAAAGGTACTATGACTTATGGTATTCATTATACTGGACATCCAAAAGTGCTGGAAGGCTATTGTGATGCCAACTGGATTTCTGATGCTGATGAGCTGTATGCCATGAGCGGACATGTGTTTCTGCTTGCAGGTGGCGCTGTTTCCTGGAAGTCTTGCAAGCAGACTATCTTAACGAAGTCTACAATGGAAGCAGAACTCACTGCATTGGATACTGCTGGAGCTGAGGCCGAGTGGCTTCGTGATTTCCTGTTGGATTTACCAGTAGTTAAAAAACCAATACCGGCTATTTCAATGAACTGTGACAACCAAATTGTGATTACAAAGGTCAACAGTTCCAGGAATAACATGAAGTCCACAAGGCATGTTAAAAGAAGATTAAAGACTGTTAGAAAGTTGAAAACCTCTGGAGTTATAACGTTGGACTATGTCCACACGTCGAATAATCTGGCAGATCAATTCACTAAGGGACTATCACGAAATGTGATAGAAAGTGCATCGAGAGAGATGGGTATGAGACCCACGTGAAAGTCTACTATAGTGGTAACCTGCTCTATGTGATCAGAGATCCCGTGAAGTAGAGTGGTGAAACAAGCTATAAGTAGATTGAGAGGAAAGTTCCCTATGAACCTATCTCTGATGCATATCTTTCTTTCTGTAAGGCAGGATGGTGTTTACCTTAATGTATTTCGAGAGTCTTATAAAGATGAGATGTTGTCCTACATAACATCTTTTGAGAAGTACACCTATATGAGTCAGACTGCTGGTCACAGTCTATGGGCCCTGGGTTATCCCTAAACACTCATGAAAGGCATAGAAGTGTGACTTATATGCTTCAAACAGTGGGATGCTTGTTGCAACCTAGTACCAGCAAAGGACTTGAGTGAACCTCACCTCACACAAAACTGTCAATTCAAAGTGTGACAGAACTGCCCAATTTATACAAGATCAAATACGGCTGTCCCCGCTTAACATGTTGACACGCGCATACTCTCACTTATATAAACCCGGTAGTCCGCCGAGTGTCATGCAGGACCTCGGTAAATTAACATCACAACCCAGATCGTGTGATTAAGCAAATACACATCACATACGTAGAGTTGCAGCGAAAATAATATTACATATAGATTCATAAATAATAATACAAGTTTGGATTTCAAAACCGATTAGTGAAAACAACATTGCTTTTGAAGGATTTCATTAATATGAGTTCCAAATACATTGCTAGCATAAGTGACATCCTCAAACAAAAGCATGTAGATGAGAAGTGAATATAGAGTCACCGAGCCCACCGGCGGTTAACCACCATCTTCAGCAGGCCAAAACCTCACCTACAACATGGTGGGATAAACCCTGAGTACTCGAATGTACTCAGCTAGACTTACCCATCATAACCAGAAATAAAATTGACTCCAAGGAGTATGCAAGGCTTTATAAGTGGAGGTAGCTTGACAACATTTTGCATAAAAAGCGATTAACTCAATTATACAATTATAATTCTGTCATCAAGTTAATTAGAACTATCCATCTCTAGATTAGCAACTATCATGTGCCAAACATGTGGTATATCTTTTTAGAGCATACAATAGTAACCATAGCAGGTATAGTAATTCCATGTTTATCCGAACCATCACATTCCATAATCCAATTACTACGATGTTGGGACTAGCTAAGTTTCTCACTATCCGGGAGAGACGGCGATTCGAATCGATTTCAACCAGCTGGGAATTTATTCCTAACACAAACCTAGGCAGACCAGATCAACGGTCACCTTAGGTCACCTTTGGTACAACTCAGGTACACATTTCGTGGGTCCGTACCGCGCCGCACAATCTGGGACACCAGATGCCAGGATGTTCAGGCCTAGCCGGCCCTTGGGCTCAGTCTGATCGTCCCCCGGAAGGAGCGCACAACAGAACGGGTCCCGGCCTGAGTTGAATTACTCGGCTTCACGGTCGAAACGAGTTATCCGGCTAGCTAAGTGAGAGGCATGCGTTCAATCTTGTCAGAAGCGCCAACAACGGTATGGTCCTTAATCGACACAGACGGAATCACATCAGTCAACCTACACATAGACTCCGCTCGGCCTCGATTTACTTTTACCCCATGGTTCTTTTCCACGATAGCAAATATAGCCAACCGTGCTTCGGTATCCACCTATATCTCGCAGGTGACAGGAAATCACCTGACTTCTACCGGTCTAAGCATGGCTAAGCATATATTCGATCCTGGACCTATACCGGTTAAAGGTGTAATATCTGGACAAGGAATGTATATGCATCAAGTGGTTCCATTCAACTCTTATAACCTAATGCATCAATCATAAGTACTTAAGTAATCATTTGTAAAAGACTGGGAGGCTTAGAATACTCCGGGGCTTGCCTGGGATCCGACACAAGTCAGTTCAGTTAGCTTGCACTGACTTGGTGACATCTCCGGCCCTAGCACTTGCTTAGTCCTTCCATCTTCGGGTTTGACTCCACATCACATCCTTCACGTGGTTTATCTAGCGTACCTAAATGAGATGCAAGATGCAGGTGTATGAATACATGGAAGTGCAATAGGCAATGCATCGCATGCAGTAAGTAAGACAAGCACAAGGTTACATTAACATGCACAAGCACTTCACATTACTTACTATAAATATCGCACAATTTATCATGCCACGATAGCAAAGAAGATGTCAACCCCAAGCACGACACAAGTTTCCCAAGATCTCAGGTACTCTAACTCAACCATCATCAAAGGTATGAGCCACACTTAGCCATATACAAGCAAACAACAAAAATGGGAATCTGTCAATTTCTGGACATGCAAATAGCAGCTACAAGATTTAGCTATAACTGGAGTTACACAAATCCAAATGACTTGCAAGAAGACATTCTGGAAATCTTATGAAATTTTCGACAATTGATATTTAATCATCTTAGCATGATTCTCAAGTTAACTAAGCCAAATATACCCATTTACAGAAACTGGTCTAAACAAGGCAGAGAGTAATCAATTCTGTAACCCAACTTTAAACAGGCATAACTCACAAACCACAAGGCCAAATACCACCAAATTTTAAAATGAGCTAGATACATGAATTATCTACAACTTTGTTATTATCACCAAAAACTCATTCAAATCCTAACTAGATCAAACCCTAGCATCTTTCAGATCTGCTCAGACTAAAATCAAAACCTGACAGAAGACTTAAAAGTCATGTAACTCCTACACTATCTGGCCTATGACCTTACAATTTGAACACAAGCAAGATCATGAAATTTGCTACAACTTTTGTATTCACTACAACCATAGCAAACATCATTTACAACACGAAAATAATTGCACAAGCAAAACTGCAAATCCAGCCCAACAGCAGTGGTGTAGAAAACGGATAGCATCTTCAGAGAAGCATAACTGGAGTTCTAGACCTCCAACAAATATGAACCATAACTTTTTGAAAAGCTTAGGAAGTTACCTACAACTTTATTATTCTCATATTAAGATGATTCTACAGTTAGAAGGGTCAACTAATCCAATAATTGCATCTCTGTCCAAAACATAGACAGAAACTAACATGCCACTTTAAACAGCTATAAATGGAGTTATACATGTCCAATAATTGTGGTTCTGGACTTTTTAGAAAGCTTAGAAAATTCTAAACAACTTTGTTGTAAACACCTAAAGCTAATTCTACTAGTAAGATGGACCCACAGTAAGAACAAGGAAACCCTGTCTGGGTTTGGGCAGAAACAGCCACAGAGATTTAAGCAAATATAACTCAAGATCTACTTAGCCAAAAATTATGACATTTAAATTTTTGGAAAGCTTAAGAAAAGTACTAAAACTCATGTATTGTCATCAAATCATGATTCATAACTTATCTGAGCCAATTAATTCAAACATGCAGAACTGTTCAGAATAGGAGCAAATCAAAACAGGGCATTTGTTATTTTTATAACTCTTAAACTATAAATCCTAAACTCATGAAAGTTTTACCAGACAACAACAATCACCTTAGTAGCACTCCACAAAAATTTCACATTTATTTGAGCACACCAACTGCAGTTACAAAAAAAACAAGTAAGACTAGCATTCAAACCCTAACTGCACAAATCCATTTTTACAGCTACAATTTTAAACTAAAACCTGACATATTATAGATCTAGTGCATAGAGAATTTCACAAGGATTCCAAAAAGTCCTCATTTACTATTTTACGAATTTTCTACGATTTACTATGAATTTCCAAAGTTTCACCCGATTTACAACAAATAGGTCCCTCGAGGCACTATTCACTTGAGTCAATGACATTGCATTTAGGCCCTTCCCTTTAGTCCAATTTGAAGATGAAGTCCCCCACGCAAACTGGAACAGAGGAGGTGGTCGGCTCGTGATTCCCGGCCGGCAGGGTAGCGTCGGCGGCGAGCGACAGGGCCGCGGCAAGGCCCTGACCTGCGCGCACCCGCTCAGGGCTTCGGCTCAGCCCTGGGCGTCCCATGGTGGCCCAGCCACGCGAGGGTGCTGGCGCCGTGGTGGCCATGCCAACGGCGGCAGCTCCCTGGCGAAAATAGCCGCGACGAGCGCATGTGAGGGAGGGAGGGAGGCAATACGAAGACAGTGGAAGCGCTGGCTCGGCGCGAGGAGGCAGGAGGAGGCGGAAACGGAAGCAGCGGCCGGAGCTCCATGGGTGGCCATGGCGGGCGCGCGCCCTGGAGCTCGGTAGAGGCAAGGGTGGGCGAGCGAGAGGCGAGAGCGAGTGCGGGAGAGGCACCAAGTGAGCCTGGGGCAGCTCCCCTTCGACGCCAGCATGCTAGGACACGCGGCCGGGCGGTGGGGCGCTCCATTTGCGCATGGCCGCCATGCCCTGGGCAGGTGTTACCCATTCGAGCATTTCCACGAGCACGTGGCGGGTGACGAACGGGGCATGGTGGGCGGTGCTTTGGGCTGGATCTGGGCCGAATCAGGACATGGGCCGAATACGAAGATCGAAGCCCGCACGAAGCTCTACGTTTTCTATTAAGGGTGCCAAGTCATTTGAGTTGTAGATCAGCGGTTAATCAAGTCCAAAGTTGACACTGTCAACGTGTTGATAGCGGTTAAGTAAACGCAAAAATTGATCATCCAACCAAAGTCAAACTGGTGCTATCTTTTTGCACGCTCTTCTCCACGACATATACTCCAACTTTTATCTTTGGACCAAATCAAGTTTCTTAACAAACTTTGGAGAATGCGAGACGTCAGTGCCGATGTCGATGAATTTCTAGACTTAGAATATTTCTAAGTGCTGAAATCAGCAACAGGTTCCAACTTTGAGCCTCTGTTTGACTTATTTCCAAGTTGATCTAGCTCTTGGTCCAAAAACAAAGTTTGTTCTACATGATATGGACTACAACTTTCATTTAAGGTCCAACCTCAAAACTGGTATAGAACCTACTATTCTACTTTGACCCAAGTAGGATCACGATGGAGCTTAAATTATCCTTTTGATCCATTGGAGCGTTTTCTTGGCATTTGCCCAACATGAAACTTTCATGACTTTTGTTGTAGAATTCATCTAGAGTCATTTGGGCATAGTACCAAGGTTTGGTTGATGACCTATAATTCCTTTCACTTAATAAAGCAATCCAAGAAAGAATGTAATTCATCATTTCATGCGACTTCTTGATTCCAAACTTCATGAAACTTTTCCATGGATCAATATAGATGGATATTGATGCGAGACACATGAAACAAGTACATCCAGCTTTACTCAAGCATATCTTTTAGAAAGGGCAGCATGTAAGCAATGGTGCATGGTCCAAGTTTAAGTGGTCGCTCATTTTGTAGATTTGATCTTGAAACTTTCATCACCACTTAACATGTCATGTTTGAGTTTAAACCCATTGCTTAACTGGTGACAAACACCTGGGGTGTTACAGCCCTCCCCCCTTAAAGGAATCGCGTCCCGAGATTCGGTGCAATAGACTTTTAAGAGAAGAGAAACATGTCAACCAGTTTCCAACATCAGTGATAGCATTAGGCTACTTAACTTTGGAGTATCAGAGAGGCTAATTTGGTCACGACACTTTCTGATACTTGCTCTTCATCGTAAGCTGTTGTTTGAAGAATATCCTTCGTTGGCGTCCATAAAGCATTGTTACATTGGAAGAAATCTAAGATAGCACTGTCCTGCGTACTTCGTCCAATAAAGCCTGGGACAAATCCATTTGTGGTACCTAGGGGCACAATGATGCTGATCGAAACTAGGGATATGCTTTCTCTAGTTCTTTACTTAGCTGATACAACATCTTGCACTATATACGTGATTGTCCAAGATGGAATTGACTTGATAGCACATTTGGAGAAGAAGTAGCACTTGCATTGCAGGGCCAGGTTTATTGTTTCCTTTATCAACATTGTTCTGTGGGATCTGGTCTTCATAGTTACCAAATAGTCGTTACCTGACTGAAGACTAACTTTCCTACTGGTAACTAATCAGTTGTCTCTCAACACTAAAAAGGTTCCAAATCTTCACTCTTGATAACAAAATTGTGGTCGAAGCATACAGATGGTCGCCATTGAAGTCAGTAGAAAAGGGGTCACACCAAGGAAGGTCGGTTCGTCTACATGATCCTTATGCACCTAAAGATTGAGAACTTGGATAGGAACTCATATATACCAGGTGACCTATTACAGCACATAATATCTTGGTCCCTTTATCACCCGACTAATAACTTGTTCAACCTTAAGTGTGGTGCACCTTTCTGATCCAACGAAAAGGACATAAGTTGCTCACTAGATGACCGACGTCATTACTGGGACAGTCACGTCGAGTAGAGTCGCTTGTCTACCACCTCTTGTAGTCTGTTTATGTTCCTGTTAGTGACTCGTTCTTCAAAGGTTAACCGTTGGACTACTCTAGAAGGAAGTCCTATTGCATCTAGTTTGTCATATATATATCTCTTAACATGATAAGGAGAGATAACCAAGGAAGAGCTCAAGTGAGAATAACATATCGGTGCAGTTCTGCAATGGATCATGACTAGAAACCTTAATACCAGCGCGTGCCGAGCAGCACAGCCTTATGTGTGCACCCACAGGAGGCTCTCGGTTTCGTCGCGGCACCGTAGATTGCTAATCGTGGCACCATTACTGAACATACAACCCACAAGCATTCTCACGTAGCACAAATTTGGTTGCATAGGTGCAAGCATTATGTGAAGGAGGGATAGCAAACAAAGGTAGTCACAAGGTTAGAAGTCAACAAGTAGGGGATCCGCAGATCAAAACACCGCGCAAGAGAACATAGCCTAAATGCCAAAGATAGCTGAGCAGGGGACTCTTGCAAAATTTCCATATACGTCTTGTGTCCACCCAAGTGATTACCAGATAAAGATTAACATGAGATTTGGTCTTGTTGAGTAGCAATATGAGATCAATACTGATAAATATTCAGAGACTTGAAAGAGTTGGGGACAAAACAAACGAGATTCAAGGGACAGAGCCATTACACTGACTAGGGATTCAGTTGATAAAGCAATGACAGGATCTGCGAGGATAAGGTTCCAAAGCAAGGTAGGTAGCGATTAGCATCGCACTAGATCATCAGTAGAAGAAGGAGCAATGAGATCTAACAATAATTTTTGAGCAGGGTCCTCCCACACAGGAGCGGGACAACCACAAAACATGCAAGCATTCAAGGGAACTAAGCTTGGGCCTATGGTCAAGCAAAGGCATAGATAAAGTCTTCGTAGCACAACGTTCAAGGCTAGCAACCACGTGTATAGGCTCAGGTTGCTAAGAGAGAACTTAATTGAAAACGATAACCATGAGATTACCAAAACTTGGACGTTGTTCTAGGATAGCGCTCTTCCACACTCATATGCTTTCTGAGGACAAAAGGAGTGACAGCTACGACACTACCTAGATTACGAGCATCCACACCGACGTCATGGTCTTAAGCAAGCACTTCAAAACACTCAATCTAATTAGCTTAAGCGACTATTACTAAGCACAAAGCTCGCACTTAACAAGTAGTCACCTATGACAGCATTTCTACACATAAACATGCGAACCTAGTGGTAAGGTACTGTTATCTTTTATTTCCTTTTTACCGAGTAGGTGGACATCTCTACAAAATAAGTCTTATATTTAGCAATTTAGTCTTCGAAGGGGTGAAGTTTTGCTAATTAAGAACTTGTCATCTATTTCCTTTGGAAGCAAACATACAAGGTAAAGCTAATCACACACTATCTTCAAGCACAGCTATTCAAGCGGCATGGAACAAGGCACTTTGTCTAGCTTCACACAAGGAAGATAGTAGCATCACATTGATCACAAGTTACTTAGTATTAGAACAAGGTGAGGGAAGCATATTTATGCACAAGCACAATCATGATGCATGCTCGTCCTATTCGTCCTCACAAAATTGCCAGCCTAAGGTGGCAATCACGTTCTATGTCGGTGGCATAACACGTACTCTCTCGATATATAGCTAGTCGTCAGCTATATTCAATCTACGCATTCGTGGTTAGCGTACCTGTAGGCAAATTCATTGCAGCCCATCCTCACAAGAGATAAATAAGCACACAATGAAAGCAGTAAACTAAGATACTTTCCATATATACATCCCCAGATATATATACTTCGGTATCCATAGCTACCCGATAAATATACCCGCAATTAAGTACCTTCATATATACATGTGTGTAACACGTAAATATTCCAGTAACCATAGCTAACTCTCCCCTAGACCGATAGTTGGACGGTCATGCTCTCACAACTCATACTTACCTAGGCGTAGAGGCAATTGATCCATACATTATCATTCAAGCGAATGGCATCCATACAATAGCACGTCGTATGGACGACGAAAGAAAAATTGCAATAAAGTACATCCCCTAAAGTTAGTACTTAGATAGCCACCTAATAGTCCTTAACTGGGCATAAAGGAGGATGTCGCTAGCATAGTTTTGCAATTAAGTTTTGACAAATTTGCTTATCGCTAAAGTTTTAGTCAAAATAGGCTTTTTAAAACCAAAACTTTGTTTTTAAAACGACGTACATGACAATATTATGCTTAATCTCGCTCTGATACCAGCTGTGACAGAACCGCCTAATTTATACAAGATCAAATACGGCTGTCCCCGCTTAACACGTTGACACATGCATACTCTCACTTATATAAACCCGGTAGTCCGCCGAGTGTCACGCAGGACCTCGATAAATCAACATTACAACCCAGATCGTGTGATTAAGCAAATACACATCACATACACAGAGTTGCAGTGGAAATAATATTACATATAGATTCATAAATAATAATACAAGTTTGGATTTCAAAACCGATTAGTGAAAACAACATTGCTTTTGAAGGATTTCATTAATATGAGTTCCAAATACATTGCTAGCATAAGTGACATCCTCAGACAAAAGCATGTAGATGAGAAGTGAATATAGAGTCACCGAGCCCACCGGCGGTTAACCACCATCTTCAGCAGGCCAAAACCTCACCTGCAACATGGTGGGATAAACCCTGAGTACTCGAATGTACTCAGCTAGACTTACCCGTCATAACCAGAAATAAAATTGACTCCAAGGAGTATGCAAGGCTTTATAAGTGGAGGTAGCTTGACAACATTTTGCATAAAAAGCGATTAACTCAATTATACAATTATAATTCTGTCATCAAGTTAATTAGAACTATCCATCTCTAGATTAGCAACTATCCTGTGCCAAACATGTGGTATATCTTTTTAGAGCATACAATAGTAACCATAGCAGGTATAGTAATTCCATGTTTATCCGAATCATCACATTCCATAATCTAATTACTACGATGTTGGGACTAGCCAAGTTTCTCACTATCCGGGAGAGACGGCGATTCGAATCGATTTCAACCAGCTGGGAATTTATTCCTAACACAAACCCAGGCAGACCAGATCAACGGTCACCTTAGGTCACCTTTGGTACAACTCAGGTACACATTTTGCAGGTCCGTACCGCGCCGCACAATCTGGGACACCAGATGCCAGGACGTTCTGGCCTAGCCTGCCCTTGGGCTTAGTCTGATCGTCCCCCAGAAGGAGCGCACAACAGAACGGGTCCCGGCCTGAGTTGAATTACTCGGCTTCGCGGTCGGAACGAGTTATCCGGCCAGCTAAGTGAGAGGCATGCGTTCAATCTTGTTAGAAGCGCTAACAACGGTACGGTCCTTAATCGACACAGACGGAATCACATGAGTCAACCTACACATAGACTCCGCCTGGCCTCGATTTACTTTTACCCCATGGTTCTTTTCCATGATAGCAAATATAGCCAACCGTGCTTCGGTATCCACCTATATCTCGCAGGTGATAGGAAATCACCTGACTTCTACCGGTCTAAGCATGGCTAAGCATATATTCGATCCTGGACCTATACCGGTTAAAGGTGTAATATCTGGACAAGGAATGTATATGCATCAAGTGGTTCCATTCAACTCTTATAACCTAATGCATCAATCATAAGTACTTAAGTAATCATTTGTAAAAGACTGGGAGGCTTAGAATGCTCCGGGGCTTGCCTGGGATCCGACATAAGTCAGTTCAGTTAGCTTGCACCGACTTGGTGACATCTCCGGCCCTAGCACTTGCTTAGTCCTTCCATCTTCGGGTTTGACTCCACATCACATCCTTCACGTGGTTTATCTAGCGTACCTAAATGAGATGCAAGATGCAGGTGTATGAATACATGGAAGTGCAATAGGCAATGCATCACATGCAGTAAGTAAGACAAGCACAAGGTTACATTAACATGCACAAGCACTTCACATTACTTACTATAAATATCGCATAATTTATCATGCCACGATAGCAAAGAAGATGTCAACCCCAAGCATGACACAAGTTTCCCAAGATCTCAGGTACTCTAACTCAACCATCATCAAAGGTATGAGCCACACTTAGCCATATACAAGCAAACAACAAAAATGGGAATCTGTCAATTTCTGGACATGCAAATAGCAGCTACAAGATTTAGCTATAACTGGAGTTACACAAATCCAAATGACTTGCAAGAAGACATTCTGGAAAGCTTATGAAATTTTCGACAATTGATATTTAATCATCTTAGCATGATTCTCAAGTTAACTAAGCCAAATATACCCATTTACAGAAACTGGTCTAAACAAGGCAGAGAGTAATCAATTGTGTAACCCAACTTTAAACAGGCATAACTCACAAACCACAAGGCCAAATACCACCAAATTGTAACAGGAGCTAGATACATGAATTATCTACAACTTTGTTATTATCACCAAAAACTCATTCAAATCCTAACTAGATCAAACCCTAGCATCTTTCAGATCTGCTCAGACTAAAATCAAAACCTGACAGAAGACTTAAAAGTCATGTAACTCCTACACTATCTGGCCTATGACCTTACAATTTGAACATAAGCAAGATCATGAAATTTGCTACAACTTTTGTATTCACTACAACCACAGCAAACATCATTTACACCACGAAAATAATTGCACAAGCAAAACTGCAAATCCAGCCCAACAGCAGTGGTATAGAAAACTGATAGCATCTTCAGAGAAGCATAACTGGAGTTCTAGACCTCCAACAAACATGAACCATAACTTTTTGAAAAGCTTAGGAAGTTACCTACAACTTTCTTATTCTCATATTAAGATGATTCTACAGTTAGAAGGGTCAACTAATCCAATAATTGCATCTCTATCCAAAACATAGACAGAAACTAATATGCCACTTTAAACAGCTATAAATGGAGTTATACATGTCCAATAATTGTGGTTCTAGACTTTTTAGAAATCTTAGCAAATTCTAAACAACTTTGTTGTAAACACCGAAAGTTAATTCTACTAGTAAGAAGGCCCCACAGTAAGAACAAGGAAACCCTGTCTGGGTTTGGGCAGAAACAGCCACAGAGATTTAAGCAAATATAACTCAAGATCTACTTAGCCAAAAATCATGACATTTAACTTTTTGGAAAGCCTAAGAAAAGTACTAAAACTCATGTATTGTCATCAAATCATGATTCATAACTTAACTGAGCCAATTAATTCAAACATGCAGAACTGTTCAGAATAGGAGCAAATCAAAACAGGGCATTTGTTATTTTTATAACTCTTAAACTATAAATCCTAAACTCATGAAAGTTTTACCAGACAACAACAATCACCTTAGTAGCACTCCACAAAAATTTCACATTTATCTGAGCACACCAACTGCAGTTATAAAAAAAACAAGTAAGACTAGCATTCAAACCCTAACTGCACAAATCCATTTTTACAGCTACAATTTTAAACTAAAACCTGACATATTATAGATCTAATGCATAGAGAATTTCACAAGGATTCGAAAAAGTCCTCATTTACTATTTTACGAATTTTCTACGATTTACTATGAATTTCCAAAGTTTCACCCGATTTACAACAAATAGGTCCCTCGAGGCACTATTCACTTGAGTCAATGACATTGCATTTAGGCCCTTCCCTTTAGTCGAATTTGAAGACAAAGTCCCCCACGCAAACTGGAACAGAGGAGGTGGTCGGCTCGTGATTCCCGGCCGGCAGGGTAGCGTCGGCGGCGAGCGACAGGGCCGCGGCAAGGCCCTGACCTGCGCGCACCCGCTTAGGGCTTCGGCTCAGCCCTGGGCGTCCCATGGTGGCCCAGCCACGCGAGGGTGCTGGCGCCATGGTGGCCATGCCGACGGCGGCAGCTCCCTGGCGGAAATAGCCGCGACGAGCGCATGTGAGGGAGGGAGGGAGGCAATACGAAGACAGTGGAAGCGTTGGCTCGGCGCGAGGAGGTAGGAGCAGGCGGAAACGGAAGCGGCGGCCGGAGCTCCATGGGTGGCCATGGCGGGCGCGCGCCCTGGAGCTCGGCAGAGGCAAGGGTGGGCGAGCGAGAGGCGAGAGCGAGTGCGGGAGAGGCACCAAGTGAGCCTGGGGCGGCTCCCCTTCGACGCTAGCATGCTGGGACACACGGCCGGGCGGTGGGGCGCTCCATTCGTGCATGGCCGCCACGCCCTGGGCAGATGTTACCCATTCGGGCATTTCCACGAGCACGTGGCGGGTGACGAACGGGGCATGGTGGGCGGCGCTTTGGGCTGGATCTGGCTGAATCAGGACATGGGCCGAATACGAAGATCGAAGCCCGCACGAAGCTCTACGTTTTCTATTAAGGGTGCCAAGTCATTTGAGTTGTAGATCAGCGGTTAATCAAGTCCAAAGTTGACACTGTCAACGTGTTGACAGCGGTTAAGTAAACGCAAAAATTGATCATCCAACCAAAGTCAAACTGGTGCTATCTTTTTGCACGGTCTTCTCCACGACGTATACTCCAACTTTTATCTTTGGACCAAATTAAGTTTCTTAACAAACTTTGGAGAACGCGAGACGTCAGTGCCGATGTCGATGAATTTCTAGACTTAGAATATTTCTAAGTGCTGAAATCAGCAGCAGGTTCCAACTTCGAGCCTCTGTTTGACTTATTTCCAAGTTGATCTAGCTCTTGGTCCAAAAACAAAGTTTGTTCTACATGATATGGACTACAACTTTCATTTAAGGTTCAACCTCAAAACTGGTATAGAACCTACTATTCTACTTTGACCCAAGTAGGATCACGATGGAGCTTAAATTATCCTTTTTGATCCATTGGAGCGTTTTCTTGGCATTTGCCCAACATGAACCTTTCATGACTTTTGTTGTAGAATTCATCTAGAGTCATTTGGGCATAGTACCAAGGTTTGGTTGATGACCTATAATTCCTTTCACTTAATAAAGCAATCCAAGAAAGAATGTAATTTATCATTTCATGCGACTTCTTGATTTCAAACTTCACGAAACTTTTCCATGGATCAATATAGATGGATATTGATGCGAGACACATGAAACAAGTACATCCAGCATTACTCAAGCATATCTTTTAGAAAGGGCAGCATGTAAGCAATGGTGCATGGTCCAAGTTTAAGTGGTCGCTCATTTTGTGGATTTGATCTTGAAACTTTCATCACCACTTAACATGTCATGTTTGAGTTTAAACCCATTGCTTAACTGGTGACAAACACCTGGGGTGTTACACAAGGCATAGTCCATTGTTCAGTTGTGACTGAGTGAAACTCTTGTTCTAGGTGGATGTTCAACTTAACAGTCTCCATCGAAACACTGGTATATCAAAGAATTGTGATTCTGAAACTATACAGTTACAAACCCTAGAGTTTGGTGGGGATTGTTGGATTTATTATGGGCTAGGCCCATTTATATATCTAATAAATCAATAACTCTATGGCTTGTAATTGTGTGTATTATTATTTGTACCGGATTGGAAGTTAAAAGGACGTTGACTCAACTTAAATGATTGGAATGGATCCTTCTAATTTGAGAGGTTGAGAAACGGACAAGGGCGTGCCACACGCGCGCGCGCCGCTGCCGCCGCCGGCCGGGCCGGGCTCGGGCTCGGGCTCGGGCCGGGCCGTGGCGTGGCGTGGCGAGGCGAGGCAGGCAGGCAGGCGTGGGTGGTGTGTTAATTTTTAGCACCCACACAACCTGACGCTTGATCTCCCTGAGTCTCTTGGTCTT
Organism: Miscanthus floridulus; assembly: GCF_019320115.1. Classification (NCBI taxonomy): domain Eukaryota; kingdom Viridiplantae; phylum Streptophyta; class Magnoliopsida; order Poales; family Poaceae; genus Miscanthus; species Miscanthus floridulus. Next base: position 4,584,577 of record NC_089583.1, on the reverse strand, counting down.
CCCGGCGCATGCCTCCATGCCTCCGAGGCTTCTCGGCTTCCCTTGCTATTCTTCCAACTCCAGTTAAAAAGAGAGAACACATTCCAGAAACGAGTTCAGTTGTTCGATAGCTTTCCTCATCTCATAACTCTGCGCGCACGGAGGAGCGAGAGGGCAGGTGCCTCCGAAGCCCTTGTCGTTCGGGACCTTGCACGGGGGATCGACAATTAGGTTTTTGGGGAGCGTCTACGCGACTGCCCAAGAGTCTTCATCTTCTTCGTCGAGGATTCTTCTCCTACAGCATGTCGACTTCGGAATCACGGACGGGAGGGTATGATCGTTTCATCCTCTCTCAGTTTGTTCCCTATGTTCAGTTTTACCAGTTTGCTTCTGTCAAATATATGCTCCATATATGTGCTTTATCATTACAGTCATGTTGCTTCATATGTAGCCTTATGCTTGTTGAAAATCTGAGATGTATATCATGCCAGTTTCTCTCTGTTATGATTTATGAATCAAGTTCACATGTTTCTGTTTTTTATATGTTTCACATGATACATGATCTAGCATGTATTTTCACCATGGAGATAATCGATATCATGATTTCAATGATTAATATTTCTTTACATGTCATCATCATGCTGTTAAATTATGGAATTAAAATGACATGGAAATTGCCTATTAATCTAATAGGTGTGCAGACCAATTTCTCGACACCCGTCTCTATCATTCTTAACCTGTCTCCTCCATAATCATAGCCTGTCCAACTTGTGGAGCTTGTTGAGCAACCTTAAGAAACTCTTTATATCCTTCCAAATTTACAGGTATAGAGATTTTGATGAAGAAAAAATAACCCCCAACAGTATTTTTAATTGGATCTCCAAATATAGTGCGCACAACATATAAAAAAACTATTGGAGGATACAAACATATAGAAAGCTATTTACTCGAATGACTCTCTAAATAATTGTTTAGAGAGTAAATTTTAGAAAGACTTTTAGAGAAGCTCTTAATATACTTTATCTAACATCATAGTTGCATTTAACATCCATAACACCTCTCTATAATAAACAGGGTGAAACTGCCACAACTTTTAATGCAGTTGTGTAAATTTTTGCTTGTGGTAAAAAGTTCATATGTCCTTTTCCAGAAAACAAATAAAAGCTTCATACATATGTGATAACGTTTCTCGTATTTCTTTGTCCTGAGCAGGGAACGAGTGCTACACATGCTTGAATCCTAATGGCGGCGGAGATGGTCAGTTCAGTGGTTGCCCAGGAGACTGTTAGCCAAATCCTATCAGGCCTGGTTCAGAGGTATACAGAATCAAATGATGCAAACAGGAACTTTGAGAGGCTAGAGATGGCACACATCAGACTGGAGGCTGCTCTTGAGACATCTGACAAGTGGCAGATCACTGATGCATCTTTGCTGCATTGGCGTAAGAAGCTGAAGCGTGTGGCTCAAGAGTGTGGCGACACACTGCACAAATGCAAGCAAAGAATCGAAGAAGATCAATGGGAGGAACAAGAGCCACTACCGGAGACGGCTTCTTTACCGAGTGTCTCAGACTTTGCCGAGTGCTTTTTATCGGGCACTCGGTAAAGAGTCTGTTTGCCGAGTGCTAGAGAGAAAGCACTCGGCAAACAACTGGCACTCGGCAAAGAGGTGGTTTGCCGAGTGCCGAGCACTCGGCAAACAATAACACTCGGCAAAGAGGTGGTTTGCCGAGTGCTAAGAATACTCGGCAAAGGGACGCCTCCGTTAACGGCCGGCAGCCGCCGTTAATCCTTTGCCGAGTGTCTTCTCCTGACACTCGGCAAAGAGGCTTCTTTGCCGAGTGTCATTTTTTGACACTCGGCAAACCATTTTTTTTTTCACTTTTGACCTCCAAACTTTTTCTGCAGTCCTTATACAATACCTGATATTCCATGTTCCAATGTGGCACATTTCTCAGACTTTTTCTATATTTTTTTAATTTATTTCATTTAATTGAATTTTCTTGGATAATTCAAATTATAACGGCTAGTCATTCGAATAATGAAAAAAATGAATGAAAAAATGATATTCATGTTATTTAGTATAATGTGAGGTCGTATCCAGGAACGGACCACCAATTTTGAACATCTTGTTCATGAAACATGACCACAAACTTGCGGTCGAGTTATTTTTAAATTCTATAAAAAGCAAACGAAGTCCGAAAATCATGAAACTTGTCAAGATGTCAAGATATCATATGTGGAGGCTGTGATAAAAATTTGAGAAGGTTTCGCGCAAGTTGTCACGTACGATGCTTTTTAGGTAAGGAATTCCTCCATTCCTAAACGGATGGGACATGCTACCAAGTCATTTGTTTTCTCCATCTTTAACCGCAACAATGATGAGTTGAACCCCTTTGTTGTTAAACGATTTGAGTGGTATGCAGACGGTGCTAGTGAATTCCTGAGATTCATAGAGCTTGGTGGCACACCACTTTGTCACGTCATGCCCTTTGACGCCCTTATCAAGAATCTTTTGGCAGGTAAGGAACTTCACCATAAAATTGTTCGAGGAAGCCAATAGCCTTACAAGTGTCAACTATGGTTGATCCCCTTTAGTACTGTAGAGCAAGGAACAGAGGTTTTTCTAATATTTATAAAGAAAGATGGCACAACAGAGGGTAATATCTTCTTTAGTATGATAGTACAGCTTTTAGAGAGTACAGACATAGTTGGGATTGCAGTTAGGAGTTTGCAGTCGTTTGCCCCTCATGTCAAATTTATAGTTGAAAATATTACCAACGAACTTACTCAACTACCTACTCAAGACTTCTCATGGGTGCCATTTGCTTATTCATACCACAGAGAACATTTGTACAATCTTCACAACCTTGCATCTCAATGGTTTCGCCCGAACCCGTCATGTTGCAAGCAGCAGCAACAGCATGAGGTTCCATATTTTAGCAACTTAAACGCAGGATTATCAGATGTTTCGCTAGAACCAGTAATTGAATTTAATTTGCAGTGGCTGGTGTCACATTCAGTTTATAGCAAGCGGAAGACCTCACTGTCTGAAGGGACAATGTCTCTACAAAATTCTCCATATCTAAAAGCTGGAATTGCTTTTGCACCCCATGGCTCTTCTGAAGACATGCTACCAGTGAATAAAAGTTCTAAAACAGTAGAGATAGATGGCGGTCAGCAACATGTCTTGCATATGGACATATCCTTGGAGCAACTGGAAGAGATTATGCTAGCAAAGGCCGTAGATTACTTCTGCCACAATGGTGAAGCGTCTGTATACCAAATGATTTGGAGGTCTAAACATGGGGCTGCACGCATTCAAGTTGAGAAGCCAAGCATAAACAAACGAAGAACAAACATGAGAGCACAAAGAACTTTTGGGGGGCCTACAAATAGAAAGCTACTTCAAGGACAGGATCAGAAGATTGGGAACTTTTTAGGTGTGCTCACTCACTTCCTCGACTTATGGGGTGCCCATGTGCCCATCCGGCTGCAAAGTTCTCTCATGGACTGGATGCAGAAAGAAAAGGAAACTCAGTTGGCCGAAAGAAAAGCAAAACCTGTGAGAAACATATAAGCATAGATATCCTCGAGAGCTAGTGTCTTAGTGTCAAATGCTACAAATGCAAAGGCAAGAGGAGCGAAGCTATGAATAACATAAAGATCTTTATTTCATATTCTAATAGTCCTTATTGTTTATGTCTTTGTAATGCAGTAGTGAAGTACGTATGTTCGACATCAGGGACTTATGCAACTGTGTCTTAGTTTAGTTGTCTCACTATCTCGTATGAGTGATATTGTTTGTATCTCATCAGTTGAGATATGCTGGGAATTACTCAATTATTATGGAATCATAATGCAGTGGATTTAGTAGAAGGAGAAAATAGTTAACTCTGTGCACTGTGCATCCGTCTTTCTTTATTGCTATGTCTGTCATTCCTTTCCTTTTGTTTTTGTTATCTCATTTTTGTTTTGTTGGTTGTGCATGCTGCAATTGTTATGCTTTGAGGCCCTCTTCCCCTTCTACCATAATAATGTATACTACACTGCATAAACAATTTTAGGAGACCAAAACTACCATCTCTAGAGTTCACTAGAGGCTTCACGCCCAACAACTGCCTTTGTATATCTATTTATAGAGGTGGATGGGTAAAGAAGAATGCCCCCAAAATCAGCCCATTTTCAGAGGTGGACTTCCTTACCCCACCATCGCTTTAAATAGGAGAAAGTCCACAACTAACCCATCCTAGTTGCATTAGAACCTAGGCTAGGCTCCACCAACGGCACCCCTACTCTCCTCTATCTTCTAGTTCTATATGCCTTCATCAACGCCAGTTGTCACCCACCTCTGACCCTCTCCCTCCTCACTCATTTCCCTCCTTCACCTTGCACGCCCCCTTCCCTTCTGTCTTAGTTTCTTGTCACATCTCCTCCGCCGACACAGCCCCCACGCCCAAATCTCTAGTCCCGCCGGTTAAAATGATGAAGCTACCAACCTCAATGCCACGTGACCTCCACAAGCTATTGACCAGGAATCCAATAGTGGTGGTGCATTGCTACTGTTAGAGTGGGTAGAGTATCTGACCCAGCCTGCTATACACACAAGTCGGTGCTCCTCAGGCCTATGTCCACCGGAGCCCAGAATATACCATTGCCTTGGGCCTAGCTCAACCTAGAAGACTAGCTTAATAGATGAGGGATGCCCCACCTTATATGCTTTTCTCCCCTACCATTAATTTTTGATGTGGAATCAAACCTAACAGTATGAAATTGATGGTGGGGGAGTACAACTATATCTTGAGCTATATGTGTAATGACTCTGTGTAGCATCTTCGTACAAAGGTTAAAACTTTATTTTAAATAAAGCTTCCCTTTTGTGTCCAACATTTAATCCTTATCTGCAGTTCCATGCATCAGATGTAGTGTACTTGTTTTTTGTAACAACAATGTATTAAACCAAAATTTCACATAGCATCAAGCCATGTGGACCGGGTAAACATTATTTATCCTTGTCCAGACCTTCCACGCCCCTCACTATCAATAATTAATCCCTGGCCTGCAGTTTGATTTAATTTTAATATCCATAGCCTGACCTAGTCTGATTAGGTCATGCCATAGTTTACTATGAAGATTAGTATATTTGCTTTATCAACAACAAGGAAGTGGCACTTTAAAGGTGTAATCTTTCATGTGGTGAAGATGGAGATTTTTCTGACTTTTGAGTTTCCTTGTGAAATGCAACTTTGCTGAAAGGAGTCGCACTTTGCTCTATAATCTGAAGTTATAGGACCACCCTCCTAATAATAATTTCTAACACAACTTAGGCCCTATATGGATATAAATTTATTTAGTTTTGGAAAACTGTACAGTTTTACAAAATAATTTGGTTTTGGAAAACAATGAGGTTCTTGGATTCAACAAATCTTAGCTTAATTTTTTGAATCTACGGTATTACAAAAATAATGTGTTTTTGAAATTTTAAAAACTCCATCCTAGCCTGGGGTTTTTTCTAAGCTGCTGTTTTTCACACCTATGGTTTCTAAAGCAACATTATCGTGATATCACTTCCTATATTTGTGGAAAAAACATCACCATATATTTAGGCTACCATATAGAGATACATATATTTTGTGAATTACGTAGGCTACCATATATAGATACATATACCAGTACCTATATAAAGTGCCCCCGATTCAATCCCCTCATGTGCAGTTTGATGCATCACATGTAGTCTAGTCCATTTCCCTGACAACAATCTGTTTAGCCAAATTACAACTGGGTAAGCATTATTCCCCTGTGGAGAAATTTTTTTCCACAACCCTCACTATTATCAATTAATCCATGGCCTGTTTGATTTAACATCCCTAGTCTGAACTTTTCTCCAAGCCATGGCTTTCCACGCCTCTGGTTCTAAAGCTACACATTCCGGCTATCAGTGTCTTTTGAAACTGACATCCAAAGAGGCCCTCTTCAGGTATTAATTCACCACTTAATTCATGCCTGCCATTTAATAAGTTAAATACCCCTGGCAGAATACCATTTCTTCCACACCCGTTGCTATCAGACCCATAAATGTCGATGATCTGCCTACCTATTATTGTGGGACTGGTCCCTTCACATTTTTTAAGACATCACCGGCGGAGGGGGGGGGGGGGGGGGGGGGGACGGGGGACGAAAGGTCCCCACCTGAATAATTTTCCACTGATACTAGCGAGGCCGGGAATGGAGAGTGCAGAGCACCTAATGTAGAGGTGACCCTTGAGGGTCAGAGAATAATATGTCAAGTGGGAGAGAGAAGGATTACAACATTAACGAAAACAACATGGTTCAGCTACCGGCACAACCTACTAACCGGAGTGAGTGCAAGCACTACTTCCTGACCTGTGCCACCACCAAAGACAGACTCTAAAACACTCTAAACCACATGCAGCTGTAAGGCCATTGAGTCAGAGCCAATAGGTAGCAGCCGTGAGTTGCATCGCCCATGAAATCATCTAGGGTCCAACCGACGCCCACCTACGCCATTTGGGGGAAGGAAGCCTCAAAGTGGGTGGATCATCAAGAGGAGAATGAGGAGATCTAGAGGAGGAGATCAAGATCTTGTAACCCAGCATATGATAAGGCGAAGCACTCAAGTGAGCTAGAGAACGACAGAGGAAGCCGTGTGTGCAAAAGCCAAGGGGTAGGAGGGTAGTCCGACCAATAACATGATGGGGGTGGGAGAGCAACCGGAGAGAGCACAAGGTCGCGCCAAACGCAGACGGAAGCAGGCGTGCTTGTACGGACGCAACCATCAACGATCGGAGCACCAGGGCTCGTAAAGGGCTTGGAATGGCTTCCGCGATGGCAGGAGATGAAATAGCACCTCCACCTTCAAACCAAACAACCAAAAACAAGAGGATCAGATCAAAGGCCAGGCATTAGTGGAGGTGGAGGTATGATAGAAGCACCATCGGTGCAGGTGGGACAAGGCCTGATTCATCGGGTCGCTGCTTTTAGTTCCTCCCCACCGCTATATCTCATTGCTCCTCCTCTACCGCATCATGGAGAAGACCCAGGGGGAGATGGAAAAGGCAGAGGATCATCTCTCTGGATGTCGCGATATGGAGCACTTCAGTGGAGGTGGTGGCAGTGGTCATGGGTGGGTTCACTGATGTCTGATTAACTCACTGATGGCACTAGTTCACTGATGTCTGATTAACTCACTGCATTTTTTCTGCGCCCCATTTTTGCATGTCTCCCCTCCCCTCATTTGCTTGCTTGATTGAACGATGCCGTGGAAATTGGTTAAAGCAGTAGACTACTCTCAGTGAAATAGACGGACTGTGTTGGATTGGATGCATGAAGCTGCAACAGCCGACAAAAAAAGAAAGAAAAAGAAAAATGAACCATCTGTATACGTTCTCTCTAAATAGTAGTATAGCATGTTGATAAAATCATAATGTTATGATGTTCCTTCCGTTCCAAATTATAAGTCGTTCTAGCTTTCCTAGGTCCATAACTTTACTATACATAAATATACACTATATCTAGATGGATATGTAGTTTATTATTTATGTATATATAAAAGCCATAAATGCAAGGACAGATCCTAGTCCCACATAGCCAGATGCCCAGATCTAGAGGTACAAGGTCGAAGCGCCATGTAGTGAGCCGAGCAAGAGGCAGTCTGGTTTCTGAAAGCAGAGCAGCAGGCAGAGGAGGCGCCGAAGGGAATAAGTTGTGCGCCCCTGCCCCCTGCCCCCTGCCCGGCTCCGGCTGCCCCGTGAGTGGCGGAGCAAATCGTGCGTACCTGGAGGCTGGAGTGCGCTTGCCGGCTTGCGTGAGGTGGAGCGCCTCGGCCGTCATCTCCGGTCCCTCTCAGCTCGCGCTCCACCTCCACGGTGCCTTCTATCTCCTCTCCGACCGCCGTTCTCCGCTCCGCCCAGGCGCACCCATGGGCATGCGGCCCAGGGCTGCATCTCTTCTTGTGTCCAAGTGTCGTGGTAGCATGGGCCGGGGCGCCGGGCCCAGAGTTTTGAGCTTTCTTCGCTTGCTTGAACGGGCCAACGTGTCATTATGTACTGTAGTGCTGAGCTACCATGAGGTCGTGTTGGTCACCTCGAACATGGCGTGGTGGAGCGCGTCCTATACTAGCTGAGCTACCATGAGGTCGTGTTGGTCACCTCGAAGCACACATTGCTACTATACGGTAGTGCTGCGTTGTGTTGTACAGTGTGACCATGACATCGGAGAAGCGGTAGATGAGAGGTTGTCTTTATAGCCGCCCATCGAGGTCATGATGACTGGCTCAGCATGTGTCGCTGCAATATTTCTGAGTTAAAACACATTTTATAAGATTAAATCATATTTTAGTATTTTAAATGCACATTTGAATACAATATTTGGACATTTTTTAAATGTTATCTGTATATATTTTTTAATAATGTCTAATTGACCTGAAAAACGATTTACCTCCCAGTGGTGACCACTACTACAATAAACATTTGTAGGGGTGGCTGAAGATCGTCTGTAGAGGCGGCTTAGCTAGCCGCCCCTACCGTACCGTCTCTAGAAATTATGCATTTGTAGAGGCGGCTACAGTAGCAACCGCCCCTACCGTATATTTTTCCGCAAAAAAAAAAAATTCAAATTTACAATTCAAATTCGACCAGAACATATATTTTTCATACACAACTCCATCATGACTTATCTTCAAACTCAATGACAATACACATTTATTTATACCAGATTATAACAAATATTCCATGACAATACACGGTGCAAATCATTGTGCTTGCTGTTCATTTAAACTATGAGACTGCACATAGGTATATGAAAAATAATGTGAAAAGCAAGTAACACAAGAGAGAACAAGACACACCGCATCAATTGATGGTATATCTGCTCGACCTGGAGAACCATGTAAGATGTGGTAAAAAAAACTGAAAATCTGCATAAATTATGAGACTGCTATTATTGGATATTGGTTCTAATAGAACAAATACCTTTGGAAAAAGAGATGTTACTATCTTGATAGAGTTCAAAGCATTCCAACACCTGGCAGACAAGAATAACAGAATTACACAAATTCAACACCACACACTCCGACATTTAATAACAGTAGCATAGCAAACCAAGACTCACAATATCAAATACACGATTTGGGTCCAGATCAAAATGGCCAATCAATGACCGCCACAAAATAAACAATTTGTTATTACACAGTACTGGAAAAAAGCTAAAAATATAGCACAGAGGGAATTAAGGCCTACAGACAACCTTTATAATGCTGATCGTAACCGAAGAAGAATTCTGGGAAGCCAGATCTGAACCAACTTGACAAAGAGACTGAAAACACATGAGTATTTATTGTTGCCTGATCAAGTGTACATGTCCTAATATAGACATGTATAAATAAAAAGGCTAGATGACTTACCGAAAGACCAGCAGAGTCGATGGTCTCATAAATGGAGAACAAGGTAGGCAGGTTTGTTAGGCAATTGGCACCTGCATTGTGCAGGAGCAAGCTGACAACCCGGAAAAAGAAAAAGGGTATGCAACAGCAGACAACAATACAATTGACTGAAAGTAAAGTCACTTCTAGAAGAGCATAGCTGCCCATAAAAGCAATGTTCATAGTAGCAATTGACATTGTGCATTTGTGTAACAGCACAATATCCATATTTTCACCTTCAACGAGGAAAACAATAATTAGCATACCTTTAGCCTCATCATACACCTGCAAGAAGAACTGTACATAGCATAAATAGCAAATCATCAATAGGATAATAGCCATGTCCTGTTCTAAGTGATCAGGCATGCTGATTTCAATAGAGAGAGATGTAAAAATAATTTGGAAATCAGCGTATCCACCTTGTAAGCTACTCTCTCCATCGCAAATTGTAAGACGTTTTGACTTTTTTAGATACATAGATAGTAGATACATGACAAAAGTAATTTATGTAGAAAGGACAAAATGTCCGCATGTTTGTAACTCAAATATCAGATAAGCTAAAGCGAAATAATTAACATGACGCTGACCACATCACAAGCAGCTCAGGTTGCAATGCAGTGCTTTATAACAGGAACAACTTTTCCTTTAGCGATAAAGAATTGACCTTCTAAAAAAATAGTGCTAAAGAACTCGATAAATAAGCTATGAATTTTGGCATGGCATTCTTCCAATTTGGGGTAGCCTTCATAACCTCTGCATGTACAGACGCATTTTCTGGAGCCTGCTCAGCCACCTAAGTGTGTGCGGTTTTAGTTTCCCTCTCACATAGATGGTACACACACACGGATAAATAAATAGATAAATGTGTGTGCGGTTTTAGTTTCTCTCTCACAGAGAGAACTACTCAAATATTTTAGAACAGAGGGGGTAATATGTCTGCCAACGAGCTGAGCTCAAGCCAGCTTGTGTACCACGGATCACATGATCCACCACAGCGGTCAAGCAGGGTTCGACGGGAAGTGCATTAAGATCTCCGTTCTTTGTGCAAACAATGCTAATCATCAGGCCGGTGGATTAGAATAGCCTCCATGAAAAATAAATCAATCATCTAGATGTATTCAAAACCAAAATCTAACAGGATTAAACTCGAATCCCCCAAAACCGAAAGGGAAAAGGGACAGAGGTGGGAAGAGGACGAGGGGAGGGAGAGGAATGGAGCCTCACCAGCAAGTATCGGGAGTGGACGAGCGGAAAAGATAAGCGAAAGAGGACGAATAGGGAGAGCAGCGGCGGTGGGTACCAGAGATGGCGTGGAAGCGGTAACCCTAGTTCTCTCGCGCGTGTCGCTGTCCACGACCGAGGCGGACAGAGGGTCCCAGAAGGCGACGGATCCGGCCAACCAGGTGACAAATCCGACCACCCAGCAGACGAATCCGGCCAAGGATGTAGATTCACCAGAGCGACATCCATCTGCGCCACTGCGACGATGCGCCAGGGGAGTGGGTGCTCGCCCTGCACCCGCACCCAACTCCGGGTCCTGCCCACGCGGGTCCGCCGCGCTTGCACCACACCAGTGGCCACCGGTAGCCACCGGATCCCGCCTATGCTGGTGTGGCTGCCTCTCTCCGGGCGCTCCGCTCCGGGCCTCGACTACATCCCGTCGCTCCGAGCGGGCCTCTCTCCGAGCCTCTACTCGCTGCGTGGGGGTGGGGATTGGATCTAGGCCCACTGTGGCCAGATGTGCCTCCGGCCACCAGCCAGCACCCGTGCACTGCCTCGGCCGGGGCTCCGCGCCGCTATAGTGGAGGCAAGGAGGAGGGCGGGGGAGGTGAGGAGGAGGCCAGATCTACCACCGGCCACCAGCCAGCACCCGTGCGCTGCCTCGGCTGGGGCTCCGCGCCGCCTCAGTGGAGGCAAGGAGGAGGGCAGGGGAGGTGGGGAGGAGGCCGGATCTACGTGGGGAAGGCAAGGAGGAGGGTGAGGGAGGCTAGATCTGCGCAGGGAAGGCGAGGAGGAGGGCAGCGGAGGCGAGGAGGGCATCGCGGTGTGGGAGGGAGGGAGGGAGCGAGCAGGTGGAGGTGGGGTGCGATCGTGCGAGTGAGCAACCCGAGGAGGAGAAAGGAGTCTGCGGCCTTTTGTATGTGTAGCGTTCGTAGAGGTGGCTGGTGATTGAGCCGCCTCTACAAATCATAATACTGGAGATGACTGGTGAGTGAGCCACCCCTACAAATCAGACCCATTTGTAGGGGCAGCTTGTATCATCAGCCGCCCCTGCTGTTCCATTTGTAGGGGTGGCTGGTCTCTGGGCTCCTGAGCATGCTACTATAGGGGCGGCTCCATCACCAGCCGCCCCTACAAAAAATTTGTCCCATTGCTTCACGTGGTACGCAACCGAGCACGTGCTCTACACGTGGCGACGGGGGAAGGAGGAGGTCGTTGTCGGAGTGTATGTGGACGACTTGATCGCCATCGGCATGCTTGCGGAGGACATCGATAGCTTCAAGTGCAAGATGGCGGTTCATTTTCGAATGAGCGATCTCGGTGTGCTCTCCTACTACCTCGGCATCGAGGTGAGACTGGGGAAGGAGGCGCTCATGCTCGGTCAGAGCGCGTACGCCTTGAAGCGGTTGGAGTGGAGTGGCATGGCTGAGTGCAAGCCGTGCATGACTCCGATGGAGGAGCGGCTGAAGCTGATGAAGGCCAGTACTGCGTCAAAGTTAGATGTAACACTCTACCGTAGCATCGTCGGTGGTCTACGCTACCTAGTCCACACAAGGCCAGACATTGCGTTCGCCATGGGCTACGTCAGCCACTTCATGGAGGATCCCCGAGAGCATCACTGGGTCACGGTGAAGCGGCTGCTGCGCTACGGCAAGGGGACAGATGGTCAGGGGATCGTCTTCCCCAAGACCGGCGGAAGTAGGCTGTAGCTCACTGTGTTTAGTGATGCAGACATGGTGGGAGACATTGACAGAAGGCGGAGCACCTCTGGCGTGCACGTCTTCCTCGGGTCGGCTCCAATCTCATGGCTATCACTGAAACAGAAGGTGGTGGTGCTGTCCACGTGCGAGGTAGAGTACATGGCGGTGGCCACAGCGGCGTGCCAAGCTATGTGGCTGCACCGGCTGCTGGGCGAGCTGACCGGTGTGGAAGCTCATCCACCAGCACTGATGATGGACAACCAGCCCACCTTCACCTTCGCGAAGAATCCGGTTCTCCACGATCGAAGCAAGCACATCGACATCAAGTTCCACTTCCTCAGGGACTGTGTCGATGGAGGGGAGCAAGTTCATCAAAACTAGTCGGCAACTCATGGACGTTCTCACCAAGCCGCTTGGCCGTCTTCGGTTCACGGAGTTGAAGAAGATGATCGGTATGGTGGAGATTTTAGGGTTAGCAGCAGGATTATGGGAAGAATTATAAAGTAATCTGCTGCTCTTCCATCTCTGAACGGGCGGTAGGGGCAGGCGCCAAAAGGGCTCCCGACTTCTGCACTGTAGCCGCAGCAGGGAAGGCACCGAAAGGCTCCCCTACCGCACTATAGCCACAGCAAGGGCAGGCGCCAAAGTCAGACCTGCTGTCACATCTAGTCACTGTAGCAGCCTGGCATGTCTGTGTACTTGGTTAGATGGGTAGAGTTGTATATATAGCTTCCCACTGCAACTCAGTAAAGTGAGCCAGTTCAGTTTTGTCATCTCCTTTGCAGAGTTCTGGCCAACGCTGGTGCTTGTGCTGTGTGTTTGCGCGCTCTGTTCTCCCTCCCTCTTCTACCTCCAGCCGTAGTGTGTGTGGTCGGCAACGATGGTGAACGGTCGGCTCACCCGTGCGAGAGATCTCGGGACCAACCACTACAAGCAGCAGACCACAACCTCACCATCTCGACGCAGAAGTTCTACGCAGGACTACTCACCATATCTCAAAGCTGGGCTCCTCTTTACCCCCCATGGTTATACGAAGCATAGGCTTCCTGAAGAAAAGAACTCCGCGGTAGTGACAGTCTACGGTGAAGAGCAGCACTATGTGCATACTGACATTACCTTGGACCAGCTGAATGAGATCATCCTGCCAAAGGCAACAGATTACGGGGGTGTTTGGTTCTTTAGTCGCTTCTAATATTCATGTCACATCGAATATTTAGATACTAATAAGAAGCATTAAATATAAATTGATTACAAAACCAATTACATAGATGGAGGCTAATTTGCGAGACGAATTTTTTAAGCCTAATTAATCCGTCATTAGCACATGTTTACTGTAGCACCACGTTGTCAAATCATGGACTAATAGACTTAAAAGATTCGTCTCGCAAATTAGTCGCAAGTTGTGCAATTAGTTTCATAATTAGTCTATATTTAATACTTCATGTATGTGTCCAAACATTCGATGTGATAGAAATTTTAGGAGGTCCTGTAGTAACAAACAAACAAGCCCTACTTCTACCGGAACCCCGAAGCGACGGCCTGCCAAATGCTTTGGAAGTCTAGACATGACACTGAGTACATTCAGTTCAAGAAGCCAAGCATGGAGTAGATTCCAATGCCATGTGCAGCACGACCGGTAATTTCTAGGGCAGGTAGTAGGAAAAGGAAGCTGCAGGTGCAACAAGATCAGGTGCAGGTGCTGGGGAGCTGGAATCGCAAGGTGGCATGTTTCCTGAATTCGTGGGTTGCACATGCACCTGTCCGGCTGCGAGGCTTGATCCTGGACTGGATTCAGAGAGGGAAGGAAAGTCAGCTAGCAGCAGTGCCACCGCCACTGCACCTGAAGATCTGAATCGATCATGTGTAACTTATATTTAACCATACAATAGGCTCCGGAAGGAGATTAGATAATCATGGGATTTTTTTTGTTGTATCATTTACTTGTCTGCAATCCATGATCGCATCACGCCCTGTAAGCATTGTCTCCTTTTTAATTGATTTGACTAGCAATAATTGTCGATTTGATGCCCTCCAGCACCTGTGAGCTCTAGCCTCTAGGTACTTCCTCTGTCTTATTTTTTGAGAGTCAACCAATTTTAAATTTGATAAAATTTCTCTATACATAATAGAGCAGTAAATAGAATTTGGAAATACTAATGTTGATACTATTTTTATAAGTGTAGTGAAACTTGAAATTTATTGAACGACTACTACAATGGCAAGGCATTTTTTATGTGACGAAGGGAGTAAGAGAATTTAAGTCACCCCATCACTGTTTTTCTTTGAGAGGCCCAGTATAAACAAAATTTGGATGTGAGGTAAAAGTAGACATGATTTTAAAAAAGACATTAATTTGTAAGGAAATTGTTGTAACAGTACTTGAGGTTAATAAATTTTTTTAAAAAAATAGGAGATTAATAAGAACTTACAATAAGTTTTTGAATGCCTTTTCTGGTTTACATTGAGAATATACAAGGCAGTGATATTTGTAATCTTGATGAATGCTCTCCTAGATAAGGATGGTAGCCTCCCCAGGGGATCCCCCGCCCCCCCTTGACCCGCTCCTCCCCTCCGTCAACCCCTACCCACCTGAACCTAAAAAGGTACCCAGATCCGCTCCATCCCCAGCCATTCCACATGCCATCAGCGCCCAGATCCGCCTCCACCAATGCCTGATCTATCCTTTGATGGGTATGGGTCTCACTCCAGCGCTCACTTAGGAATCGGCGAGATCAAAGCCTCCGATGCCCCCATCCAGTTTCTGATCGAGTCACCGGCGCCACCACCGTCAGTGCTTGGCTCGTGCCTAAGGAGTGGCCGCACCGGCGTCGACTCCGAGCCCGACGGCCACCGCCTTGCACCGCTTTTCCACTCCCTTGTCTGGTCTGAAGGGCGACCAGCTCAGCCGGCCGGTGCCCACCTCGACGTCTCCACGCGTGGCAAGTGGCTTCTCTCCCTCCGCCCTACCTTTCCACCCTGGACGTAGCTCGGTGGGAAGATCCTTGCTCCATTTGTGGGCTGTTGAGGATGACGACCTCCTATCCAATGGGAACCCCACCTTCGTCGCGTCCCCATCTGCCAGCCCCACCATCGTGCATTCGGTCGATGTGCAGATGCTGGCGCCGCTGCCGTGCGAAAATTCCACCAGGCCCAACTCATGTCTATCCTGGTGCGAACCGGTGATGGGGATCCTCCTTAGGTGTGTGTGGAGGTTAGATTCATGGCCGCGAGGCTGCCCCAGGGCAATGCAGGCGTGGCCATAGTTGCCGAAGGCCCCAGATGGTTCATGGCTTGCCACTATAGAGGTCCGACATCCGCCCATCACCTCAACAAGCTCCTGCTCTATAACGGATTTGGCCTAGGGCGGTGTCCCACCACCACTGCTCATGCTGCCGAATGTGCACAGGTGGCAGGACATCCTGCGGCGAGGCCAACCGGAGCTACGTGGTTGTTCAACCCATGCGAGGTCTTTGAGGTAACAAGGAAGAGCACCACAGCCATGGCGCGCTTTCCATGGCTGATGCTTTAGGTGCATTGTGTGGGACCACAAGGTTGCTTCCTGTTGGGACCCTTTGAGATGCTTTCACTACAACTGCAGTGAACACTTATCCAAGCATTGCCCAGCTCGCCGTAGCCTCAACAATCACCGTCGAGTCAAGGACAACACCCAGTCCAATAGGCTAATCGCCGCTCTGCTCACGAGTGGATCAGCTTCGATGAGTTCCCGCCGCTCGTTGGGGCACCTATGTTGTCCTCAGGTGAGATGCTCGAGGTGGACATGGGAGTTGCGATCATGACACCCAACACTACTGTTGTGGCAAAGTTGGTCGACTTTGGTGATTGGATGCCACACTCACCATGTTAGGTCGCATGCTCTACTTTGGACCCCTTGATCGAGGAAGCGGCTATGGCTTCGCTGCTCGCTAGTTTCCGGGGGAATGGTCTCATGGAAGGAATCTAGGGTGACCTAAGCCCCCACTGCTCTCATCATGCCATGGGGTCTCGTGGGTTCCTGGGGCCCATCATCCTTTAGGAGGACTTAAGCCTAATGGGTGGCCAGGCCATCAGCATAGGCCCGACAGCTAATTATTTTGGGCTTGGGGACTGTGTGCTTGCTGTCATGGCCTCAACCTCTCCATTTGCCCTTCTCCCCTATGGAGATCGATGGCCCTGATGGGACGCTTGTGTCGCCAGGTTTTGGCCTAGATACCATCAAGTCAGCCACCACCGCCATGCCAGATATAGCTACCGATGTCATCAAGGATTTCGTCGACTCTTTCCAATGACCCCAGCAACAACCCCTCGTCACGTCCCCTCCTAGTTTGAGGGTGACCAAGGTAATTGACTCTGATAAAGAGGACGATATTGTGCCAAAGCACAACGCTCATCTGGCGGCTAAAAATAAGTTCAAGGAGCCAAAACCAGAAGCTCAAGCAAGGAAGGTTATGATGAAGAGGTTAGGCTTCGAAACTCCTATGGAGCTTCCTGGTCAGGCATCCTTTGAAAAATTTCAACAAGCCTTCACTCTGCCGCTATCGACCATTTAGGAGGCAATGCATGCACTATTCCTAGGTAGGCAGCACAAGAAGGGTGTGTGTTGACAGAATATCATCGGCGGTTGTTTACACCGGAATTTGGAAGAAGGATTTCAGAAGCTTGGGAGCTCCCAAGATCATGACAGCAGGGGATCAGTTGCATGTAGATCGAAACCAGCTGATTCAGATGCAACGCCAGAATCGGCTTTCTTCAGATAGTGCCAGCAGATAACGACAGAGGCTATGATCGGCGCTGAGACGAGACCTGCTGGACTCTACAAAAAGGGAAAGATTAGAGTCCAAGTTATCTTAAATTAGGAATGTTTTCATTATGCCAAAGATTATATTGAGTCGTACTCGAGTAGGGTTCGTTTTTAGACTCTGGGTATAAATACCAAACTCCGGCTATTGTAAAGAGGGAATCAATCAATCAAATACAAGTCAATTAATTTTTTTGGCTCCGACCACCCCTTAGGAGTAGGAGTAGAGTAGATCTCAGTGAGTTCTTCGGCAAGTACGGCTACATCGATCCGGTCGACCTCCACTGCTTGTTGTAAGTACTGTCATGGTTTATACCTCTATTCGTATGGCTGCATCGATCCGGTCGACCCCCACTGTGGCTCTGGTATAAGCTAGTTATCGACTCTTGCCTAATTCAAGTATGGTCTGTGTGATTCAGCCTCACACCCCACTGCTTGAGTTGGATCAAGGTCAAGTTATCGGCTCTATCTTAGAGTGGTAGTCTTTGATAGATTCATTAAGTCACCGATATTGCTTATTACTTTCATTGCTTATCTAATTACAGCAATATCACTCTACCCGATTGAGATTGATCTGTATCAGCCTCATATCTTGTTTAACTCATCGTTTGCTAATCTAAAACTAATCTAATCTACATCTTAAGCAATGAGTTATGTTTTTATCGGCCGTTTTGCGTCAATCTTAATCGTGCATAGCATGCGGTTAAGGCATGTTCGATCTTGAGTAGATCTATCGGTTAGCGAGAACCGTTTCATGGCCCGCCATCATGACTTGTGGGATTTTGCCTCTCACCCCACTGTTGGCACCGTGGAGTGGGGACCGTTGGTTGATAGATCCGTTCCTGAGAAGACATGACCTTAACTATGCGCTATGCATGAATCGGCTGTTTAGCCGATATCGAATGCTTTCATGAATAGTTCACATCACGAGATCGTTGAAGTAGAGATAAGTTGAAAGATGTGTTAGCCCCATGATCTTGTTATTGTATTATGACCTGCATGATTCTGCCTCATGCCCCACTGATATTAGTAATGAGTTAGGGTCGTCAAGTCTATTATTGTTTCTACGGCCTGCATGATTCTGCCTCATGCCCCACTGGTCATGGCGATAGATGAGATCTAACATGTTCATTAGATTTATCTTTATTAAATGATTAAGTGATGTTGAATTGTTTCTTTATATAAAAAGGAGTTCGGTTACTCGTAATCATTGGCTCAGCATGGACCGATCATCATTGATATCTTATTGCCATTGATTAATATTCGTTTAAATGATGTTCATCCTGAATGATAACCGATTCTCTCCACATGAACCCAAGAGCTCTAACTGACTTCTTCTCATGAATATACTAGAATCGGCTATTTAGCCGATTTCCTTTCATATTGGCTCTCACAGCCGTACATTCGGGACTGTCTGGCAACACTAGCAAGTTCCGCCCTTAATTACGGATGAACTTTCTCTCCTTATCAATTGTAGGGTCAAATTGACTGGCACGCCTTGGGAGGATCGCGTAGGATTGACCACCCCTGCGCTAAAGCTAGGTGGATCTGCTCCATCAAGCAGACCCTTTCGACTTGCTGCATGTGTCCTCGGCACAGGACGAAATTCTGTGTTGACACATGTTTCTGGCACGCTCGGTGGGACACCACAATCATCATGGCGGTTCATAACAATGACAATATCCTTATGGTACATTATGAAGACCTACCTAATGAAGATAAGGATACCATCAACAAAGCTACAGAAGAATTTCAAAAGAAGTGTTTGTTGTCCTACACCAAAACACGTGACAACATAATTATTCAGAAATTTCCACTACCAAGAGTTCTACTACATGGACAGACAGATACAGTCGAAGCTGAAGAAAGGCGTTTCTTTATGGAAGCCATAGACAAGTTTGTTTGTGATGCTCTATCAAGCCGCAATGAAGCTTTCGTTGACGCATTTCACGATGCTATGAAAGAGGCGATTCATAGAATTCTAGTTGGTCAGGTTGGATCGACTTGTTGTAATATTCTAGATTCGTTAACCCAAGGGACTAATCAAGTCAGTACCAGTCATCAAGAAGCAGCACCAACTGGTAATGGTGGCATCCAGACACTTCAAGGTTCATCTGAACAAACTCCAGGTACTGCTACAAATCAGATACAATACAATCCTAGACCGTCAGTATAGCATGTGCAGCAGCCGGCGGGGCAAAGTCAAAACCAGATGATCAATTTTGGCACATCAGGCCACATACCGTCGTCGACTCAGAAGACAGCACCATCTTACCAGAGGATCCATAGAGATATAGATCCTTATGTCTATAATCAGAGACTTTAAGCAACAAGCCAGCAAAGGACCCAACAGATTGAGATTCCACAAGGCTATCATTATGGCATGGATTATAACACCCTCCACATGATACCAAATCCAGGATATCAAGGCACACATGATTTCAATCCACAGATGGGTCAGCAAGTACCGAGAAATCCAAATCCGCAAGCTGACGAGTTGCTGCTCAAGGTGACCGAGATGATGAAGAATCAGTTCGGTCTGAAGCCAAAAGGAATGACTTTTTCGTACAAACGCCCATATCTAGAATGGTATGATTTGGTCGCCCTTCCTACAAATTACAGGCTCCCGGAATTCGCCAAGTTCACTAGTCAAGACGGTACAAGAACAATAGAACATGTCAGTCGGTATCTTACACAATTGGGCGAAGCGTCAGTTGAGGATGCCCATCGAGTTCGTTTCTTCTCTTTGTCCCTGTTAGGGCCAGCCTTCATTTGGTTCTTGTGGGGTGTATGACCCTGAATACCCACGGCAGGCCACATGGGCTGCGCTCCTAGGGGTGGCCCAGCCCATAAGAAGAAGCCTTGTAGGGCACGACTCTGCTCGGCGCCTCCCGCAAGACATCGAGAATATATCCTAAAGATACTACGAGATCTGTTAGGATATGTATGATCCCAAGATTCCTGTAATCAGTTATTACTTTCCGGTTATCTCTCAGATCTAACCGACTTGTAACCCTGCCTCTCGGACTATATAAGGTGAGCAGGGACCCCTCTAAAATCACGACATATCATACAATAGCTAATACAAACCAATAGACCATAGGAGTAGGGTATTACATCATACTGTCGGCCTAAACCTGTCTAACTCGTGTGTCTCTGTTGCCTTCTTGTTCTTGATCTCACACTGCTCTACCGATCAATCTACCTTCGTGGGATACCCCTCAGAGGACTGCCGATGATATTCTATCGATAGTTGGCACGCCAAGTAGAGGTGTGCATGCTGTTTCCTTATCGAAGAAGATGGCTTTTTTCGCAGGCTCTTTGTCCCTTCCGTAGCCCGGCTAGATCTTCATGGTCGGATCCATCTCGTGGGTCATCAATGCTAATGGAGTCGAAGAGCTCCTCAAGCTAGGGTAGATCGGTTCTACATCAGCCACCCCCGCACCTACAACTGCAGATTCGATCTCAGAGCTGATTCTAAGGTCTCCTTCAGCGATGACTCGCCGTCCACTTCCTTGCTACCAGAGGAGGTGGATCAACAATGACAATCTGATCGAATACATCGATCGGGTCGGACTGAAGCTCACCGATTGTCTCTCCATCGCTAAATTGGCTCTGGACACTCTGATTCAGCACTGACCACCCTCCGATCCAGATCTATCGGGGGCTGCTCGGGAAACTATAGGGGTTATGGCCCTACCAGTTCACCAATGTTGCCGCCGCTTACCAACAAGCCCTGAGGGGCAAACTCGCCGACTAGGTGGACTGCGCCTGTCTACTAGCCGACTAGGTCGCCATCCAGCATCCGCTAGCCATCAACACTTAGGCCATCAACACGCTACACTTAGGCCCCTCCAGACCATCCCAGAAGAAACTTCGGGCTCCAAGTCTTAGGGCTCAACGGAGACCCTCGCCGAAACCTTCTCTGAGCAATTTCTCCTTCCACCTTTCCGAGGGGTGCGATCTTCAACGTCAGCATCGACAACCCTCCTCAGAATGGTGAAACTGAGGAGGAGCGCGTTGCTCGGGAGAACCGGAACGTCAACCGTGCACAGCGGCGAGAAAACGAGGCAGCCATTACGAGGGCCGAGGCCGCTTGGAATAATCGGCTCGATTCTCAAGGAAGACCGCTCCCGCTCCACCGTGACCTCGACGAAGAATTTCTCCACGTTGATGGCCACAACGTCTTCAAGACTCCAAGCGCCAATTTGGCAGTAGCCGCCAATGAGCTCGCTCGTTTCCCTCAAACGCTCGAGCTCACCAAGATCGCCGCCATGCTTAAAGTGGCTCACTGTCATGTCAATGAGATTCATGAGGATCAGAGACCTTCATGCTCCATGAGCATGATTCACCGATCAGCTACGCCGAGATCCAATCACCGCCCTAGCCAAAGCCGTTTCGCCGACCAGTCGCTACCTCCCTAGGGGAGAGCTAGGGGGCATCACGCCGAACACCATCACCAACATGACCAGGAGGTCAAACAGGATGCTCGAGTGCATCTCAGCAACCTCTGGGATGCACGATGGCATATCGAGCAACGCCGCTTCAGTCGCCATGAAGACGAAGTGCGTCGCTGCTAGGATTATGAAAAGGAGTACGACAACCTAGACTCAGCCCTCGAGCCAATCCCCGACCACAACGCCACAGACAACGGTGTCGACAACCCTGAGGGGCCTCCAGCTTTCACAAGGGCACTCCGAACGCTTCGGTGGCCCCATGGTTTTAAGTTCACAGGGGTCAAGCCCTACGAAGGAAGAATGAACCCGACTCAGTGGTTGCAGGCTTACGCCACTGTTGTTCGTGCCACTGGAGGAGACACCAACGTCATGGCGAATTATCTCCCCATCATGCTCATGCCACCCGCCATGAGCTGGTTTACCAGCCTTGCGCCGGACTCCATCGGCTCATGGGAAGAGCTGAAGAAAGTCTTCACCGACAACTATATGGCCATGTGTACTCGACCCGGCATGAAGCATGATCTCAGCCACATCAACCAGAAGCCATCCGAGCTCCTTTGCAGCTACATCCAACGTTTCTCTGAGATGAGGAATTCTATTCCCAACATCTCAGAAGCTGAAGTCATCACCGCCTTTATCCGAGGACTCCACCATCGCAAGCTTCACTCCAAATTCAACCGCAAGCCACCCACCGGTATCGGCGAAATGATAACTACCGCCAACCAGTACGCCGATGCCTAGGAAGCCGAGGTGCACTTCAATGAGGATGCAGGCACTCATCGCCCATCTCACATCTATGATGATCGCCCCGACGACCGGCGCCACAGCAACCACTGCCCTGACGATCGCAGCTACCATCGTGATAGCGGTCGTGATCGGACAGGAGGACATAGGCCTAGCCAAAATTGCCGCCGCTAGCCAGAACACATCATCGCCACCATCAGTCAACCTCGCACCAAGCGCAACTATGACGAACAGTACCAAAATATCCTCGATGGCCCATGCCCTCTTCACAACAATGCCAAACACAAGATGAAGGACTGCATTGGCCTGGCTAAGGAGTTGCAGGACAACAGGCTCGATGACGACGCCAACGATGGGGCCAGAGGTCGCCGACCACCTGGGGGCAACAACAATGCCTTTTAGGACCATGATAAGGTGGTTGCCACCATCTTCGGGGGCCTCGCCTCCACTAAGAGTAGAAGAGAACAGAAGCTCACCGCCCGATGAGTGCTCGCCGTCACTTCAGAGGAAACCACTGCCGACCCCAGCTATCGCCCATGGTCCGAGGTCCCCATCACCTTTAGTAGGGCCGATGTGGGGGTATGGCCCCCAATACATGGGCCGCACCATCGGAGGTGGCCCAGCCCACAAGATCAAGGCGTGCACGGCACTGCTCGGTGTGCACCGCAAGACATTGTATAGTACCAAATAGGCTACTTTACTTGTAACCCTACCTCCTTCAGAGTATATAAGGAGAGGTAGGGGTCCCCTAGCGGATAGGATCTATCAGATCAGATCTACATACAGATCAATACAATACACCAAAGACATAGGACATAGGGTATTATGTCGATCAGACGGCCCGAACCCATCTAAATTGCTGTCTCTGCGCCTTGTGTCACCATCTGGTTCCTGATTACGTGCATCCTCACCGACAAATCTACCATCGCGGGATACCCCTCGGTGGACTGTCGAGCATATTCTGTCGACAGTTGGCACACCAGGTAGGGGGTGTGCGTACTGCTCCCCAGACAAACAAGATGGTCATCATCCCTGGTTCCATGGCTACGCCGAACGGCCTCACGTTCACCATCGACCGGATCTCCTAGACCACTGGCTCCGACAACTTCATCGCCATGACCACGAAGGAGGCGCAGATCCAATCTACGTCGACCACTGCTTCACCAGCATCAGCTACGGCTCCAACCACGTTGGATCTGGCTCTGACCACGCCAGCATCGTCTTCAGCCACGCCGATAACCCGTTGTTTGCTTTCTCGCTACAAAGGGAGGCAGATCGACAACACCAACCTGCTCGACTCCATCGATCAGGACGACGTCGCCCGGACTACTTACTCCGACCACCTGCCGCGTTACAATGATGATCATCATGAAGAACGGCGCCATGACAACCGCGACTGCCGCCATGATGACAGTTCGGAAAGCTCGAGCGCCGCTCAACTTCGTCAACGCCGATCAGATAATGCCATACGTCGCCGACCAGATGCTCCGTCCAAAGCTAAGTCATGCTTTAATATTTTTCTAAATATTCTCCAGTTTCCGTATATCGCCGCAATATTTCTCCGAACTGTTTTCTCCATATTTGCTCTCTAAACGATTTTTTGAACCCCCGAATAGTCATGTTGATGCTCGGATGCCTCCAGAGACGGCCCTATCTCCGGCTCCTCCCTACACATGCACGAGCGTCTGTCCTCTGCGTTATGGGTGGTCGGCAGCGGCTCCTTGGTCACGCCTATTCCTCCTACACGTGCATGGGCTCCGCGCTCGACGTTATGGACTATGGCTAGCTAGGGCTAGAGACTCAGCTACACACTAACTGGTCGGGCGGTTTATATTAAATATAAATATATTTTCACGCCAACTGATCGTCGAACTGCATACGTCATTTCATCACCATTGCTGATTTTTCTCCAGAGTTCATCTATTTTTACATCATGTACTACCCGTTCTATATGTTTGTATTGCAGGATCATCGTCCAGGTGATCGGATCACCTGGTGCTCGGACTTCTCCACCGATCAATTGGTCGGACCGCTTGGTTCATGGACTCTGTTGCTGACCAGTTGATCGGACTGTTTGCCGGTCATTTCTACTCAATGTTCACTTCACTGCTGACCAGTCGACCAGACTGTTCATCTCTCGTGCTTCATCGCAGCGACGCCGGTTACTCCTCGGTCCTCGGATTCTTCGTGCTCGAGGACTAAGTGGGCACACTTCACCACACAGACGTCGTCAGCTACATCGGTGCTCAGACCTCGCCGCCTACGCTGGGCACTTCTTGGTGCTCGGACCTCGCCGCCTACGCTAAGGACTCCTCGGTGCTTGGACATCACTGCCTACGCCAAAGACTCCTCGGTGTGCTCGGACCTCACCGCCTATGTCGGGGACTCCTCGCTTCTCGGTGCTCGGACATCGCCAGCGACGCTAGGGACTTCTTGCTCTTCGGTGCTCGGTCATCGCCAGCGACGCTGGGGACTCCTCGCTCCTCGGTGCTCGGTCATCGCCAGCGACGCCGGGGACTCCTCGCTCCTCGGTGCTCGGTCATCGCCAGCGACGCTGGGGACTCTCGCTCCTCGGTGCTCGGTCATTGCCAGCGACGCCGAGGACTCGCTCCTCGATGCTCGGTCATCACCAGCGACGCCGGGGACTCCTTGCTCCTTGGTCATCGCCAGCGACTCCACGGACTCCTCGCTCCTCGGTGCTCGGTCATCACCAGCGACGCCGGGGACTCCTCAGTGCTCGGTCATCGCCAGCGATGCCGGGGACTCGCTCCTTGGTGCTCGGTCATCACCAGCAATGCCGGGGACTCCTCGCTCCTCGGTGCTCGATCATCGCCGCCTACGCCGGGGACTCCTCGGTGCTCGGTCATTGCCAGCGACGCCGGGGACTCCTCACTCCTCGGTGCCTGGTCATCGCCAGCGACGCCAGGGACTCTTCGCTCCTCGGTGCTCAGTCATCGCCGCCTACGCCGGGGACTCCTCGGTGCTCGGTCATCGCCAGCAACACCGGGGACTCCTCGCTCCTCGGTGCTCGGTCATCACCAGCGACACCGGGGAGTCCTTGCTCCTTGGTGCTCGGTCATCGCCAGCGACGCCGGGGACTCCTCGCTCCTCGATGCTCGGACATCTCCAGCAACATCGGGGACTCCTCGCTCCTCAGTGCTCGGTCATCGCCAGCGATACCAGGGACTCCTCGCTCCTCAGTGCTCAGTCATCGCCAGGGACACCGGGGACTCCTCGCTCCTTGGTGCTCGGTCATCGCCGCCTACGCCGGGGACTCCTTGGTGCTCAGTCATCGCCAGCGACACTAGGGACTCCTCGCTCCTCAGTGCTCGGTCATCGCCGCCTACACCAGGGACTCCTCGGTGCTCGGTCATCGCTAGCGATGCCGGGGACTCTTCGCTCCTCGGTGCTCGGTCATCGCCGCCTACGCTGGGGACTCCTCGGTGCTCGGTCATCACCAGCGACACCGGGGACTCTTTGCCCCTCGGCCCTCGGTGCTCGATCATCGCCGCCTACGTCGGGGACTCCTCGATGCTCGGTCATCGCTAGCGATGCCGGGGACTCCTCGCTCCTCGATGCTCGGTCATCGCCAGTGATGCCGGGGACTCCTCGCTCCTCGATGCTCGGTCATCGCCAGCGACGCCGGGGACTCCTCGCTCCTTGGTTCTCTATCATCGCTAGCTACGCCAGGGACTCCTCGGTGCTTGGATCTTGCTACGTCTCCTCGGTGTGCTATGAAGCTACTCCATGCTGTTTGGATCAGGGTGCTAATCTTGGGCAGCACGTCTGGGGTCTTGATGCGCGCATGTCAGACGACGTCGACAAGCTTTCAGACTTCTTTGACCCTGCTACAAGATTCATTCTTCATCTTCCAGCAGGCTCGGGGACTAAGTGGGCACACTTCACCTTGCGGTGAATGTGCTTGTTCTCACCTCGAGGCTACGCTTGGGGACTGGCTGGCTGCTCGGCTGGTCTTCTACTTTATGACCCTGGCACCACGTGACTATGTCACCTACTGTCAGGCTCGGGGACTAGCTGTGGGGGTATGGCCCCCCAATACATGGGCCGCACCATCGGAGGTGGCCCAGCCCATAAGATCAAGGCATGCACGGCGCTGCTCGGCGTGCACCGCAAGACATTGTATAGTACCAAATAGGCTACTTTACTTGTAACCCTACCTCCTTCAGAGTATATAAGGAGAGGTAGGGGTCCCCTAGCGGATAGGATCTATCAGATTGGATCTACATATAGATCAATACAATACACCAAAGACACAGGATGTAGGGTATTACGTCGATCAGATGGCCCGAACCTGTCTAAATCGCTGTCTCTGTGCCTTGTGTCACCATCTGGTTCCTGATTACGCGCATCCTCACCGACAAATCTACCATCGCAGAATACCCCTCGGTGGACTGTCGAGCATATTCTATCGACAGCCGACCAGTGGGCGGACATACTATACATAGGGCGTTTCCCCCTCGTCCTCGACGTAACAGTCTAGAAGGTGCTGTTCAGAAAAGTCCTCGTTGACGGTGGTAGTGCTTTGAACCTACTCTTCGTCGGGGCCTTAAGGGAGTTGGGCCTCGTGATAACAGATCTCACACCCTTAGACTCTTCCTTCTAGGGTGTGGTACCTGGAAGGGCATCAGACCACTTGGAGAGATCACCCTACCAGTACAGTTCGGCATGACA
This sequence comes from Miscanthus floridulus, assembly GCF_019320115.1. Taxonomy (NCBI): domain Eukaryota; kingdom Viridiplantae; phylum Streptophyta; class Magnoliopsida; order Poales; family Poaceae; genus Miscanthus; species Miscanthus floridulus. The sequence goes on along the minus strand of NC_089583.1, from coordinate 4,557,551 downwards.
AGCAACTACCACGTCGAGCATATCAACTTCTACGTCGCCGACTTTGACACCGCCTACCACACCATACTTGGCCGGCCAGCTCTAGCCAAGTTCATGGCCATACCACACTATGCATATCTGGTGATGAAGATGCCTTCGCCTATAGGAGTCCTGGCCCTGCGGGCCAACCTCTTTGTTGCCTACGCCTGTGAGACAGAGAGTCTTGCTCTCGCCAAAGCCACCGACCTCTCCATCCAGATGGCTAGCATGGTCACCGAAGCCAAGACAACGCCCGTCGATGACATGGAGATCCTAGAGCTGGAGCTTCCCCACGCCTCCACCAAGTCCAAGGAAATCAAGGAGGTCGGTCTCAGCCTCGACGACGTCTCCAAGACCGTGAAGATTGGGGCTCACCTTGACCCCAAATAGGAAAGCGCGTTCGTCTTCTTCCTATGTGCCAACGCTGATGTGTTTGCTTGGAAACCTGCAGACATGCCAGGGGTACCACGGGAGAAGATCAAGCACTCCTTGAATGTCTCGCCGATTGCCAAACCGATCAAGCAGAAACTCCGCCGATTCACGCCAGACAAGAAGGAGGCTATTAGGGTAGAAATAAAATGGCTCTTAGATGCCAGGTTTATAAAAGAAGTGTATCATCCAAATTGGTTAGCAAACCCTATTCTTGTTCGAAAAAAGAATAAAGAATGGAGAATGTGCGTTGATTATACTGATCTTAACAAACACTGCCCTAAAGACCCCTTCGGCTTGCCTCGGATAGATGAGGTTGTAGACTCTACCACCGGCTGTGAACTACTCTCCTTCCTTGACTGTTACTCCAGCTATCATTAGATCTCCCTCAAGGAAGAACACTAGATCAAGACGTTGTTCATTACGCCTTTCGATGCATACTTCTACAAAACTATGTCCGTTGGACTCAAGAACGCTAGAGCAACTTATCAAAGGGCCATCCAGATGTGCCTTGACCAACAAATTAGCTGCAACATCAAAGCCTACATCGATGACGTGGTCATCAAAACTAAGGCCGCCAATAATCTTATCGTCGACCTTGAGGAAACCTTCACCAACTTGAATAAATACTAATGGAAGTTGAACCCTTCAAAGTGCAACTTTGGAGTTCCATCCAGTATGTTGCTGGGCTACATCGTTAGTGCTCAAGGCATCGAGCCTAACCCTGACAAGGTCTCCGCCATCACCAATATGAAGTGGCCAACATGCGTCAAGGATATACACAAGCTTACAGGTTGCATGGCTGCTTTAAGCTGCTTCATATCATGCCTCGGCAAAAAAGGGCTACCTTTCTTCAAGCTCCTCAAGGCCTCTGAGTGCTTTTCATGGTCGGAGGAGGCAGACTCAGCTTTTGAGCAGCTCAAGGTGTTCTTAACAAAGCCGCCGATCATGACAGCGCTAAGACCAGATGAGACTCTGCTAATATACATTGCCACCACTTCTCACGTCGTGAGCATAGCTATTGTCGTCGAACGTGAGGAGGCCAGGCACGCTTATAAAGTACAATGTCCAGTTTACTTCATCAGTGAGGTACTTAATGAGCCCAAAACTTGTTATCCTCAGGTACAAAAGCTGTTATATGCCATTCTTATTACGTCGCGCAAACTCTGACACTATTTCGAATACTACAAGATCGCCATGGTCACTGAGTTCCCTCTAGGGGACATTCTCTGCAACAAAGAGGCCAATGGCCACATCATTAAGTGGGCTATTGAGCTCGGCACCTATTCCATCGAATTCAGAAGCAGACCTACCATTAAGTCATAGGCGCTTGCTGATTTCGTTGTTGAATGGACCGAGATCCAAGAGCCCATCGCCACTACTTGCCCCAAACACTGGGTGATGTACTTCAACGGCACCCTTAACATCAATGGTGCTGGTGCGGGCATTCTGTTCATTACGCCGACCAAGGATAAGCTACACTATGTTCTCCGGATACACTTTCCGGCCTCCAACAACGCCGCGGAATACGAAGCGTGTCTCCATGGTCTCCGTATAGCCATCGAGCTCGGTGTCAAATGCCTCATGGTGTACGGGGACTCCACGCTGGTTATCAACCAGCTCAATAAGGACTGGTCATGTTCCAGTGAGAAGATGGATGCATACTGCGCCGAAATCAGGAAGCTCGAAGGAAAATTCTACGGCATCGAGTATCACCATGTGGTACGTGACCAAAATCAACTCGTCGATCACTTATCCAAGATGGGCTCTTCTCGCACCGCAATCCCACCGGGGGTCTTTGTTCAAGATCTCCCAGCGCCATCCATCAAAGAAGATAAGGAAGTCGAAGAGGTTCCCCTGCCGAGCAGTTGGTACTTGTGGTACCTTCGCCGGTCGCCGATTGGAGGGAGCAATTTATCAAGTTCCTCACCGGCGCTGAGGTACCTACCGACAAGACTGAAACTGAACGCCTAGTTTGTCGAAGCAAGCTTTACGTGCTGGTGGACGACAGCTTGATGAGGAAAAGTGCCAAGGAAGGGATACTGTAGAAATGCATCACCCAAGAGGAGGGAGTAAAGCTACTTCTGGAAATTCACTCTGGTTCCTGCGGCAACCACGCGGCCTCGAGAACACTGGTCAGCAAGGCTTTCCGAGCTAGTTTATATTGGCCCACTGCCATCACTGATGCAGAAGACCTCGTTCGACGTTGTGAAGGATGCCAATTCTTTGCTAAGCAAATACACGTGCCGACGCAAGAGCTGCAAACAATCCCAACTTCCTGGCCCTTCGCATGCTAGGGACTAGACATAATTAGGCCTTTCAAACCAGCACCAGGTGGTTTCTGGTACGTATATGTCGCCATCGACAAGTTCTCCAAGTGGATTGAATATAAACCGCTCGTCTCGGCTACTGTAAAGAAGACAGTTGAGCTCTTCGAAGATATCATCCATAAATTTGGTCTACCAAATAGCATCATCACTGATCTCGAAACTACATTTACTGGCCATCACTTCTGGTACTTCTGCGAAGACCATTGCATCTCCATCAAATATGTCTCTGTTGCCCATCCAAGAGCCAATGGCCAGGTCGAACGGGCGAACGGCATGATCCTTGATTCCCTCAAAAAGCGACTGTATCAAAAAGAAGAAAAGCACCTAGGCAGATGGCTCAAGGAGCTTCTAGCTGTAGTCTGGGGACTACGTACTCAAGCTAGTCGCAGCACCGGTGTGACTCCATACTTTTTGGTCTACGACTCAGAAGCCATACTACCAGCGGACATTACTTTCTGAGCACCTAGAGTGGAAAACTATGATGAAGAGCAGGCTGAGGCTGTTTGGTCTAAGGACGTCAACAGGGCCAAGGAAGAACGCCTAATCACCTGCGTCTGTATAGCAAAATATCTGGAAGGCTTGTAGAGGTACTACAACCGAAACATCAAAGGTCGTTCATTTGCTGTCGGCGATCTCGGTCTCTACAGAAAACAAAAAACCGAAGGGATGCACAAGCTCTCTTCCACTTAGGAAGAGCCTTATGTCATCAAAGAGGTTACTCGACCAGGTTCTTATCGCCTAAGTGACTTAGAAGGAGTCGATGTTCCCAACTCGTGGCACATTGAACACCTTATATGTTTCTATCCTTGAAACACTCCAGATATGTACTCTCAAATTTTATATTCAGTAAAGTTTTGGTCTCCATAAGTTGTCTCCGTTTTGTCTCTATTATGGTTTAACATCCACTTGCGGTCGCCGAGCTCTATGCTACTTCATGACGAACTCCAATACGTAATCGCCGTAACTACGCCGACCACGTTTCTCCAAAATCGCCAAACATGTTTTATCCAAAATCGCCGAACACGATTTCTCCAAAATCGCCGAACATGTTTTCTCCAAAATCACCGAACATGTTTTCTCCAAATGTTATCGATGAACACGTTATCTCCAAATCACGCCGAACACTTTTCTCAATCGGAGAGCAACATCTTTTCTTTTCTGTTCTCTTCGGAGACGACCTAGTCTCCAATCTCTCCCTACACGTGCTATGGGCTCCGCGCTCTGTGTTATGGGTGGTCGGCTGTGGTTCCTTGGTCACACCTGTTTGTCCCACATGTCTATGGGCTCCGCGCTCGATGTTACAGACTATGGGTCAGCCAAGGCTGAGAGTTCACCATAGAATACATTGCTCGGACGCCGCTTATGCTGCCTTTATCTCCAAGTTCGTCCAACAACTGCCGAGCAGCACATGTTCCTCGCTATTTTTTATGGAGAAGACCCAGTCACCAATCTCTCCCTACACGTGCCACGGGCTCACGCTCTATGTCATGGGTGGTCGGCTATGGTTTCTAGGTCACGCCTGTTACTCCTACACGTGCACGGGCTCCGTGCTCGACGTTATGGACTATGGGCAGGCCTAGGCCATAGGTATCAGTAGTAGACCAACTGTTTGGACATTATTTGAACTACGCATAATTGCGTCAAGATTGAAACTGTGAAGATTTTTTCGCCGAAATACAAGCAAACTGCATATATTGCATATACATGCACCTTATAACATTTATTCGATAAATAATTGTTTCTTATGCTTTCGCGCGTTCTAATTACACTATCAAGCTTTTATAGATGATAATCTATGAGTAGATTACTGAGCTCCACCATTACCATCCGTCTCACCAAATAGATCTATATCGCCAGCCAGCATCTTCGCTGCGTCCTCCACTTCATCCTCTAGCTGCTGGGTCCCTGCGTCGTTTAGTCCTTTGGCGAACCCACCTCCTATCGACTGAAGGTCGATGGTCAGGTAATGGGACCGAACAACCGTGAGGACATGGGTAGCGACGGTCATAATGGCGTCGCGGTTGAAGGTCTTGAAGTTCTCCCATGCTGCCTTACACCTCTGGATTATGGTGTCAGGACGTTGCCGCCTGCCATCGTGTTGAGCGGCCGGTTCTAGGTCGACGCAGTCCAGCACTGGCTTAATTGCGGTGATTACAGTGTCGAAGTTCTCCTTTTGGACCTTGGCCTCCTGCACCAGCACGTCGAACTGTGCTTTGGCTTTATGATGATGGCCTGCAAGCGTTATAATGATCCATTATACAAGGAAGCTACTTCAACAGTAATTCCGACAAGGAGGAATTCACCTTTCAGCTCCTCAGCAAGTTTGTCCGCCCACTCTACTTCCTTTGCCTTCTCTTGGCAAAGTTGATCGACGGCCTGGCGCATCTGGCCGAGCCCAGCGTCTTGCTCTACAAGCACACCAGTTGTCAATGAAAATGTGGCTGTTTAGCAATACAAAAGTACATTCGTTGATGTACAGTACATGCTTTCTATTTGGATACACTGTTGAGCTATTCGGTTTTCCTCTCCAGCTGCTCAGAAGCACTTTTTAGTTGGTTGGAGATAGCGGCCAGCTGCTTGGACTAGCCCCACACCTGCTCGGACACAGCCGCCAGCTTTTCGGTCAGGACCCCTTCTGGTATTCCAGGTCCCGCGCATTCAACTCCGCAAGGTCTTGTTCGCATTAGGCCCTCTGGATATTCATCTCCAAGAGGTTCCTGGCCTCTTTGAGTTTTTCATTCTCCTCAGCAAGGGGCTCCATTCGCTTTATCAGCTGGCGGCACTGCTCGGCAACTCAAGATATCTCCTGCAAAATGCACGATGATAGTATCGTTATCCGATTCCAATAAACAACCAGGACCTTTCCAGACGTAGTATTCACCTTGATCTATTTCATCACACTGGTAAGGGTAGTCGCTAGTCTCCTGAACTCCTTGGTGGTGTCCTCCTCTTTGACAATCACTATTTCATCGCCGCGCTTTCAGAGGATCCAGACTGCTTGGGGTCAAGGTTCGTCAGGCACAATCTCTTCCACCTCATCCTCCTCCGTTGCAGCCGGGGGCATCACCTAGGGGCTCGGTGGTCAGATAGCGGGTTCGACCATGCCCTTCGAAGCATTGGGGACTGTCGTCTGCTCCTTCGGCGCTGAAAGCTTTTCCGCTCTAGATTCCGCCATTGCCAAAGGTGCTGTCGCCGACTCATTCTCCGTTGTAGACAGTCGTTCGCTGCCACCAAGCCCACCAGGGGCAGCAATTGGCTCCCCGTGTGCTCCCGAGCACTCGGGGACTCCAGGATGGGGTCTACTGGCATCTCCCCCGCTCTAGGGCCAGTTTCTGGTTGCTGCTCAGTCTGAGCGGGCGGGGCTAGATCTGTTGTTCGCCTTGCACTGTATCAAATCCGTTATTCAGTCACCACAGAAGTAAAGAAAATACAGCAAAGTAACTTTAGCACAAGGACACATATGGTTTGGTCTGACGGTTCAATTTCTTGAACCGGCGATGCCGGCCTGAGCCTCCGAGCGCTGCCACGGGGTCGACTCCTGTGTTCGGTAGGGGAATTCTCAGCTCTTCTTTGGTTAGCCTTGGTTCTGCCTGCTGCTCCGGGTCTACTTTCGCTTGTTGCTCGGGGACTCCTGTTGCTCGCCCCATGGGGACTTCTGTCGTCTAATGTGCAGAAATTCCCTCTGCTTACTGCTCGGGGACTCTCCTTGTCGGCGCTTCACGGACTTCTTCGCCTATCCTAGGTTGTTCCTCCGTGCGTGGGCTGCGTGGAGGCTCTTTCGTGCTCGGGGGAGGGTTCGTGAGAATCTCATCATCGTTAGACCAATCGAACACCGCGGTCCTTCATGTTTGATTGGTCTGATAATCGTCAAGTGAGATGCCGCCTAGTTTGCGGGGAGCAGTAGTTGCTGTTTTCCTCTTCTTTTGGGCTAGCTCATCTATCGTCGGCCTCTTCCCCTGGATTGTCGCCGACACTAGGGGAGGACTCTCCGTCCGACCAGTATCCATACCACCAAACTCCAAGGAGACGCCAACGAAGCTTTCTTTAGGTTGAACTAGTTGTCGTGCATCCATTGACGGTGGCCAATCATTTCTTGGCATGCCCAAGAAATACACTACCCTATCCTGTGAATGGATCTTCACATGAGTAGGATTAGTTTATTGCTTGGCAAATGACAACATATAAAAAAAACTTCTTGGAAACACATAGTCGGGATATTCACCTGAGGAGGCAGATTCTTGTAGTTGAAGGGCTTTGTGTACCCTGACAACCTGAAGGAGGCTAGCAGAGCAAACAGCTCGGTAGTCCGCTCTTCGACGATGTTCCTGGACATTATTTCTGGCCTCTCTCGGGTACCATCGGTCTCCCCTTTGAATTCAAAGCCTGGGTGTGCCCTCTCTTTACAAGGCTGAATGCGACGCACTATGAAACTTGCCGTCACCAATCCGCCATTGGTCTTCACACCTTTTATCAAGCCGAGGAGTTCATTCACTTGCTCCATATCGTCCTTGCTCGGCAGCTCCGACCAACTCCTCTGGCTTTCTGAGATGTGGTTGACATTATAGCGAACCGCTAGGTGGCTTTGTTTCATGTAGAACTATCTGGTGTTCCACCCCTTCAGCGATGTGTTAAGCAGTATTGTAAGGTATTCAATCGCCATTCCATCCTATAGCTGGAGATACACCCCGCCGACCACCTTGGAACCAGCGCTGCCTCTCTTCTTCAGCCAGAATAGGTGACGGAAAAGATTGAAGTGGGGTAGGATTCTGAGGTATGCCTCACAAAAGTGGATGAAGATTGAGATGTGCAAAATGGTATTGGGGTGGAGATTGCACAGAGTAACCCCCTAGAGCTCCAACATGTCCCTTAGAAATGGGTGAATAGGAAACCCTAACCCGCACTAGAAATAGTCCTCGAATACCACTGCCTCATTAGTATGAGGTGTTGGAAAGGACTCACCGAGGGCTAGCCACCATCTGGTGGTAGCATGGTTGGGGAGAACGCCGACTTCCACCAATCGGTTCAGCTTCGCTTCTCCTATTTGTGATGGCACCCACTCCTCGTTGCGTCAGGCCACGGCATCCATCTTCTTAGGACTCATCTTCTTTGATTTCGTAGCTCTTCTCTTCAGCGCCATCTCTCAGATCTGATTAGGGTTTGGCGATGGAGGCAAATGTGATTGCGGATTCGGCGGTGCGAGAGATGAGGAGGAAGATGAAGTGGAAAAGGTGCGAACAGGGTGTGCAGCGGCACTGTTATATAGGACTTTCCCCACTGTTCCACATTCAAGGTTTTTTTTGGAACCATTCCTGTGATCTACGCCGCTCCGGTTTCTCCGATGTGGTATACTGGCCGTTACCTGGGCTTCTGTGCAACCGCAGCCCATGTTGCTCATTTATCGCTGCCATCAGTTGCTCCTCGCCAAAATATCGCTGACTTCTCTGACATTTATTGAGGCTCAGTAACTAATACTGTATAGCCGTTACTCCGATTTTTTCTCCATGGTTTCATTTCTCCGATGTCTATGCCTAGATGCCTGCTACACTGGTCTTTGATTGTTTTTCTATTTTTGACCCTGGCACCACGTGACTGCATCACCTACTGTCAGGCTCAGGGACTAAGTGGGCACACTTCACCTTGCGGTGAATGTGATTTGTCTCTTTTTGGGCCATGCCTGGGGACTGGCTGCCTGCTCGGCTGGTTTTTCTACAATTCTTCTAATTTCTGACCCTAGCACCACGTGAATACATCATCTGCTGTCAGGCTCGGGGACTAAGTGGGCACACTTCACCTCACAGTGAGTGTGTGGAATTTTTTCACGAAGACTACATGCCTATAGAAGAAGATTGACTCCTACTGCTTTGTTCGGACTCTAAGTGGGCACACTTGGTCCCCTGTGAAGAAATTTTTGATTCTCAACTTGAGCTCCTTACACCCTTATGGCAAGCCGTATTTGGGTCACACTGCTCGGCGGTAGTTCATGCTGCTCAGCGAGGGTTCATGCTGCTCGATGACGGTTCACACTGCTCGGCGACAGGTCACACTACTCGGCAATAGGTCACGCTGCTCGGTGATAGGTCACGCTGTTCGGCGATGGTTCACGCTGCTCGACGATGGTTCACACTGCTCGACAACGGTTCACACTGCTCGGCAGTTCAACATGGTGGTTGGACCATGAGCTTGACTACTCGGTGTTATTCGCACCTGCTCGGACGAGCTCAAGACGGTGTTGCACAATGGGTACAAGGCGCTCGGGGACTAGCTGTGGGGTGTATGACCCCAGATACCCTCGGCAGGCCACATGGGCTGCGCTCCTAGGGGTGGCCTAGCCCACAAGAAGAAGCCTTGTGGGGCACAACTCTGCTCGGTGCCTCCATAAGACATCGAGAAGATATCCTAAAGATACTATGAGATCTGTTAGGATATGTATGATTCCAAGATTCCTATAATCAGTTATTACTTTCTAGTTATCTCTCAGATCTAACCGACATGTAACCCTGCCTCCCAGACTATATAAGGCGGGTAGGGACCCCCTCTAAAATCATGGCATATCATATGATAGCTAATACAAACCAACAGACCACAGGAGTAGGGTATTACGTCATACTGACAGCCTAAACCTATCTAATTCATGTGTCTCTATTGCCTTCTTATTCTTGATCTCACGCTCCTCTGCCGATCAATCTACTTTCATGGGATACCCCTCGGAGGACTGCTGATGATATTCTGTCGATAGTTCTTGTCACTACCAGTCAACTGGGACTAGGGAAGAAGTTTCATATATATTTTTACACTAGGACTGGGGAGAAGAAAATAACCGATTTGACAACCATGAGACAGAGGACTAATGAATCGGGCACTGAATTTCTTCAGAGATTCTGAGAGACTAAGAATCTGTGTTTCTCATTGAGCTTGGCCGATGATCAACTAGCTGCTTTAGCCGTCCAAGGAATGCTGCCAATGTGGAAAGAAAAGCTGCTAGGACAGGAATTTGACAACTTGGGTCAATTGGCTCAATGAGTGGCAGCACTTAATAGCTAGTTCTAGAGCATATGCAGAGATACCCGATTCCAGAAGAGTACCTCAGTGGCCAAAGCTTACGATCCATATTCAGTTGATGATGGCTATGAAGATAATGAAGAAAAGGTTGCTGTAGCTGAATGAAATTGGGGCAAGAAGACAGTGATGGTGCCAAATCCTTGGGGAAGAGGAGTTACGGAGAGTTATGACTTTGATATTACCAAATCAGACAAGCTCTTTGATTTCTTGCTTGGGAAGGGGCAGATCAAGTTGCCCGATGGTCATGTCATGTTGCCCCCTAATCAGTTAAAGAACAAGAAGTTCTTCAAATTCCATAACGCTGCCTCTCATTCCACTAATAAATGTAGAATCTTCAGGCAGCATATACAGAGAGCTATTCAGCAAGGGAGGCCCAAATTCGATACACCTCGGAAGATGAAAGTCGATGATAATCCTTTCCTAGGAGATTAGAACATGATTGATGCTGGGCTATTCAAAGGAAAAACCAAGGTCCTAACATTGACCAAATCGAGAGAAGTTGGGACAGTCGATCCCAAAATGCAAATATCGGCTAATGAGTACAGAGAGATTAGAAGATGTTGTGCTGAACAAAATAGCCGATACGAACAGAGAAAGATGTTGAAAGCAGAGACATCAAAGCCATGGGTCACATCTTGGATTCTACTGAATAAATGGCAGCAGCAGAAGGAAAAGAATTATCATTGTTGGTTAAAAGATCAGGCATACCAGCATCAATTAGAAGAAGAGAGGTATGAAAGGGAACAAGTTGAATTACATTGGAATTGTCCCTTCTTTAGGCATTGCTGGAATGAAGGTTTGAAGTTGACTACTAGACACGATTGTCTAGAATGTAGCAATCAATATCAAGAGTATAGGCAATCTCGAACCAACCGCTGGTCTATCCATGCTCAAGATGCATATCATCATAACAACATGGATCGACGCTTAAAAAATGAAAGTGTTCATGATCGGTTGGGAAAAAGAGTCATTGGACAGGACTGGGCTAATCATGAAGAGGAAGGCACTGAAAGAAGATACACGTGGCAGGAAAGCCAGTGGTGCCCAGGAGATTTGACGAGAAGCCAAAAGAGGAGGGTGCAGTGCCTAAGGAACAGAGAGATGGAACAGGCTCAGGCACTCGGTAAAACTCAAGTATGGCGTACAAAGCAGATGGCTGATAAGAGGCAACCATCGGCTAATATCCAAATGGCTTTTCTGGTACCATCAGAATTCAGAGCTCCGGCAGATTAGGAAGTTTATTCAGACTTCGACGAGTCAGAGTATGAAGAGATGGTTGCCAAGTTAATAGTTGTCCAATGAGCAATATTTGATAAGCTAGTCAAGCATCGGCACTTAAAGGCTTTATATATGAAAGGTTTTGTTGATGGGAAGCCAATGAACAAGATGTTGGTGGACGGAGGTGCGTCTATCAATCTTATGCCATACACCACTTTTCGTAAGCTTGGCAAGGGACTAGGGGATTTGCTTGAGACCAACATGATGCTTAGAGACTTCGGAGGAAATACATCCAAGACACGAGGGGCAATAAATGTCGAACTAACAATCAGGAGTAAAACTCTGCTCACCACGTTCTTTGTCATTGATGGGAAAGGATCATACAGTTTCCTCCTCGGTCGTGATTGGATTCATGCGAATTGCTGCATACCGTCGACCATGCATCAGTGTTTGATTCAATGGCATGGAGATGATGTTGAACTGGTTCATGCTGATGAGTCCGTAAGCATCGCAACAGCCGATCCAGTCTTTTGGGAACTAGGAGATTTCGAGTGTTTTTCTAGCAAGTCATGGGAAGGATGCTTCAATAAGATTAGCAATGAAAGCCAGTAGCCAATGCAAGCGATCGGCTCTGAGAGTTTATTTTAGTAAGAAAGGTTACGGCTTCATATCGGCCATTGGAATAAAGGAAAACAAGTATTAGTTATGAGGTTTAGGCTGATGTATGAATGCTAGATAAGGTGGCGAATTCGAAGTTAATGGATTTGAAGAAGTCATGTTTGACTTAATAGTATGTTCGACCTGGGTTGATTGCTCGTTCGACTTTTGATGTGAAAGTTTCTGTGATACATTATCCTGACAGTCGGGCAACATTCGATAGCCGATTCATTCTCGGCTCTAATAGCCAATGCCAGGAGGGTATCGCCTCTAGTTCAGTAAACATCTTCAAAGATAGTAATAGCCAATACGATATGTATCGCCTATAGAGCAAAAAACAAAAAGAGCAAGAAACATTCACAGTCATACATGAAGGCATTGCATTGAAACACAATCATAAAAGAACAGGAGTCTTCATTCATTGATTTATCCTAAATACAAACTAATCGAAGACCTTGTTCACCACATCCTGAGCGGATGTGATGTCTACTACGTCCTCCACTGCCACGGTGAATTCTTCAAGCAGGTCCTTGTGCTCCTCAGGGCCATCGCCCATTGGGAAACCTGTGTCCATGGCATGAAGCTCGTACCCAGTTTGGACTTGTGATGCGGTCAGCGACACCACCGCACCATGACGAACGCCATGGAGGGTGATCTCCCGAATGCGAACTGGGACGTCTTGGAGGCGAGCGTCGATGGAGGAACCCCAGGTATTGACAACATCTATGGCCGCGTTCACCACCAGTTGGAGAGATTCCAACTGTGCTGTTAGGACTGACAATCACGAGAATAAGAAGGCGGTCAAGATGAAGATAATGGAAGTTAGAGTAAAAAGCCTTCATGGGATTCATCTTACCCACCACCATGGCGTCGGATTCGGCCAGCCGCGCTCGGACAGCGCTGACCTCCTCCTCAGTTGCGTGAAGGGTAGCCTAGGAAACCCTGAGGCGAGTCTCCAGTTGGCTGTTCTCCCAAGTCACCTTGGAGTAACGGTTTTGAGCCATCCTCCACTTGTGAAGACAGCGCCGGGCGTCATTGCCATAGTAGGAATCAGAAGAATCCGACGACGAGGCCGGCACAGAAGATGCTACGTTAGAGGGCCCACCGGCCCTGGGAAGAGGATAGAGATTGTCATTCACAACAAACCTGTAGGTGGATCAAAACTGTTCATCATCATGAACAAGAAATGTCAATCTCACCTCATGCGTCGGAGGCACTGATTCATCGGCATATTCTTTTCTGGGATTTCCTCCGCCGCGTGCTTGCTCCGGTTATCTTCGCCGACCATGAAGAATGATTGGATCTAACCGCTACAGGGTTTCGGCAGGTGGAGAAGAGCAAAGGAACAGTTGCGGATGGAGATGTGTTCAAGGCAAAATACATCGGCTGGTATTTGAAGACATGAAGCGAAGGGACGGATGCCTCGGGATGCGCAAAAGGCAACCGTAATTAATAGGAGGCAAAGCGCTGCTTCACCAATGTCGAAGAAAATACGGCACCAGATGACTGAGGATAGAAGATCGAGGGGCTCCCTTAATGAAGGCCATGTTTTTAGACTTGAGTGGGATTAAGATCAGAAGTCTGGAATCGGCTATTCTCATTGGATCGGCTCTTTAGCCGAAGCGGACGTACTCAGTCGACTATAGTGGTTCTTTAAACCTCTTGCCTGTTCAAGTGCCCCTTGGCCAAAAAGGGAGATGAGACTATAAGGAGGGCTGAGAATAGGTCACCCTTGGTGACCAAGAGCGAAGGAGCTAATGTGATCGCCTTATGAACTTGTGTAGGGACACAATGCAGTCTTTCTTTTGGAAGTTCAAACTAGATCAAGGCATGTCACATCGCAAAAGGATTTATCAAGCCGAAGTCTACCATAATTTTGTGATTGATGACTTTGAAGACTTGGGTTGCCTTTGGCTGCATGCTCTTGAAAAATATTGAAGCCAATAAACTGAGGATTGCAAGATGTTATGATTAAGAGGTCAGGGTTAAGCAATTTTTTGAAGGAGACTTAGTCTGGAAAGTAAAATCGCCGATCGGGTCAGGGAACAACAGGTTCGGCGAAAGGTCACCCAACTAGGAAAGACCTTATCGAATCAAATATGCGCTTGGCAATACTTGTATTTTGGAGGTACTAAGAAGAGAAGGAGAATTCGACAGAGCAGTCAAACAGGGAATATTTGAAGGAGTATTTCCCTAGCATTTGGATTGATACTTAACAACCGATTTGCTCGATCGTCAACTCTAATGGCCGATACCGGGAGGGTATCGTCGCTAGCACAAAAATAGACCCGAAGGGGTGAAAGCCAGTACAATGTGTATCGATTATACAGACAGAGTGATACATATGGTATGAAGCACAAAAACAAAAGGGAAATCGCTCAAGATAAAGAATTTTTTTGCTAAATGTCGCCTATTACAAGTCATGGGCCAGAAAACACTTTGCCTACTATGTCATCGGGCAAAGTATTGAAAGCTACAGAATTGGCGGCGCTAGAGAACTCCTCAGTCAAACACTCATGATCCCTGGGGGGCACTGCATCCGGGAAACCATGAGGAAGAAGCTGAAGATTGTGGCCAGAGCGGACTAGTGCAGTAGCCAACACTGTGGCAGCGCCATGATGAACACCATGGAGACAATCCTCCCTAACATGGTTTGGAATGTCATGCAAATGGATTTCTAGAACAGTGCCCCTAGCATTGACAAACTCCACCGTGTGATCTGCGACTGATCGAAGGCTTTCCAACTGAGCAGTTAGATCTAAAAATTCAAAGGAAGGGATGATCAAAAAATCTCGAAAGCAAAAGTTAAGAAAAGCTAAGAAGATTGTGGTAGCCTTCTCACCTGTGATTCTGGCTTCAGCCTTGGCCAATCGTTCCCTTAGGTCAGCCTCGGAGGATGATCGGATTTGAATCATGGCTAGAGCCGATTTCATGAGGGAAAGGCAGTTGGATAGACTCTGATCAGTCCGATCGATGGAAGCGATTAGATCGACATTATCGATCTGCCTCCTCGGATAACTAGGGAGCTAGCGATGAATAGTGTTGAGGATGATGTCAACGGCTGAGCCGAGTTGACCCTGTGCTCTAAAACGATGGGGACATCCCAAGTGACACCTTCCCAGCGATGAAGGTGCTGGCTTGATGGTGCGGGCTCATTAAGAGCCTCCTTAGTAGGTCTCTTGCTATTCTCTATGATCTCAAACCTACAGAAGAGCAGGAACTATACTAAGGACGCATAAGGTTTGAGACGAGACAGGTAGCTTTCTGAGCCTCAGCCGTGGTCCGTATATATAGCCCGGGGAGGCAAGGAGATGGATTTCGCCAAGGATGTGAAAACTAAAAACAGATACAGAAATGGATCGGCATTCCAGGAATTCAGGGGCCGGATAATGAAAGGGTAACAAATTTGAACTTATCATTTCCCCAAATTACGAAGCATCGTGAGACGGATACAAAGAATCTACATTGGCTAGAGATCTACCCACCAAGGCTTATTTGGATTGAAGGGAGTCCGGATCCCCATAAGGCCGAGGGTCATTGTGAACCAAGTCACATCGGCTCATTGATAAGATTGTGCAAGAGAAAGGGAAGAGCCACCGACCTAACAGATACCCAGCTAATTCCTCGATAACTGAGAGACCACTGGAAAGAAGCTTGTGGCTTTCCCGATAGGCATTTGATGGGACAAACAAGGGAAGAGTGTCCACACATTCTAGCCCTTGCAAACACTAGAACAGCTCTATGAGCCTGGTGAGAAGACGCAGGCGACATCACAAGATTTCTTCTAGCCGTAGCAGCTGATTCTCTTGCTTGACAAGGTGCTAGAATGAGCGACACAATCACCCTACGCACAAGAATTCTTCGAACCACTCAAGATCTTTATCGCAAAGAGATAGGCCATGGAGGGTCCAGCAGAGTTGGGAGCACTCGAAAAGATGGATGGAAGAGAAACATGACTGAAATGGTGAGTTGCTCTCGCTAGGGGCGGGTAATCGTTTTATAGCTGGCCTAGGAAGATGAATCCAAATGCCCATGAAATAGTGGTACTCTTGAAAAGGTTTTGAGGCATAGGCTCATGAATGGATGCAAGCGGCGACAAACGGTGCACCCCAGATCAAAGTTCTCTACCCGTGACTGTGGACCAATCAAGGATGCGGACAAGATAATTTTGGAATAAAATTACTTTTATCCCAAAATTGGGGGGCATGTGTTTACACCGGAATTTGGAAGAAGGATTTCAGAAGCTTGGGAGCTCCCAAGATCATGACAGCAGGGGATTAGTTGCGTGCAGATCGAAACCAGCTGATTCAGATGCAACGCCAGAATTGGCTTTCTTCAGATAGTGCCAGCAGATAACGACAGAGGCTATGATCGACACTAAGACGAGACATGCTGGACTCTACAAAAGGGTAAAGATTAGAGTCCAAGTTATCTTAAATTAGGAATGTTTTCATTATGCCAAAGATTGTATTGAGTCGTACTCGAGTAGGGTTTGTTTTTAGACTCCAGGTATAAATACCAAACCCCGGCTATTGTAAAGAGGGAATCAATCAATCAAATACAAGTCAATTACTTTTTTTGGCTCCAGCCACCCCTTAGGAGTAGGAGTAGAGTATATCTCGGCGAGTTCTTCAGCAAGTATGGCTGCATCGATTCGGTCGACCTCCACTGCTTGTTGTAAGTACCGTCATGGTTTATACCTCTGTTCGTATGGCTGCATCGATCCGGTCAACCCCCACTGCGGCTTTGGTATAAGCTAGTTATCGACTCTTGCCTAATTCAAGTCTGGCCTGTGTGATTCTGCCTCACACCCCACTGCTTGAGTTGGATCAAGGTCAAGTTATCGGCTCTATCTTAGAGTGGCAGTCTTTGGTAGATTCATTAAGTTACCGATATTGCTTATTGCTTTCATTGCTTATCTAATTACAGCAATATCACTCTACCCGATTGAGATTGATCTGGATCGGCCTCATATCTTGTTTAACTCATCATTTGCTAATCTAAAATTGATCTAATCTACATCTTAAGCGATGAATTATGTTTTTATCGACTGTTTTGCGTCAATCTTAATCGTGCATAGCGTGCGGTTAAGGCATGTTCAATCTTGAGTAGATCTATCGGTTAGCGAGAACCGTTTCATGGCCTGCCATCATGGCCTATGGGATTCTACCTCTCGCCCCACTGTTGGCACCGTGGAGTGGGGATCATTAGTTGATAGATTCGTTCCTGAGAAGATGTGACCTTAACTGTGCGCTATGCATGTATCGGCTATTTAGCTGATATCGAATGCTTTCACGAATAGTTCACATCATGAGATCATTGAAATAGAGATAAGTTGAAAGATGTGTTAGCCCATGATCTTGTTATTGTATTACGACCTACATGATTCTGCCTCATGCCCCACTGATATTAGTAATGAGTTAGGGTCATTGAGTCTATTGTTGTTTCTATGGCCTGCATGATTCTGCCTCATGCCCCACTGGTCATGGCGATAGATGAGATCTAAAATGTTCATTAGATTTATCTTTATTAAATGATTAAGTGATGTTGAATTGTTTCTTTATATAAAAAGGAGTTCGGTTACTCGTAATCATTGGCTCAGCATGGACCGATAATCATTGATATCTTATTGCCATTGATTAATATTCGTTTAAATGATGTTTATCCTGAATGATAACCGATTCTCTTCACATGACCCCATGAGCTCAAACTGACTTCTTCTCATGAATATACTAGAATCGGCTATTTAGCCAATTTCCTTTCATATCGGCTCTCACAGCCGTACATTTGGGACTGTCTAGCAACACCGGCAAGTTCTGCCCTTAATTATTGATGAACTTTCTCTCCTTATCAATTGCAGGGTCAAATTGACTGGCACGCCTCGGGAGGATCGCGCAGGATTGACCACCCCTGTGCTGAAGCTAGGCGGATCTGCTCCATCGAGCGGACCCTTCCGACTTGCTACGTGTGTCCTCGGCACGGGATGAAATTCTATGTCGACAGCGGTCCTCCGAGGGGTATCTCATGAAGGTAGATTGATCGGTAGTGGTGCACGTAATCAAGAACAAGAAGGCAACAGAGACACAAGAGTGAGATAGGTTCGGGTTGTTTGCACGACGTAATACCCTACTCCTATGGTCTATTGGTTTGCATTGGCTATCGTATGATATTGTGTGTGTTTTGAGGGGTCCCCTACCCGCCTTATATAGCCGGGGGTTAGGGTTACAAGTCGATTTGATCTAGGAGATAACCAGTAAGTAATAACAGATTACAGGAATCATCGGATCAAACATATCCTAATAGATCTCGTAGTATCTTCAAGATATCGCCCTTGATGTCTTGCGGTACACGCTGAGTAGTAGCGTGCACTGTAGGTCTTTGTCTTGTGGGCTAGACCACCCCTAGGAGCATAGCCCATGTAGTCTACCATGGGTATCCAGGGTCGTACCCCCCATAGCTAGTCCCCAAGCGCCTTCTATCCACTGTGCAACGCCGTCTTGAGCTTGTCCGAGCAGGTGTAAACAAAGCTGAGCAGTCAGACTCATAGTCTGACCACCCTAGTGAGTCGCCAAGCAGTTGTGGACCCTAGATGACCAGCTTAACTATTTGGCTGAGCACTGGCTTTCCCAAGTAAGACTTGCCAAAATGATGTAAGGAGCTCAAGTTCAAAATCAAAAATTTCCTCACAGTGGACCAAGTGTGCCCACTTAGAGTTCGACCACGAGAAAGGGAGATAATCTCCTTCAACTTTAGGAGGCATGGAGTCTTCCAGATTATAGAAAACACACTCACTGCAAGGTTAAGTGTGCCCATTTAGTCCCTGAGCCTGACAGTAGGTGATGTGGTCACATGGTGCCAGGGTCCAGAAAGTAGAAGAAAGGCAGAAGACCAGCCAAGCAGGCAACCAGTCCATGGGTTGAGCCCTAAAATGAAAAGCGCACATTCACTGCAAGGTAAAGTGTGCCCACTTAGTCCTCGAGCCTGACAGTAGGTGATGTAGTCACATGGTGCCAGGGTTAGAAACAACAGTAGCCATAAAAAAGTCCCCCAAGTGGTGAGGAACTAAGTCATAATGATGACGTAGTCCCTGAGCCACAAGTGGAAATCTCGAATAAATCAAGAAGTACTGATTACTCAAATCGTGGAGAAAAAACCAGAGCAATGATTGTACAGTACAAATTACTAAGCCTTGATTGTATTGCGGAGAAGTCGGTGAATATTCGGTGTACAGTACCAAGTTGCATAAAAAAATAGGCGATATGGGGCCGCAGTTGCGTGGAAGCCCAGATAAAGGCCCAGCACGCCTCTTTGGGGAATTCGGAAAGGCGCAAATCGGCATGGAGTGGTTCCCCAAAAACCTTTGATTGCAAAAAGTAGAATGGGTGTGTTTATAACTATGTTGCCGCACTCCATGCTCACACCTTTGCCACTTTGCCACTTTGTCTTCCTCCTTGCCCTTGCGCTCCCCCATTCGCATTCACACGCACTCCGTCACTAGGGCTAAAAAGCTTGCATGAAGAGGCTAGTCCCAATCCAGATCTGAGGGATGGCGCCGAAGAGGGGAGGTGGTAACGCGAAGAAGGCGGCCGCCAGGATGTGCCGTGATAAGGAATGGGTACCGTCACTCATGGGGGATACAGAGCTCAATGAGATGGTGGAGGCGGGCGTTCTTCCTGACCGTGTCACCGTCGGATGGCGTTCGACCGATGGTGAGCCCTATCCGATGCCACACACCGACAAACTCGTTGTATTCAAAGATTACTTCTGGCGTGGATTAGGACTTTTGGTACATCCTTTCTTGTGGGATCTGTTGGAGTATTGGGGAGTCAGCATGTGTAATCTTCATCCAAACACTATTTTGCACATTTATGTGTTTATCCACTTATGCGAGGTTTATCTCGGCATTCTTCCCCATTTCAATCTCTTCCAACACTTTTTCTGGCTAAAGAAGAAAGGAGGGAGTGGTTCCAAAGTTGTCGGCGGTGTGTATCTATAGCTCCACGATGGGATGGCAGGCAAATACATTCCCATGCCATTGAACACCTCACTGAAGGGATGGAATACCAGGTGGTTTATATGAAGCAAAGCCATCCTGTCATCCGATCCGATGTCGACCACAAGCTGGAGAATCAAAGGGGCTGGTTAGAGAAATCGACCAGTGCCGATATGGATTAGGTGAAGGAGCTCCTCAAGCTAATAAGGGGCATGAAGATGAGCGGAGTGGTGGTGGCGGTGAACTTCATACTGCGCCGCGTCCAACCCTACAAGGAGAGGGCCTACGTAGGCTTTGACTTCAAGGGAGATACCGACGGCACCCAGGAGAGGATGGAGAACCTGGCAAAGGAGGCTGTGCTACATCGGGCTACTGAACTATTCACTCCAAACGTGTTGTACACCATGCTGGGGTAGCCAAAACCCTTCAACTGCATGAACCCACCTCCTTAGGTAAAGATCTCGACTGTTGTTCCTAGTGCTTTTTATCCCATGCCGACACTGAACAGTGGACTGATTTGTTTGTGGAAAGATCCATTGGTAGGAACAGACGGCGTACTTCTCGGGTGTGCCGAGGGGTGATTGGCCAAAGGCAGTGGACGCCAGGCTGACCACTCAGCTAGAGGAAGGTGCTGTCAGCACCTCATCTAAATCCAGAGGTGAAGCTATTGGTCAAAAGGAGAGTCCCCCCGGTATCAGAGAAAGTTCAGGGGAAAAGGGTGGCGAGAGATGAGCCAGATCGAAAGAAAAGAAAACGGTGGATGTAGCTCCCCGCAAGCCGGGCCGCATCTCACTTGGTGGTGATCGGACCGCTCGGACATAGAATGCGGCGATCTCTGAGTGGTTGAACGACGACGAGGCTCCAGCAGCTCCCCCTCCGAGCACTAAAGCGTCAACGCGCAACACGCGTGTGGAGGTGCAATCGAAGGGGGGAAAGGAGTCCCCGAGCAATAGGCAAAGGAGACGCCGATGGTGGGGGCCACAAGATCTCTAGCCCAAGACACACGGGTTAACCCTAGAGCAGTGCCTAGGTGCTCAGGGAGGCCACGCCGGTTCAGAACCATTTACTGGGAAGCCGATGTGTAAGTATCTTTGCTTTGGAATCGGTTGCTGTCAGATCTTTATAGTGGCGGTGATCGATGGACTAATCTGATGCAGAACGGGGCACGCGGAGGATCTAAATCCTTTAGACCAGACTGGCGAGCAGTCGGGGGTTGTTCTAGGTGCAGAGACATTGCGAGCAGACTCTATCCAAGAGTCCCCGAGCGCTCATCGGTTTGCGGGAGATTTGGCCACCGCTACTGATGTAGTTGGAGGCAAAGAGCGGTTGGCGACCATGATGTGCGAGTCGATGGAGATGGTAGGAGCAATGGCGAGAGCCACCGAGTCTTCAAAGGCGGTTGCGAGAGCTGCCGACATCGTGCCGGAATCGGGGGCGTAGAGGTCGGCAGCATCGGAGGAGCAAGCTACACACCCTGAGATGCCGTAGGGCATGGTCGGTCACTCTATGCGGCCACCGAGCCCTCGGGGAGCACCACTGGCTATGGAGGAAGAGGACGAGGTCGAGGAGATTGAGCACGAAGAATCATGACCACAAACCGTCTAAATCCTCCACAAGCGAGGGGAGGAAGTTGTGGTCGTGGAAGAGGAGGACACCACCCAGGAGGTGAGGAGGCTATGGTCTAGCCTTTCCACAGCTATGAAGCAAATTGAGGTTAGTATTGCGTTAGCAGCGTCCGTCTTTGGCGTTGGAGACCAAGATCCTTTATAATCTTGGTGCTTTGCTGGGCATAGCGCGAACTGCCGTACAACAATAGCAGCTGATCAAAAGGATGGAGCCCCTTGCCGAGGAGAACGAGAAGCTGAAGGAGGCGGTGAAACTGATGGAGAAAAACATCTAGAGGGCCCAGCGTGAAAGGGATCTTGCTGAGTCAAACACGAAGGACCTAGAATACCAAAAGGGCTCCTTATCCGAGCAGTTGAAGACCATCTCTAAGTAGCTGGAGTGCACCTCTGAGAAGCTGAAAAGCATCTCCAAGTAGCTAAAAACATCTTCGAATAGAAGAAAGGTATTGCGGATCGGTGAATTTGTTCTGCATTGCCAAATAGTCTTGATGTGGCTTGCGATCATTACGTTTATTGATCAAGATGCAGAGCTCGGTCGGTTGCGTCAAGTCGTCAGTCAACACCAAGAGGCGAAGGAGAAGGCGTCTGGGCGAGCGGAGAAACTGGCCAAGGATCTAGAAGGTGAGTAGTTCGTCGTCAGCGTTGTTGCTGAAATGATTTCTTTGTTCGACAGATCCCTTTGGTGTCTGCAGAATACCGTCGAAGAACCAAGGCGCAGTTCGATGTGTTGGGGCTGGAGGCCAAAATCCAGAGGGGAAAACTTGACACCATGGTGGCTGGAGTCACGCCGGTGCTCGACTATATAGACATGGAGGTAGCTCCTCAGCCCGACGACAGGACGCACTGTCCGGACGCCATCATTGACAGGTGCAAGGCAGCATGGGAGAACTTTAAGAGCTTCAACCGAGACGCCACTATCTCCATCGTAACACATGCCCTAGCAATGGTCCAGTCTCGCTACCCTGCCATCAATCTTCGAGCAATAGGGGCCAGATTCGCTAGAGGGACGGGTGTGATGAAGCAGCAGCAGCTGAAAGATAAGGTGGAGGACGTGGCAAAGAGGTTGGCCAGCGATGTCGATCTGTTCGGTGAGGTAGACGGTGAGGGCCAAGCTCAATAACTTGAGTGGAGAGGAACCTATATGGGACAACTAGAGAGGAGAGTTAGTTGCACGAGGGCATAAGCAAACATTTGTGTATTTGTATAAATGTTGTAAGTAGATGACATGTGCATGTTCAAGCGGCTTTCTAGCGCTTGCGATGAAAAAGAGATGTATTGTTAACCCTAACGTGTTTATATGTGGTATAAGTAGCATCCAAGCTGTTAGTTCATTACTAGGCTCTTGGCCTTGGCTAGCCCGTATTCCATAACGTCGAGCGCTGGAGCCCGTGCACATGTAGGAGGAACAGATGTGACCAAGGAACCACAGCCAACCACCCATAACGTAGAGCGCTGGAGCCCGTAGCATGTGTAGGGAGAGATTGGAGACAGGGTTTTCTCTAAAGAACACAGAGCGGAATGTGTGCTACTTGATGGTTAGCGGAATATCTTAAAGATATTTTAGTACAGAGAAACGGGGTGGAGCATTTATGGAGATCATGTATAATTGTCGAAGTTTGTTGAGGAGTAACTTGGAGCTGGTAATCGTAAATGGAGATCAAACTGGAGTGGAGAAATAATGGAGATAAATTATGGTGACAAAAACTTCATTCATTATGGAGTGAAGAGTACATATCTAGAGCGTTTCAAGGATAGAAACGTATGAGGTGCTCGATGTGCCATGAATTGGGGATGTCGATTCCCTCCATGTCACATAGCTTGTGCATCCCTTCAGTTTTCTGCTTTCTACAGAGAACAAGGTCACCGACCACAAATGAATGACCTTTGATGTTACGATTGTAGTATCTTCGCATGCCTTCTAGGTATTTGACTGTGTGGATGCTAGTGATCAGGCATTCTTCTTCGGCCCTATCGATGTCCTCTGTCCAAACAGCTGCAGCTTGCTCTTCATTATAATGTTCCACCCTAGCTAGGGGCTCTTTGAGCCATCTGCCTAGATGCTTTTCCTCTTTCTGGTATAGTCTCTTTTTGAGGGCAATGAGGATCATGTCGTTCGCCCGTTCGACTTAGCCGTTGGCTCTAGGATGGGCAACAGAGACGTATTTGACGGAGATGCATCGGTCTTCGCAGAAGTCCCAAAATGGTGCCCAGTGAATGTAGTTCCAAGGTCGGTGATAATGTTGTTCAGGAGACCAACTGCCTTCTTTGCAGTGGTCGAGACAAGCGGCCTATATTCTATCCACTTGGAGAACTTGTCAATGGTGATGTACACATACTAAAAACCGCCTGGTGCAGGCTTGAAAGGCCCGATCATGCCCAATCCTCAGCATGCAAAAGGCCAAGAAACTAGGATGGTCTACAATTCCTACGCCGGTACATGTATTTGCTTGCCGAAAAATTGACATCCTTTACAACGTCGAACAAGGTCTTCTGTGTTAGCAAAGGCCGTGGGCCAATAAAAACCACCTTGGAAAGCTTTGCCGACTAGGTTTCTAGAGGCCACGTGACTGCCACAGGAACCAAAGTGGATTTGAAGGAGTAATTTCACTCCTTCTCGGGTGATGCATTTCTACAGTATCCCTTTCTTGGCGCTTTTCCTCATCAACTTCTTGTTTACCAGCAAGTAATGTTTGTGGCAACTAATGAGGCATTTAGTTTCGGTCTTGTCGGTGGATACGTTGGTGCTGGTGAGGTACTTGATGAACTGTTCCCTACAATCTATGGCCGGCGAAGGTACTGCAAGTACCAGCTGCTCGGCGGGGGGAATTTTTTGAACTTCCTTCTCTTCCTTAATAGATGGCATAAAGAGGTCTTGAACAAAAACCTCAGGCAAAATCATGGTGCGAGAAGAGCCTATCTTAGATAGGTGGTCGGCGAGCTAATTTTGGTCCCGTACCACGTGGTGGTACTCGATACCGCAGAACTTTCCTTTGAGTTTCCTGATCTCGGCGCAATATGCGTCCATCTTCTCTCTAGAATAGGACCAATCTTTGTTGACTTTGTTGATGACCAACGCGGAGTCTCCGTATACCATGAGGCCTTTGACACCGAGCTCGATGGCTATACAAAGTCCATGGAGACATGCTTCATATTCCGCGGCATTGTTGGAAGCTGGGAAATGAATCCGGAGGACGTATCGGAGCTTGTCCTTAGTTGGAGTAATAAACAAAATGCCAGCGCTAGTACCGTTGATGTTGAGGGCGCCATCAAAATACATTATCCAGTGCTCGGGGCAAGCAACGGGGATGGGCTGTTGGATCTCGGTCCACTCAGCGACGAAGTCAGCTAGTGCCTGTGACTTAATGGTTGGCCAGCTCCTGAACTTGATGGAATAAGTGTCGAGCTTGACTGCCCACTTGATGATGTGGCCATTGGCCTCTTTATTGCGGAGGTTGTCCCCTAGAGGGAAATCGGAGACCACGACTATCTTGTAGTACTCGAAGTAATGGTGGAGCTTGCATGAGGTGACCAGAATGGCATACAATAGCTTCTAGACCTGAGGGTAACAAGTTTTGGACTCATTATGAACCTCATTGATGAAGTAGACCGGACGTTGTACCTTATAGGCATGTCCAAGTTCCTCACGCTCAACGATGATAGCTGTGCTAACGACGCGAGAAGTGGTGGCGATGCAGATCAATAGGGTTTCATCTGGTGAGGCGCCATCATGATCGGAGGCTTCGTTAGAAACAAATTGAGCTGCTTGAAGGCTATATCAGCCTCCTCTGACTAGGAGAAGTGCTCAGAGGCCTTGAGTAGTTTGAAGAATGGTAGTCCCTTTTTGCCGAGGCGTGATATAAAGCGACTGAGAGCAGCCTGACACCCTATGAGCTTTTGTATATCCTTTACGTAGGTTGGCTGTTGGCCATTTCATACTGGTAATGACGGAGACCATGTCGGGGTTGGGTTCGATACCGCGGGCACTGATGATGTAGCCCAGGAGTATGACGGATGGAACTCCAAAGATGCACTTTGAAGGGTTCAACTTCAATTTGTATCTTTTTAGGTTGGTGAACATTTCTTCGAGGTCGACGATGAGACTGTTGGTGGTTTTGTATTTGACAACCATATCGTCGATGTAGGCTTCGACGTTCATCCTATCTGTTAATCAAGGAATATTTGGATGACCCTTTGGTAGGTTGCCCTGGCGTTCTTGAGTCTGAAAGACATGGTGATATGGCAATACGCACTGACAGGCATGATGAATGATGTTTTGATCTTGTCATCTTCTTTGAGGGATATCTGGTGATAGCCGGAGTAATAGTCAAGGAAGGAGAGGAGTTCGTGATCGGCGGTGGAGTCTACCACCTCGTCTATCCGAGGCAGACCAAAGGGGTCTTTAGGGCAGTGTTTATTGATATCAGTGTAATCAACGCACATTCTCCATTCTTTATTCTTTTTGAACAAGAACAGGGTTTGCCAACCACTCAGGATGATACACTTCTTTAATAAATCTGATTGCTAGGAGCCATTTTATTTCTACCCTAATAGCCTCCTTGTCTGGTACAAATCGTTAGAGTTTCTGCTTGATCGGCTTGGCAGTCGACAAGACATTCAAGGAGTGCTCAATCTTCTCTCGTGGTGCCCCCGACATGTTTGTAGGTTTCCAAGCAAACACGTTGGCATTGGCATGTAGGAAGGAGACGAGCGCGCTTTCCTATTTGGGGTTGAGATGAGCCCCAATATTGGTGATCTTGGTGGGGTCATCAAGGCCAAGGCCGACCTCCTTCATTTCCTTAGATTTGGCGAAGGCGTGAGGAGGCTCCAGCGCTGGGATCTCCAGGTCATCGGTGGGCACCATCTTGGCGTCGTTGACCATGCTGGCCATCTGGATGGAGGGGTCGGTGGCTTCGGTGAGGACAAGACTCTCTGTCTTGTAGGCGTAGGCGATAGAGAGGTTGGCCTGCAGAGCCAGAACTCTTGTAGGCGAAGGCATCTTCAATACCAGATAGGCATAGTGTGGTATGGCCATGAACTTGGCCAGAGTTGGCCGACCAAGTATGGCGTGGTAGGTGGTGTTGAAGTCGGCAACGTAGAAGTTGATGTGCTCGACACGGAAGTTGCTAGCCATGCCAAATTGTACTGGGAGGGTGATCTCTCCAAGCAGTCGTGATGCCCTGCCAGATACCACACCCCAGAAGGAGGAGTTGGAGGGGGTGATGTCTTGTACTCCAAGGCCCAGCTCCTTTAAGGCTCCGGCGAAGAGCAGGTTCAGGGCACTTCTGCCGTCGACTAGTACTTTCTTAAAGAGTACCTTCTTGATGGTTGCATCGAGAACGAGGGGGAACGCGATGTGTAAGGGATGTGTGCCCACTGGTCGGCCCTGCTAAAAGTGATGGGGACCTCAGACCAGGGGCGATAGCTGGGGTTGGCGATAACGTCTTCTATGTTGACGGCGAGCACCAGGACGGCAGTGAGCTTTCAATCTCTTCTACTCTTAGTGGAGGCGAGGCCCCCGAAGATAGTGGCGACCACTTTGTCGTGATCCTAGAAGGCGTTATTGTTGTCCCTAGGTGGCCGGCGACATCTAGCTCCGTCGTCGTTGTCGTCGTCCTTCTTTTCGGCCTAGAACTCCTTAGCTGAGCCAAGGAAGTCCTTCATCTTGTGCTTGCTGTTCTTGTGGAGGGGTCACGGGCCCTCGAGGACTTTCTTCTATTGCTCATCATAGTTATGTTTGGCAAGAGGTTCGTCAACGGTGGCGATGATGTTGTCTAGACGACGGCGGCGATACTGACCAGCTTTAGACCCTTCTGACCGATCACGACCACTATCCTGATGGTGGCCACGGTCGTCGTAACAGCGGTCACTATGGCGTCGTTCGTCGGGGCGCTCATTGCTGTGGCGAGTTGGGCGGTGAGTGCCCGCATCCCCGTTGAAGCGAACTTCGGCCTCTTCAGCGTCGGCGTACGAGGCCTTTGACACCGAGCTCGATGGCTATACGAAGTCCATGGAGACATGCTTCATATTCCGCGGCATTGTTGGAAGCTGGGAAATGAATCCGGAGGACATATCGGAGCTTGTCCTTAGTTGGAGTAATAAACAAAATGCCAGCGCTAGTACCGTTGATGTTGAGGGCGCCATCAAAATACATTATCCAGTGCTCGGGGCAAGCAACGGGGATGGGCTCTTGGATCTCGGTCCACTCAGCGACGAAGTCAGCTAGTGCCTGTGACTTAATGGTTGGCCAGCTCCTGAACTTGATGGAATAAGTGTCGAGCTTGACTGTCCACTTGATGATGTGGCCATTGGCCTCTTTATTGCGGAGGTTGTCCCCTAGAGGGAAATCAGAGACCACGACTATCTTATAGTACTCAAAGTAATGGTGGAGCTTGCACGAGGTGACCAGAATGGCGTACAATAGCTTCTAGACCTGAGGGTAACAAGTTTTGGACTCATTATGAACCTCATTGATGAAGTAGACCGGACGTTGTACCTTATAGGCATGTCCAAGTTCCTCATGCTCAACGATGATAGCTGTGCTAACAACGCGAGAAGTGGTGGCGATGCAGATCAATAGGGTTTCATCTGGTGAGGCGCCATCATGATCGGAGGCTTTGTTAGAAACAAATTGAGCTGCTTGAAGGCTGTATCAGCCTCCTCTGACTAGGAGAAGTGCTCAGAGGCCTTGAGTAGTTTGAAGAACGGTAGTCCCTTTTTGTCGAGGCGTGATATAAAGCGACTGAGAGCAGCCTGACACCCTATGAGCTTTTGTATATCCCTTACGTAGGTTGGCTATTGGCCATTTCATATTGGTAATGATGGAGACCTTGTCGGGGTTGGGTTCAATACCACGGGCACTGATGATGTAGCCCAGGAGTATGACGGATGGAACTCCAAAGATGCACTTTGAAGGGTTCAACTTCCATTTGTATCTTTTTAGGTTGGTCAACATTTCTTCGAGGTCGGCGATGAGACTGTTGGTGGTTTTGTATTTGACAACCATATCGTCGATGTAGGCTTCGACGTTCATCCTATCTGTTAATCAAGGAATATCTGGATGGCCCTTTGGTAGGCCGCCCTGGTGTTCTTGAGTCTGAAAGACATGGTGATATGGCAATACGCACTGACAGGCGTGATGAATGATGTTTTGATCTTGTCATCTTCTTTGAGGGATATCTAGTGATAGCCAGAGTAATAGTCAAGGAAGGAGAGGAGTTTGTGATCGGCGGTGGAGTCTACCACCTTGTCTATCCGAGGCAGACCAAAGGGGTCTTTAGGGCAGTGTTTATTGATATCAGTGTAATCAACGCACATTCTCCATTCTTTATTCTTTTTGAACAAGAACAGGGTTTGCCAACCACTCAGGATGATACACTTCTTTAATAAATCTGATTGCTAGGAGCCATTTTATTTCTACCCTAATAGCCTCCTTGTCTGGCACAAATCGTTAGAGTTTCTGCTTGATCGGCTTGGCAGTTGACAAGACATTCAAGGAGTGCTCAATCTTCTCTCGTGGTGCCCCCGACATGTTTGTAGGTTTCCAAGCAAACACGTTGGCATTGGCACATAGGAAGGAGACGAGCGCGCTTTCCTATTTGGGGTCGAGATGAGCCCCAATATTGGTGATCTTGGTGGGGTCATCGAGGCCAAGGCCGACCTCCTTCATTTCCTTAGATTTGGCGAAAGCGTGAGGAGGCTCCAGCGCTGGGATCTCCAGGTCGTCGGTGGGCACCATCTTGGCGTCGTTGACCATGCTGGCCATCTGGATGGAGGGGTCGGTGGCTTCGGTGAGGACAAGACTCTCTGTCTCGTAGGCGTAGGCGATAGAGAGGTTGGCCTGTAGAGCCAGAACTCTTGTAGGCGAAGGCAT
Source organism: Miscanthus floridulus (assembly GCF_019320115.1). Taxonomy (NCBI): domain Eukaryota; kingdom Viridiplantae; phylum Streptophyta; class Magnoliopsida; order Poales; family Poaceae; genus Miscanthus; species Miscanthus floridulus. The sequence continues at coordinate 4,528,352 of NC_089583.1, read as the reverse complement.
CTTCAATACCAGATAGGCATAGTGTGGTATGGCCATGAACTTGGCCAGAGTTGGCCGACCAAGTATGGCGTGGTAGGTGGTGTTGAAGTCGGCAACGTAGAAGTTGATGTGCTCGACACGGAAGTTGCTAGCCGTGCCAAATTGTACTGGGAGGGTGATCTCTCCAAGCAGTTGTGATGCCCTGCCAGATACCACACCCCAGAAGGAGGAGTTGGAGGGGGTGATGTCTTGTACTCCAAGGCCCAGCTCCTTTAAGGCTCCGTCGAAGAGCAGGTTTAGGGCACTTCCGCCGTCGACTAGTACTTTCTTAAAGAGTACCTTCTTGATGGTTGCATCGAGAACGAGGGGGAACACGATGTGTAAGGGATGTGTGCCCACTGGTCGGCCCTGCTGAAAGTGATGGGGACCTCAGACCAGGGGCGATAGCTGGGGTTGGCGATAACGTCTTCTATGTTGACGGCGAGCACCAGGACGGCAGTGAGCTTTCAATCTCTTCTACTCTTAGTGGAGGCGAGGCCCCCGAAGATAGTGGCGACCACTTTGTTGTGATCCTAGAAGGCGTTATTGTTGTCCCTAGGTGGCCGGCGACATCTAGCTCCGCGTCGTTGTCGTCGTCCTTCTTTTCGGCCTAGAACTCCTTAGCTGAGCCAAGGAAGTCCTTCATCTTGTGCTTGCTATTCTTGTGGAGGGGTCACAGGCCCTCGAGGACTTTCTTCTATTGCTCATCATAGTTATGTTTGGCACGAGGTTCGTCAACGGTGGCGATAATGTTGTCTAGATGGCGGCGGCGATACTGACCAGCTTTAGACCCTTCTGACCGATCACGGCCACTATCCTGATGGTGGCCACGGTCGTCGTAACAGCGGTGACTATGGCGTCGTTCGTCGGGGCGCTCATTGCTGCGGCGAGTTGGGCGGTGAGTGCCCGCATCCCCGTTGAAGCGAACTTCGGCCTCTTCAGCGTCGGCGTACTGATCGATGGTTGTGATCATCTCGCTAATCCCCTTTGGCGGCTTACGATTGAATTTGGAGCGGAGGTCGTGGTGACGGAGTCCTTAGACAAAGGTGGTGATGACTTCTGCTTCCATGATGTTAGGAATAGAATTCCTCATCTCGAAAAAATGTCTGATGAAGCTACAGAGAAGCTCAGACGGTTTCTGATAGATGCGATTCCGATCGTGCTTGGTGCCTGGCCGAGTACACATAGCCATGTAGTTGTTGGTGAAGACCTTCTTCAACGGCTCCCAAGATCCGATGGAATCTGGGGCGAGGCTCTTGAGCCAGTTCATTGCGGTTGGCGTGAACATGACGGGAAGATAGTTTGCCATGACATTGGTATCCCCCCCCGGCGGCACGCACAGTGGTAACATAAGCTTGTAGCCACCATGTGGGGTTCATCCTCCCTTCATAGGGCTCGACCCTGGTGATTTTGAAACCACGGGACCACTGGAGTGTTCGGAGTGCTCTCGTGAATGCTCAGGGCCCTTCGGGATCGTCACCGTCGAGATCTGCAGCATTGCCAGTGTTAAGTGGCTAGAGGGCTGCATCCGGATTACCGAACTCTTGCTCGTTTTCTTGACGCCGGCGTACTTCCTCTTCATGGCAAGCGAAACGGCGCCCGTCGATATGACGTCGTGCATCCCAGAGATTGTTGATGTGCGCTCGCACATCTTGGTCGACTTCTTGGTCGTGTTGGCAAGGGTGGTTGATATGGTTCCCACTAGCTCCCCCTGGAGGGGTTGTCCATCATCACGATGTTGATTGGCGAAACGGCTTCTGCCGGGGCGGCGATTGGATCTTGGCGTGGCGGATCGGCGATTCGAGCTTGTCGAATAGGAAGGCCCGTGATCCTGGTGGATCTGGTTCACCTGGCAGTGTGCAGCTTTAAGCATTGTGGCGACCTCGGCGACCTCTGGCGTTTGCTCGAGCCGAGCGAGCTCATTAGCGGTCATGGCCAAGTTGGCGCTTAGGGTCTTGTAGACGTCGTGGCCATTGCACTGTAGGTCTTCGTCTTGTGCGCTGGACCGCCCCTGGGAGCGTAGCCCATGTAGTCTGCCGTGGGTATCCGGGGTCGTACCCCCACAGTGCGCCTGTGACTAACAAGTAGGTTGTGGGTTGGGAGCCTTAGTTTTCAATTCTACTAATGTATAGTACATTTTTAATGGCCTCGCTTGTTTAGTGTTTCTGGTCTCGCTGGTGGCCCACTAGCTAGAATGAAAACACTATTGTAACCTTTTAAAAAGTCTAAAACTTTCTGTATGCTAAAGGAAAAAAAAGGGGCTCAGTCCCGATCGTGGAAAAAAAGATAAGAATGGTAAAAGAAACAATGAAAAATGGCAGCAACATGTTGGGTCAAGCCGAGAAGGTGCAGAATATGGACCCAGCCCAGGCTAGCTTGACACTCGTGGTCCCCATATATACTTTGGTACGCGGAAGCTCTGCTGGGAGGTAAAAGGAAAAAGTCCACAATACCTCCCTCAACTTTTGCGAAAGTCTGCTTTTTCTCCCTGACCTCTAAAATTAAACCAGGCAAACCACCTCCCTGAACTTTTAAAACCGTTCGTTTTATCTCCCCGACCGGTTATAAGCGGTTCTCAAAGACGGTTTTGTCTTTTTCTTTTTTACTTATTTCGGCTGAATCATTCAAAAATCATAGTAAATCATAGAAAATTCATAAAATAGAAAATTTAATTTTGTTGGACTTCAAATGAGTAGATCTACACATTGAACATATAACATGATATGCTTTATTACAAATATTTTGTTATAGCTTTAGACATATGCTTTTGTATAATTAATTCGTAACTGTAGTTTCTATGGTTCAATTGTGGTAAAATTTTTATGGTGAGCTAATTATTGTATGCTTGAAATGTAATAAAAATTTTATACTCATTGGATCATGTATAACTTAGGTATAGATTTATTTAGGTGTTTGCTTGTTAAAAAGTATTTATAAATCTATAACTATGTTATACATGATCCAATGGGTATGAAATTATTACTACAGTTCAAGCATACAATGATTAGCCGACCATAAAAATTTCACCACAATTGGACCATAGAAACTGCTGCTATGAATTAATTAAAAAACATAGATCTAAAGCTACAGTAAAAAATCTGCATTAAAGCATACCATATTATATGTTCATTATATAGATATACTCACGTGGAGTCCAACAAAATTAGACTTTTTATTTTATGATTTTTCTGTGATTTACTATGATTTTTCAAAGATTCAGCCAAAATAAATAGAAAAGAAAAAGACAAAACCGCCTTTAAAAACCGCTTATAACCGGTCAAGGAGGTAAAACAAACGGTTTTAAAAATTCAAGAAGGTGGTTTACCTGGTTTTAGAGTACAGGGAGGAAAAACAGATTTTTGCAAAAGTTGAGAAAGGTAATATGGATTTTTTCCGAGGCAAAATGCAAAAATGAGCCAACACGTTTGGTCAACTGTACACCGCCGTGGGGAGGAGGAAGAGCGCGTCCCGCCAGCCGGCGGAGAGGATGGCCGAGCCGACGCCACCCTTTCCCACCACACGAGAAGGCGCTCTCGTGGACTCGAGGTACGGTCGATTTGCTCCCAATCCCGACGTCACAGTCCAGAGTCCACAGCCTGTTATTCCGTTAGTTCCGATTGCAGCAGGAGCAGAGTAGCATTAGCCTGTCTTATTAGTTGAATATTTGATGCATTGCAATTTGCAACAGGAGTATCTGTAATCGAACTGTCCAACGAGGAACTAGCCTGTCTTTTGTGTATTTCTGATCCATTTTATTCATTAGAAATAATCCCCTTTTTGTTCCTCAGTCGCAGTTTTGTGTTCGACTTTTTACTCTTTTTTTTCCCGCTCAGTTGCAATTTTGTGTATCAAACACTGTCCTTTTTCACTGACACTCTGACAATAGTTTATTGGACCGAATTTACACGGCATCGAGCAATTAGCGAGGACACTAAAAAATGACAAATAAGAGAAAATGCTAGTGTGTCGATCATCGGTCAACAGACTAGGGTGGCCTGAAAATGAACCGAGAAAGACTCACATATTGGCTTCATCTACAAGAAATTGCCAGTGACAAGCAACCCAGACTTTTCCATGTTCCTTGTCTAGTGCTGTGTGGATGAATTCCTGCCCTTGTTTGTTACTCTACTGCACCATTCTACAATTGATTTTCCACGAAACTTCAATGCAACTCTTCGAGCTCTGTTAACTTAATGCCTGTTGGCTTTTTCCATTCAAACATGGAATAAGTAGCTAGATATTCTCATCGTTGACGAAGTCTTGTTGACCAAATTTTCCATTGCAGAGACCATCATGCACACATTCCCCCTCAAAGTCTTGGACATCACTGTCTTCTCTTTAAGTTCTCATCTTACCACGCTGTGTGATTTCTCCCCAAGACATATCTATACACAGGATAGGTGTCCACCATTCACGTCTGCAATTCAATCAAAGGTAGGTTCTTACCCCCATTAAGCCAAATCATTGCCTGTGATCCAAAGTTCATTTATCTAATATCTCATTATTACTGTTGTATGTTGAATATCCTGAACACGGAAGGGATATTTTTGCAGATGTTTCAATCCTAATGGCGGAGATTGTTGGTTCTACGGTTGTTCAGGAGTCGGTTAGCCAAATTGTATCTTGTCTATTTCAAAAATATGAAGAGAAACATAACTCAAATGCGTTCCGAAACCTTGAGAGGCTAGAGATGGCACACATCAGGCTGGAAGCTGCTCTTGAGACTTCTAATAAATGGCAGATCACTGATACATCCGTGTTGCGTTGGCAGAAGAAGCTGAAGCGTGCTGCACAAGAGTGCGATGAGAAACTGCACAAACATAAGCAGAGAATCCTCGAAGAAGAATGTATGGAACAGGGGGTAAGGAATTCCTCCATTCCTAAACGGATTGGACATGCTACCAAGTCATTTGTTTTCTCCATCTTTAACCGCAACAATGATGAGTTGAACCCCTCTGTTGTTAAACGATTTGAGTGGTATGCAGATGGTGCTAGTGAATTCCTGAGATTCATAGAGCTTGGTGGCACACCACTTTGTCACGTCATGCCCTTTGGCGCCCTTATCAAGAATCTTTTGGCAGGTAAGGAACTTCACCATGAAATTGTTCGAGGAAGCCAACAGCCTTACAAGTGTCAACTATGGTTGATCCCCTTTAGTACTGCAGAGCAAGGAACAGAGGTTTTATTAATATTTATAAAGAAAGATGGTACAATAGAGGGTAATATCTTCTTTAGTATGATAGTACAGCTTTCAGAGAGTACAGACATAGTTGGGATTGCAGTTAGGAGTTTGCAGTCGTTTGCCCCTCATGTCAAATTTATAGTTGAAAATATTACCAACGAACTTACTCAACTACCTACTCAAGACTTCTCATGGGTGCCATTTGCTTCTTCATACCACAGAGAACATTTGTACAATCTTGACAACCTTGCATCTCAATGGTGTCGCCCGAACCCGTCATGTTGCAAGCTGCAGCAACAGCATGAGGTTCCATATTTTAGCAACTTAAACGCAGGATTATCAGATGTTTCACTAGAACCAGTAATTATATTTAATTTGCAGTGGCTGGTGTCACATTCAGTTTATAGCAAGCGAAAGACCTCACTGTCTGAAGGCACAATGTCTCTGCAAAATTCTCCATATCTAAAAGCCGGAATTGCTTTTGCACCCCATGGCTCTTCTGAAGACATGCTACCAGTGAATAAAAGTTCTGAAACAGTAGAGATAGATGGCAGTCAGCAACATGTCTTGCATACGGACATCTCCTTGGAGCAACTGGAAGAGATTATGCTAGCAAAGGCCGTAGATTACTTCTGCCACAATGGTGAAGCGTCCGTATACCAAATGATTTGGAGGTCTAAACATGGGGCTGCACGCATTCAAGTTGAGAAGCCAAGCATAAACAAACGAAGAACAAACATGAGAGCACAGAGAACTTTTGGGGGGCCTACAAATAGAAAGCTACTTCGAGGACAGGATCAGAAGATTGGGAACTTTTTAGGTGTGTTCACTCACCTCCTCGACTTATGGGGTGCCCATGTGCCCATCCAGCTGCAAAGTTCTCTCATGGACTGGATGCAGAAACAAAAGGAAACTCAGTTAGCCGACAGAAAAGCAAAACCTGTGAGAAACTTATAAGCATAGATATCCTCGAGAGCTATTGTCTTAGTGTTAAATGCTATAAATGCAAAGGCAAGAGGAGAGAAGCTATGAATGACATAAAGATCTTTATTTCATATTCTAATAGTCCTTATTGTGTATGTCTTTGTAATGCAGTAGTGAAGTACGTATGTTCGACATCAGGAACTTATGCAACTATGTCTTAGTTTAGTTGTCTCACTGTCTCGTATAAGTGATATTGTTTGTATCTCATCAGCTGAGATATGCTGGGAATTACTCAATTATAATGGAACCATAATGCAGTGGACTTAGTAGAAGGAGAAAATAGTTAACTCTGTGCACTGTGCATTTGTCTTTCTTTATTGCTATGTCTGTGTTTCCTTTCCTTTTGTTTTTGTTATCTCATTTTTGTTTGTTGGTTGTGCATGCTGCAATTGTTATGCTTTGAGGCCCTCTTCCCCTTCTACCATAATAATGTATACTACACTGCATAAACAATTTTAGGAGACCAACACTACCATCTCTAGAGTTCACTAGAGGCTTCACGCCCAACAACTGCCTTTGTATATCTATTTATAGAGGTGGATGGGTATAGAAGAATGCCCCCAAAATCAGCCCATTTTCAGAGGTGGACTTCCTTACCCCACCGTCGCTTTAAATAGGAGAAAGTCCACAGCTAACCCATCCTAGTTGCATTAGTACCTAGGCTAGGCTCCACCAACGGCACCCCTACTCTCCTCTCTCTTCCTGTTCTATTTGCCTTGATCAACGCCAGTTGTCACCGACCTCTGACACTCTCCCTCCTCACTCATTTCCCTCCTTCACCTTGCACGCCCCCTTCCCTTCTATCTTAGTTGCTTGTCACATCTCCTCTGCCGACACAGCCCCCACCCCCAAATCTCTAGTCCCGCCGGTTAAAATGATGAAGCTGCCAACCTCAATGCCACGTGACCTCCACAAGCTATTGACCAGGAATCCAATAGTGGTGGTGCATTGCTCCTGTTAGAGTGGGTAGAGTATCTGACCCAGCCTGCTATACACACAAGTCGGTGCTCCTCAGGCCTATGTCCACCGGAGCCCAGAATATACCAATGCCTTGGGCCTAGCTCAACCCAGAAGACTAGCTTAATAGATGAGGGATGCCCCACCTTATATGCTTTTCTCCCCTACCATTAATTTTTGATGTGGAATCAAACCTAACAGTATGAAATTGATGGTGGGGGAGTACAACTATATCTTGAGCTATATGTGTAATGACTGTATGTAGCATCTTGGTACAAAGGTTAAAACTTTATTTTAAATAAAGCTTCCCTTTTGTGTCCAACATTTAATCCTTATCTGCAGTTCCATGCATCAGATGTAGTGTACTTGTTTTTTGTAACAACAATGTATTAAGCCAAAATTTCACATAGCATCAAGCCATGTGGACCGGGTAAACATTATTTATCCTTGTCCAGACCTTCCACGCCCCTCACTATCAATAATTAATCCCTGGCCTGCAGTTTGATTTAATTTTAATATCCATAGCCTGACCTAGTCTGATTAGGTCATGCCATAGTTTACTATGAAGATTAGTATATTTGCTTTATCAACAACAAGGAAGTGGCACTTTAAAGGTGTAATCTTTCATGTGGTGAAGATGGAGATTTTTCTGACTTTTGAGTTTCCTTGTGAAATGCAACTTTGATGAAAGGAGTCGCACTTTGCTCTATAATCTGAAGTTATAGGACCACCCTCCTAATAATAATTTCTAACACAACTTAGGCCCTATATGGATATAAATTTATTTAGTTTTGGAAAACTGTACAGTTTTTCAAAATAATTTGGTTTTGGAAAACAATGAGGTTCTTGGAGTCAACAAATCTTAGCTTAATTTTTTGAAACTACGGTATTACAAAAATAATGTGTTTTTGAAATTTTAAAAACTCCATCCTAGCCTGGGGTTTTTTCTAAGCTGCTGTTTTTCACACCTATGGTTTCTAAAGCAACATTATCGTGATATCACTTCCTATATTTGTGGAAAAACCATCACCATATATTTAGGCTACCATATAGAGATACATATATTTTGTGAATTACGTAGGCTACCATATATAGATACATATACCAGTACCTATATAAAGTGCCCCCGATTCAATCCCCTCATGTGCAGTTTGATGCATCAGATGTAGTCTAGTCCATTTCCCTGACAACAATCTGTTTAGCCAAATTACAACTGGGTAAGCATTATTCCCCTGTGGAGAAATTTTTTTCCACAACCCTCACTATTATCAATTAATCCATGGCCTGTTTGATTTAACATCCCTAGTCTGAACTTTTCTCCAAGCCATGGCTTTCCACGCCTTTGGTTCTAAAGCTACACATTCCGGCTATCAGTGTCTTTTGAAACTGACATCCAAAGAGGCCCTCTTCAGGTATTAATTCACCACTTAATTCATGCCTGCCATTTAATAAGTTAAATACCCCTGGCAGAATACCATTTCTTCCACACCCATTGCTATCAGACTCATAAATGTCGATGATCTGCCTACCTATTATTGTGGGACTGGTCCCTTGACATTTTTTAAGACATCACCGGCGGAGGGGGGGGGGGCGGGGACGGGGGACGAAAGGTCCCCACCTGAATAATTTTCCACTGATACCAGCGAGGCCGGGAATGGAGAGTGCAGAGCACCTAATGTAGAGGTGACCCTTGAGGGTCAGAGAATAATATGTCAAGTGGGAGAGAGAAGGATTACAACATTAACGAAAACAACATGGTTCAGCTACCGGCACAACCTACTAACCGGAGTGAGTGCAAGCACTACTTCCTTACCTGTGCCACCACCAAAGACAGACTCTAAAGAACTCTAAACCACATGCAGCTGTAAGGCCATTGAGTCAGAGCCAATAGGTAGCAGCCGTGAGTTGCATCGCCCATGAAATCATCTAGGGTCCAACCGACGCCCACCTACGCCATTTGGGGGAAGGAAGCCTCAAAGTGGGTGGATCATCAAGAGGAGAATGAGGAGATCTAGAGGAGGAGATCAAGATCTTGTAACCCAGCATATGATAAGGCGAAGCACTCAAGTGAGCTAGAGAACGACAGAGGAAGCCGTGTGTGCAAAAGCCAAGGGGTAGGAGGGTAGTCCGACCAATAACATGATGGGGGTGGGAGAGCAACCGGAGAGAGCACAAGGTCGCGCCAAACGCAGACGGAAGCAGGCGTGCTTGTACGGACGCAACCATCAACGATCGGAGCACCAGGGCTCGTAAAGGGCTTTTGCCTCGGGACCTACCTAGCTGATGCAGCAAGCTTGGAATGGCTTCCGCGATGGCAGGAGATGAAATAGCACCTCCACCTTCAAACCAAACAACCAAAAACAAGAGGATCAGATCAAAGGCCAGGCATTAGTGGAGGTGGAGGTATGATAGAAGCACCATCGGTGCAGGTGGGACAAGGCCTGATTCATCGGGTCGCTGCTTTTAGTTCCTCCCCACCGCTATATCTCATTGCTCCTCCTCTACCGCATCATGGAGAAGACCTAGGGGGAGATGGAAAAGGCAGAGGATCATCTCTCTGGATGTCGCGATATGGAGCACTTCAGTGGAGGTGGTTGCAGTGGTCATGGGTGGGTTCACTGATGTCTGATTAACTCACTGATGGCACTAGTTCACTGATGTCTGATTAACTCACTGCATTTTTTCTGCGCCCCATTTTTGCATGTCTCCTCTCCCCTCATTTGCTTGCTTGATTGAACGACGCCGTGGAAATTTGTTAAAGCAGTAGACTACTCTCAGTGAAATGGACGGACTGTGTTGGATTGGATGCATGAAGCTGCAACAGCCGACAAAAAAAGAAAGAAAAAGAAAAATGAACCATCTGTATACGTTCTCTCTAAATAGTAGTATAGCATGTTGATAAAATCATAATGTTATGATGCTCCTTCCGTTCCAAATTATAAGTGGTTCTAGCTTTCCTAGGTTCATAACTTTTACTATACATAAATATACACTATATCTAGATGGATATGTAGTTTATTATTTATGTATATATAAAAGCCGTAAATGCAAGGACAGATCCTAGTCCCACATAGCCAGATGCCCAGATCTAGAGGTACAAGGTCGAAGCGCCATGTAGTGAGCCGAGCAAGAGGCAGTCTGGTTTCTGAAAGCAGAGCAGCAGGCAGAGGAGGCGCCGAAGGGAATAAGTTGTGCGCCCCTGCCCCCTGCCCCCTGCCCGGCTCCGGCTGCCCCGTGAGTGGCGGAGCAAATCGTGCGTACCTGGAGGCTGGAGTGCGCTTGCCGGCTTGCGTGAGGTGGAGCGCCTCGGCCGTCATCTCCGGTCCCTCTCAGCTCGCGCTCCACCTCCACGGTGCCTTCTATCTCCTCTCCGACCGTCGTTCTCCGCTCCGCCCAGGCGCACCCATGGGTAAGACTAAAATATGCATTAAAATACTAAAATATGATTTAATCTTAGAAAATATCCTTACCTCTCAAAAATATGAAACTTTCTGAGCTGGGCATGATTTTATCAAAATGTACGAAGTCCAGCATGCTAAGTTGGTCCAAGTTATCTCCCCGCTCGATCATGTGTTCTTGGGTGCACGCACAGACCTAGCTACCATGAGGTGGAGGATGCAGTGCACCGCGGCCTTGGCGAGGTCGAACATGGCGTGGTGGAGCGCGTCCTATACTAGCTGAGCTACCATGAGGTCGTGTTGGTCACCTCGAAGCACACATTGCTACGGTAGTGCTGCGTTGTGTTGTACAGTGGGACCATGACATCGGAGAAGCAGTAGATGAGAGGTTGTCTTTATAGCCGCCCATCGAGGTCTTGATGACTGGCTCAGCATGTCACTGCAATATTTCTGAGTTAAAACACAATTTATAAGATTAGATCATATTTTAATATTTTAAATGCACATTTTGAATACAATATTTGGACATTTTTTAAATGTTATCTGTATATATTTTTTAATAATGTCTAATTGACCTGAAGAACGATTTACCTCCTGGTGGTGACCACTACTACAATAAACATTTGTAGGGGCGGCTGGAGATCGCTTGTAGAGGTGGCTCAGCCAGCCGCCCCTACCATACCATCTCTACAAATCATGCATTTGTAGAGGCACAAATCGATTTGTAGGGGTGGCTACAGTATCAACCGCCCCTACCGTATATTTTTCTGCAAAAAAAAAATCAAATTTACAATTCAAATTCAACCAGAACATATATTTTTCATGCACAACCTCATCATGACTTATCTTCTGCGATTGTACTGAAACTCAATGACAATACACATTTATTTATACCAGATTATAACAAATATTCCATGACAATACACGGTGCAAATTATTGTGCTTGCTGTTCATTTAAACTATGAGACTGCACATAGGTATATGAAAAGTAATGTGAAAAGCAGGTAACACAAGAGAGAACAAGACACACTGCAGCAATTGATGGTATATCTGCTCGACCTGGAGAACCATGTAAGATGTGGTAAAAAAAACTAAAAATCTGCATAAATTATGAGACTGCTATTATTGGATATTGGTTCTAATAGAACAAATACCTTTGGAAAAAGAGGTATGAGCTGATGAAAGATGTTACTATCTTGACAGAGTTCAAAGCATTCCAACACCTGACAGACAAGAATAACAGAATTACACAAATTCAACACCACACTCTCCGATATTTAATAACAGTAGCATAGCAAACCAAGACTCACAATATCAAATACACGATTTGGGTCCAGATCAAAATGGCCAATCAATGGCTGCCACAAAATAAACAATTTGTTATTACACAGTACTGGGAAAAAAGCTAAAAATATAGCAATTAGGGAATTAAGGCCTACAGACAACCTTTATAATGCTGATCGTAACCGAAGAAGAATTCTGGCATGCCAGATCTGAACCAACTTGACAAAGAGACTGGAAACACATGAGTATTTATTGTTGCCTAATCAAGTGTACATGTCCTAATATAGACATGTATAAATAAAAGGGCTAGATGACTTACCGAAAGACCAGCAGAGTTGATGGTCTCATGAATGGAGAACAAGGTAGGCAGGTTTGTTAGGCAATTGGCACCTGCATTGTGCAGGAGCAAGCTGACAACCTGGAAAAAGGAAAAGGGTATGCAATAGCAGACAACAATACAATTGATTCAAAGTAAAGTCACTTCTAGAAGAGCATAGCAGCCCATAAAAGCAATATTCATAGTAGCAATTGACATTGTGCATTTGTGTAACAGCACAATATCCATATTTTCACTTTCAACGAGGAGAACAATAATTAGCATACCTTTAGCCTCATCATACACCTGCAAGCAGAACTGTACATAGCATAAATAGCAAATCATCAATAGGATAATAGCCATGTCCTGGTCTAAGTGATCAGGCATGCTGATTTCAATAGAGAGAGAGATGTAAAAATAATTTGGAAATCAGCGTATCCACCTTGTAAGCTGCTCTCTCCATTGCAAATTGTAAGACGTTTTGGCTTTTTTAGATACATAGATAGTAGATACATGACAAAAGTAATTTATGTAGAAAGGACAAAATGTCTGCATGTTTGTAACTCAAATATCAGATAAGCTAAAGCGAAATAATTAACATGACGCTGACCACATCACAAGCAGCCCAGGTTGCAATGCAGTGCTTTATAATAGGAACAACTTTTCCTTTAGCGATAAAGAATTGACCTTCTAAAAAAATAGTGCTAAAGAACTCGATAAATAAGCTGTTAATTTTGGCAGGGCATTCTTCTAATTTGGGGTAGCCTTCATAACCTCTGCATGTACAGACGCATTTTCTGGAGCCTGCTCAGCCACCTAAGTGTGTGTGGTTTTAGTTTCCCTCTCACATAGATGATACACACACAGATAAATAAATAGATAAATGTGTGTGCGGTTTTAGTTTCCCTCTCACAGAGAGAACTACTCAAATATTTTAGAACAGAGGGGGTAATATGTCTACCAACGAGCTGAGCTCAAGCCAGCTTGTGTACCACGGATCACATGATCCACCACAACGGTCAAGCAGGGTTCGACAGGAAGTGCATTAAGATCTCCGTTCTTTGTGCACAAACAATGTTAATCATCAGGCCGGTGGATTAGAATAGCCTCCATGAAAAATAAATCAATCATCTAGATGTATTCAAAACCAAAATCTAACAGGATTGAACTCGAATCCCCCAAAAACCAAAGAGGAAAAGGGACAGAAGTGGGAAGAGGACAAGGGGAGGGAGAGGAATGGAGCCTCACCAGCAAGTATCAAGAGTGGACGAGCGGAAAAGATAAGCGAAAGAGGACGAACAGGGAGAGCAGCGGTGGTGGGTACCAGAGATGGCGTGGAAGCGGTAACCCTAGTGCTCCCGCGCGTGTCGCTGTCCACGACCGAGGCGGACGGAGGGGCCCAGAAGGAGATGGATCCGGCCAACCAGGTGACAGATCCGTCCTCCCAGTAGACGGATTCGGTCAAGGACGTGGATTCACCAGAGCGACATCCATCCACGCCACTACGACGACGAGCCGGGGGAGTGGGTGCTCGCCCTGCACCCGCACCCAACTCCGGGTCCTGCCCGCGCGGGTCTGCCGCGCTCGCACCGGCAGCCGCCAGGTCCCGCCTATGCTGGTGTGGCTGCCTCTCTCCGGGCGCTCCGCTCCGGGCCTCGGCTGCATCCCGTCGCTCTGAGCGGGCCCCTCTCCGAGCCTCTACTCGCTGCGTGGGGGTGGGGACCGAATCTAGGCCCGCCGTGGCCAGATCTGCTGCCGGCCACCAGCCAGCACCCGTGCACTGCCTCGACCGGGGCTCCGCGCCGCCGCAGTGGAGGCAATGAGGAGGGCGGGGGAGGTGAGGAGGAGGCTGGATCTACCATCGGCCACCAGCTAGCACCCGTGCGCTGCCTCAGCCGGGCCTCCACGCCGCCTCAGTGGAGGCAAGGAGGAGGGCGGGTGAGGTGGGGAGGAGGCCGGATCTGCGCGGGGAAGGCGAGGAGGAGGGCAGGGGAGGCCGGATCTACGCGGGGAAGGCGAGGAGGAGGGCAACGGAGGCGAGGAGGGCATCGTGGTGTGGGAGGGAGGGAGGGAGCGAGCAAGTGGAGGCGGGGTGCGACCATGCGAGTGAGCGACCCGAGGAGGAGAAAGGAGTCTGTGGCCTTTTGTACGTGCAGCGTTCATAGAGGCGGCTGTTGATTGAGCCGCCTCTACAAATCATAATACTAGAGACCTGGTGAGTGAGCCGCCCCTACAAATCAGACCCATTTGTAGGGGCGGCTCGTATCATCAGCCGCCCCTGCTATTCCATTTGTAGGGGCGGCTGGTCTCTGGGCTCCCAAGCATGCTACTATTGGGGCAGCTCCATCACCAGCCTCCCCTACAAAAAATTTGACCCGTTGCTTCACGTGGTGCGCAATCGAGCACGCGCTCTACACGCGGCAACGGGGGAAGGAGGAGGTCATCGTCGACGTGTATGTGGACGACTTGATCGCCATCGGCATGCGTGCGGAGGACGTCGATAGCTTCAAGCGCAAGATGGCGGTTCATTTTCGAATGAGCGATCTCGGCGTGCTCTCCTACTACCTCGGCATTGAGGTGAGACTAGGGAAGGAGGCGCTCATGCTCGGTCAGAGCGCGTACGCCTCAAAGCGTTTGGAGTGGAGTGGCATGGCTGAGTGCAAGCCGTGCGTGACTCCGATGGAGGAGCGACTGAAGCTGATGAAGGCCAGTATTGTGTCAAAGTTAGATGTAACACTCTACCGTAGCATCATCGGTGGTCTACGCTACCTAGTCCACATAAGACCGGACATTGTGTTCGCCATGGGCTACGTCAGCAACTTCATGGAGGATCCCCGAGAGCATCACTGGGTCGCGGTGAAGCGGCTGCTGCGCTACGGCAAGGGGACAGATGGTTAGGGGATCGTCTTCCCTAAGACCGGCGGAAGTGGGCTGTAGCTCACTGTGTTCAGTGATGCAGACATGGTGGGAGACATCGACGGATGGCGAAGCACCTCTGGCGTGCACGTCTTCCTCGGGTCGGCTCCAATCTCATGGCTATCGCTGAAACAGAAGGTGGTGGTGCTATCCACGGGCGAGGTAGAGTACATGGCGGTGGCCACAGCGGTGTGCCAAGCTATGTGGCTGCACCGGCTGCTGGGCGAGCTGACCGGTGTGGAAGCTCACCCACCAGCACTGATGATGGACAACCAGCCCGCCTTCACCCTCGCGAAGAATTCGGTTCTCCACGATCGGAGCAAGCACATCGATATCAAGTTCCACTTCCTCAGGGAATGGAGGGTAGATCGTCATCAAGTTCGTTGAAACTGGTCGGCAACTCGCGGACGTTCTCACCAAGCCGCTCGGCCGTCTTTGGTTCATGGAGTTGAAGAAGATGATCAGCATGGTGGAGATTTTAGGGTTAGCAGCAGGATTAGGGGAAGAATTATAAAGTAATTTGCTGCTCTCCCATCTCTGAACGGGCGGCAAGGGCAGACGCCGAAAGGGCTCCCGGCTTCTGCACTATAGCCGCAGCAGGGGAGGCACCGAAAGGCTCCCCTGCCGCACTGTAGCCACAGCAAGGGCAGGCGCCAAAGTCAGACCTGCTGTCACATCTAGTCACTATAGCAGCATGGCAGCCTGGCATGTCTGTGTACTAGGATTAGATGGGTAGAGTTGTATATATAGCTTCCCACTGCAACTCAGTAAAGTGAGCGAGTTCAGTTTTGCCATCTCCTCTGCAGAGCTCTGGCCAACGCTGGTACTTGTGCTGTGTGTTTGCGCGCTCTGTTCTCCCTCCCTCTTCTACCTCCAGCCGTAGTGTGTGTGGTCGGCAATGATGGTGAGCAGTCGGCTCACCCGTGCGAGAGATCTCGAGACCAACAACTACAAGCAGCAGACCACAACCTCGCCATCTCGATGCAGAAGTTCTACGCAGGACTACTCACCATACCTCAAAGCTGGGCTCCACTTTACCCCCCCATGGTTATACGAAGCATAGGCTTCCTGAAGAAAAGAACTCCGCGGTAGTGACAGTCTACGGTGAAGAGCAGCACTATGTGCATACTGACATTACCTTGGACCAGCTGAATGAGATCATCCTGCCAAAGGCAACAGATTACGGGAGTGTTTGGTTTTTTAGTCGCTCCTAAAATTTATGTCACATCGAATATTTAGATACTAATACGGAGCATTAAATATAGATTAATTACAAACCAATTACATGGATGGAGGCTAATTTACGAGACGATTTTTTAAGCCTATTTAATCCGTCATTAGCACATGTTTACTGTAGCACCACGTTGTCGAATCATAGACTAATTAGACTTAAAAGATTCGTCTCGTAAATTAGTTGCAAGTTGTGCAATTAGTTTTGTAATTAGTCTATATTTAATACTCTATGTATGTATTAAACATTCGATGTGATAGAAATTTTATGAGATCCGGTAACCAAACAGGCCCTACTTCTACCGGAACCCCGAAGCGACGGCCTGCCAAATGCTTTGGAAGTCTAGACATGGCACTGAGTACATTCAGTTCAAGAAGCCAAGCATGGAGGAGATTCCAATGCCATGTGCAGCACGACGGGTAATTTCTAGGGCAGGTAGTAGGAAAAGGAAGCTGTAGGTGCAACAAGATCAGGTGCAGGTGCTGGGGAGCTGGAATCGCAAGGTGGCATGTTTCCTCAATTCGTGGGTTGCACATGCACCTGTCCGGCTGCGAGGCTTGATCCTGGACTGGATTCAGAGAGGGAAGGAAAGTCAGCTAGCAGCAGTGCCACCGCCACTGCACCTGAAGATCTGAATCGATCATGTGTAACTTATATTTAACCGTACAATAGGCTCCGGAAGGAGATTAGATAATCATGGGATTTTTTTTGTTGTATCATTTACTTGTCTGCAATCCATGATCGCATCACGCCCTGTAAGCATTGTCTCCTTTTTAATTGATTTGACTAGCAATAATTGTCGATTTGATGCCCTCCAACACCTGTGAGCTCTAGCCTCTATGTACTCCCTCTGTCTTATTTTTTGAGAGTCAACCAATTTTAAATTTGATAAAATTTCTCTATACATAATAGAGCAGTAAATATAATTTGGAAATACTAATGTTGATATTATTTTTATAAGTGTAGTGAAACTTGAAATTTATTGAACGACTACTACAATGGCAAGGCAATTTTTTATGGGACGAAGGGAGTAAGAGAATTTAAGTCACCCCATCACAGTTTTTCTTTGAGAGGCCCAGTATAAACAAAATTTGGATGTGAGGTAAAAGTAGACATGATTTTAAAAAATACATTAATTTGTAAAAAATACATTAATTTGTAAGGAAATTGTTGTAACAGTGCTTGAGGTTAATAATTTTTTTTTAAAAAACAGGAGATTAATAAGAACTTACAATAAGTTTTTGAATGCCTTTTCTGGTTTACATTGAGAATATATAAGGCAGTGATATTTGTAATCTTGATGAATGCTCTCCTAGATAAGGATGGTAGCCTCCCCAGGGGATCCCCCCCTTGACCCGCTCCTCCCCTCCGTCAACCCCTACCCACCTGAACCTAAAAAAGTACCCAGATCCGCTCCATCCCCAGCCATTCCACATGCCATCAGCGCCCAGATCCGCGTCCACCAACGCCTGATCTATCCTTTGATGGGTATGGGTCTCACTCCAGCGCTCACCTAGGAATCGGCGAGATCAAAGCCTCCGATGCCCCCATCCAGTTTCTGATCGAGTCACCGGCGCCGCCACCGTCAGTGCTTGGCTCGTGCCTAAGGAGTGGCCGCACCGGCGTCGACTCCGAGCCCAGCGGCCACCGCCTTGCACCGCTTTTCCACTCCCTTGTCTGGTCTAAAGGACGACTAGCTCAGCCGGCCAGTGCCCACCTCGACGTTTCCACGCATGGCAAGTGGCTTCCCTCCCTCCGCCCTGCCTTTCCACCCTGGAGGTAGCTCGGTGGGAAGATCCTTGCTCCATCTGTGGGCTGTTGAGGATGATGACCTCCTATCCAATGGGAACCCCACCTCCATCGCGTCCCCATCTGCCAGCCCCGCCATCGTGCATTCGGTCGATGTGCAGATGCTGGCGCCGCTGCCGCGGGAAAATTCCACTAGGCCCCAACTCATGTCTATCCAGGTGCGAACCGGTGATGGGGATCCTCCTCAGGTGGGTGTGGAGGCTAGATTCATGGCCGCGAGGCTGCCCCAAGGCAATGCAGGCGTGACCATAGGTGCCAGAGGCCCCAGATGGTTCATGGCTTGCCACTATAGAGGTCTGACAACCACCCATCACCTCAACGAGCTCCTGCTCTAAAATGGATTTGGCCTAGGGCGGTGTCCCACCACCACTGCTCATGCTGCCGAATGTGCATAGGTGGCAGGACATCCTGTGGCGAGGCCAACCGGAGCTACGTGGTTGTTCAACCCACGCGAGGTCTTTGCGGTAACAAGGAAGAGCACCGCAACCATGGCGCGCTTTCCATGGCTGATGCTTTAGGTGCCTTGTGTGGGACCACAATGTTGCTTCCTGTTGGGACCCTTTGAGGTGCTTTCACTACAACTGCAGGGAACACTTATCCAAGCATTGCCCAGCTCGCCGTAGCCTCAACAGTCGCCGTCGAGTCAAGGACAACACCCAGTCCAACAGGCTAATCGCCGCTCTGCTCACGAGCGGATCAACTTCGATGAGTTCCCGCCGTTCGTTGGGGCACCTATGTTGTCCTCGGGTGAGATGCGTGAGGTGGACACAGGAGTTGCAGTCATGACACCCAACTCTACTGTTGTGGCAAAGTTGGTCGACTTTGGCGATTGGATGCCACACTCACCATGTCAGGTCGCATGCTCTACTCTAGACCCCATGATCGAGGAAGCGGCTATGGCTTCGCTGCTAGCTAGTTTTTGGGGGAATGGTCTCATGGAAGGAATCCAGGGTAACCTAAGCCCCCATTGCTCTCATCATGCCATGGGGTCTCGTGGGTTCCTGGGGCCCATCATCCTTCAGGAGGACTTAAGCCTAATGGGTCGACAAGCCATCAACATTGGTCCAACAACTGATTATTTTGGGCTTGGGGACTATGTGCTTGCTATCACGGCCTTAACCTCTCCATTTGCCCTTCTCCCCTATGGAGATCGATGGCCCTGATGGGATGCTTGTGTCGCTAGGTTTTGGCCTAGATACCATCCAGTCAGCCACCACCGCCATGCTAGATATAGCTACCAATGTCATCAAGGATTTCGTCGACTCCTTCCAATGGCCCCTACAACAACCCCTCATCATGTCCCCTCCTAGTTTGAGGGTGACCAAGGTAATCGACTCTGATAAAGAGGACGATATTATGCCGAAGCATAACGCTCGTCTGGCAGGTAAAAATAAGTTTAGGGAGCCAAAACCAGAAGCTCAGGCAAGGAAGGCTATGATGAAGAGGTTAGGCTTAAAAACTCCTACGGAGCTTCCTGGTCAGGCATCCTTTGAAAAATTTCAGCAAGCCTTCACTCTACCGCTATCGACCATGAAGGAGGCAATGCATGCACTATTCCTAGGTAGGCGGCGCAAGAAGGGTGTGTGTTGACAGAATATCGTCGGCGGTCCTCCGAGGGTTATCCCACGAAGGTAGATTGATCGGCAGTGGTGCGCGTAATCAAGAACAAGAATGCAATAGAGACACAAGAGTTAGACAGGTTTGGGCTGTTTGCACGACGTAATACCCTACTCCTGTGGTCTGTTGGTTTGTATTGGCTATCGTATGATATTGTGTGTGTTTTGAGGGGTCCCCTACCCGCCTTATATAGCCAGGAGGGTTAGGGTTATAGGTTGGTTAGATCTAGGAGATAACCGGTAAGTAATAACAGATTACATGAATCATCGGATCGAACATATCCTAATAGATCTCGTAGTATCTTTAGGATATCGCCCTTGATGTCTTGTGGTACAAGCCGAGCTGTAGCGTGCACTGTATGTCTTTGTCTTGTGGGCTGGACCGCCCCTAGGAGCGTAGCCCATGTAGTCTACCATGGGTATCCGGGGTCATACCCCCCACAGCTAGTCCCCGAGCGCCTTGTATCCACTATGCAATGCCGTCTTGAGCATGTCCGAGCAGGTGTAAACAAAGCCGAGCAGTCAGACTCATAGTCCGACCACCCTAATGAGTCACCAAGCAGTTGTGGACCCTAGCCGACCAGCTTAACTGTCCGGCTAAGCACTGGCTTTCCCATGTAAGACTTGCCAGAAGGATGTAAGGAGCTCAAGTTCAAAATCGAAAATTTCCTCATAGTGGACCAAGTGTGCCCACTTAGAGTCCGACCACGAGAAAGGGAGATAATCTTCTTCAATTTTAGGATGCACGGAGTCTTCTAGATTATAGAAAACACACTCATAGCAAGGTAAAGTGTGTCCACTTAGTCCCCAAGCCTGACAGTAGGTGACGTGGTCACGTGGTGCCATGGTCCAGAAAGTAGAAGAAAGGTAGAAGACTTGCCAAGCAGGCAACCAGTCCACAGGCTGAGCCCTGAAATAAAAAGCGCACATTCACTGCAAGGTGAAGTGTGCCCACTTAATCCTTGAGCCTGACAGTAGGTGACGTAGTCACGTGGTGCTAGGGTTAGAAACAACAGTAGCCATAAAAAAAGTCCCTAGTGTGGTGAGGAACTAAGTCATAATGATGACGTAGTCCCCAAGCCACAAGTGGAAATCTCAAATAAATCAAGAAGTACTGATTACTCAAATCGGGGAGAAAAAACCAGAGCAATGACTGTACAGTACAAATTACTAAGCCTTGATTGTATTGTGGAGAAGTCAGCGAATATTCAGTGTGTAGTACCAAGTTGTGTAAAAAAATAGGCGATATGGGGCCGCAGTTGCGCGGAAGCCTAGATAATGGCCCAGCACGCCGCTTTGGGGAATTCGGAAAGGCACAAATCGACATGGAGCGGTTTCCCAAAAACCCTTGAATGCGAAAAGTAGAATGGGTGTGTTATAACTACATCACCGCACTCCATGCTCCCACCTTTGCCACTTCGCCACTTCGTCTTTGTAGGGTCGAGATGGTGGACTAGAGGGGGTGAATAGTCCTTTCTAAAATTAATCACGTCGTCTAACCAAAATAAGTGCGGAATTAGAACTATCGGTCTAGCCAAGATTACACCCCTCTATCTATGTTCTCTAGCACCTTCCAAAGATACTAATTAAGCAACAAAGGTACCGGGCTAGCTAGAGCTCACCTAACCAATTCTAGGAGCAAGGTCACACAAACCTATGCCACTAGTACTTTAAGCAACAAGGGAGCTCCTACACATGCTAGTAAGCAAAAGCACAAAGCCAACTAAGCTCACTAGCAATGCTCAATAACAAGGCAACCAATGCCAAATTAGAGAGCACAAATACTTAGCTACACAAACTAAGCAAAGTGACTAACAAGGTTACACAAACCTAATTAGCCACGCAAGGGAGCTACTTCTATACTACACAAGCAAGAAGGTAACTAGTAAGCTACACAAGCTAACTAGTTACAAGAGCAACTACTCAAGCATAATGTATATGAAAGTAATTACAAGCTTGTGTAACGCGGATGCAAACCAACAGGAAGAACAAGGTTGACACGATGATTTTTCTCCCGAGGTTCACGTGATTGCCAACACGCTATGTCCCTGTTGTGTCGACCGCTCACTTGGTGGTTCGGTAGCTAATTGGCATCACCCACCAAGCCCACGCGTCGGGCACCGCAAGAACCTACCCCGAAAGTGAGGGTAGCTCAATGACACGCTCAACTAGAGTTGCTCTTCGTGGCTCCCACGGGGCGAGCACAATGCCCCTTACAAAGCTCTTCTCCGGAGCACCGCACAAGCTTCTTGCGGGCTTCAATGGAGACTACCACTAAGCCATCTGGGAGGTGGCAACCTCCAAGAGTAACAAGCACCACTGGCTTACAACTCGATCACCTAGTGCCACTCGATGCAACCTCACGATGCAATCGCATTAGAATCACTCTCTCACACAATCGAATGATCACTATCAAGTATATGTGAGATGGAGGGCTCCCAAGCACTACTACACAAGCCACCAAGGCTCTAGTGTGCTTAGCTTTTGGCCCAAGGCCGACCATGGCTTCTATTTATAACCCCATGAACAAATAGAGCCATTACCCCTTCACTAGGCAAAAGTCGGGACGACCGGACGCTCTAGTCCGATCGACCGGATGCTGGACCTCAGTGTTCGATCGTGCAATGCACGCCACGTGTCCCCTACTTCAAATACTGTTCGCCCGATCTCAACGGTCATCTATCGATCGGATGCTGCAGCAACAACTGACCGGACGCAGCAACCCCAACGTCCGGTCGTTTCTAGTAAGGTACCAGACATGATTGGACATATCCGGTCGATCGCGATCGGACGCAGCACTAGCATCTGGTCACTTCTAGCTACTCTGCTCTGCCTATGTCACCACACGTCACCTTGACCGGACGCACACAGTTAGCGTCTAGTCACTTTCAGCGCCAGTGTCCGGTCAATGACCGACACCTGCACGCTGTCTACCGCCACTGATCGGACGTAGGACCCCAGCGTCCGATCACCACGTGACCAGCGTCCGGTGAACTATGTGAGACCCTGTATTTTCTATATAGGGCACCGGTGGCACCGTCGGACTGTCTACACTCTATGGGTGAACACTCCACCGGTGGAGTTCCTAACCCTTGTCACCTCCGTTCCATCGCCGAGTTGATCCACATCAACTCCAACTTCATCTCCTTTGGAAATGTGCCAACACCACCAAGTGTACACCGCTATGTGTATGTGTGTTAGCATTTTCACAATCATTTTTCAAAGGAT
Organism: Miscanthus floridulus; assembly: GCF_019320115.1. Taxonomy (NCBI): domain Eukaryota; kingdom Viridiplantae; phylum Streptophyta; class Magnoliopsida; order Poales; family Poaceae; genus Miscanthus; species Miscanthus floridulus. Next base: position 4,505,413 of record NC_089583.1, on the reverse strand, counting down.
TAGCCACTCAACTTGCCACGCCACTCAATCCTAGCGATGATGCAAAGTTAGATCACTCGAGTGGCACTAGATGACCGATATGCAAACAAGTTTGCCCCTCTTGATAGTACGGCCATCTATCCTAAACCTAGTCACAAACTTCTCTACACACCTATGACCGGTGAAATGAAATGCCCTAGGTTATACCTTTGCCTTGTGCATTCCATTCCATCTCCTCCAATGTCGATGCAACACATGCACCAACACGATCAACAATGATATGATCCACTTCATATCATCACGTGATCATATTGGTTCATCGATCTTGACATCACTTGCTTTTCACCGTTGCCTTCATCCATCGGCGCCAAGTCTTGCTTAAGCTTCACCGCCACGCGGTCCATCGCTCCAAAGCCTCCGACTTGCCCTTCATGCTTGCAACCGGTCCATCAAGCCAAGTCTTGTCTTGATCTTCTCCACCTTGATCACATGACTCAATGTCATGTCTCATGTGCAATGAGCTCCTTCATCATCACATGTGTGAGCTTTGCAACATCTCCAAACCATTTTCACCTTCATGGCATATGTTGCTCACACATATGTATCTATGGACTAATCACCTGTGTATCTCACATAAACACAATTAGTCCACCTAGGTTGTCACTCAATTACCAAAACCACACAAGGACCTTTTAGTCTTCCTCCTTGCCCTCATGTTGCCCCATTCACATTCGCATGCATTTCATCGCTAGGGCTAAAAAGCTCGCATGAAGAGGCTAGTCCCGATCCAGATCTAAGGGATGGCGCCAAAGAGGGGAGGTGGTAACGTGAAGAAGGCGGCTATCGGGACGAGCCATGACAAGGAATGGGTATCGTCACTCATGGGGGATATGGAGCTCAACGAGATGGTGGAGGTGGGCGTTCTTCCTGATCGTGTCACCGCCGGATGGCGTCCGGTCGATGGTGAGCCCTATCCGATGCCACACACCGACAAACTCATCATATTCAAAGATTACTTCTGGCGTGGATTAGGACTTTTGGTACATCCTTTCTTGCGAGATCTGTTGGAGTATTGGGGAGTCAGCTTGTGTAATCTTCATCCGAACACTATTTTGCACATTTATGTGTTTATCCACTTCTGCGAGGTTTATCTCAACATTCTTCCCCATTTCAATCTCTTCCGACACTTTTTCTGGCTAAAGAAGAAAGGAGGGGGCGGTTCCAAAGTTGTCGACGGTGTGTATCTAAAGCTCCACGATGGGATGGCGGGCAAATACATTCCTATGCCATTGAACACCTCGCTGAAGTGATGGAATACCAGGTGGTTTTATATGAAGCAAAGCCATCCTGCCATCCGATCCGATGTCGACCAGATTCTGGAGAATCAAAGGGGCTGGTTGGAGAAACCGACCAGTGCCGATATGGATTAGGTGAAGGAGGTCCTCAAGCTGATAAGGGGCATGAAGATGAGCAGAGTGGTGGTGGCGGTGAACTTCATACTGCGCCGCATCCAGCCCTGCAAGGAGAGGGCCTACGTAGGCTTTGACTTCAAGGGAGATACCGACGGCACCTAGGAGATGATGGAGAACCTGGCAAAGGAGGCTGTGCTACACTGGGCTACTGAACTATTCGCTCCAAACATGCCGTACACGATGCTGGGGCAGCCGAAACCCTTCAACTGCACAAACCCACCTCCTTAGGTAAAGATCTCGACTGTTGTTCCTAGTGCTTTGTATCCCATGCTGGTGCTGAACAGTGGACTGATTTGTTTGTGGAAAGATCCATTGGTAGGAACGGGCGGCGTACTTCTCGGGCGTGCCGAGGGGCGATTGGCCAAAGGCAGTGGACGCCAGGCCGACCACTTACCTGGAGGAAGGTGCCATCAGCATCTCATCTATGGTAGAACCACCTGAAATAGCGTACTTACGGAGGCGCTCATCTTCCACCAGACACTAAGCACCCCAAAAGCAACCACAGCGAGCGGTGTCCGTCGGGCACACCCCGAGGGAGAACTCGAAAGATCCACATTTTTCCCAAGGATCCAATAATGAGAATGAGTTACAACACAAGTCCATTTCATATATTAGAGTTTCTTAAAAAGTACATTATTACAATACCAAATATAGAGTGCGGAACAATAAACAGCGGAATATTAAAAGATAACATCTAATGATAAGATAATGAGGATTCCGTCTGAGCCCACCAGAAGAATCCTCCACACAAGGTATTCCTCAAGCATCACCTACAACAGGGGTAAATAAACCCTGAGTACACAATGTACTCGCAAGACTTATCTGACCAGTGGGAATACTTTCCTGACTCCAAGGAATATGCTAGGCTTTATGGTTGCTGGTTTTCTTTTAGCAAAAAGTAATACTAATAGTGAGACCTTATTGATACATTATTATCATTAGCCGTATTAAGTTTTCATCTAGACAATCTATATATGCACCTGTTCTACTTTCAAGCAAGAGTTGAGCAATCGATACTATTCCTTCTCCTTTTTCCACTTCCAGTTCTTACTACGGTGCTAAACCGCAGACAAGCCATACCAGATAACCCAGCGATTCATGAATCAATGTGCCCAACTGGGTGCCCTGAAGACACACGCCCCGCTTGTACCCTAGGCACAAGCAGGACTAACCCACCACTCTCCTGTCCTGGGTGTCTAGGTCCCCATCCAAACTTGGACTCCAAGCCCCTGTCCCTGAGTCCCGGACTCAGTGCGGTGCAAGGACCTCCACCACCTCCTCTTCCCATCAGTCGGTCCGGAAAGAGCCAGATCCGCGACAATAGAGCAGCAAGACTTCCCTACGCCCATACCCATGTATGTGCTCGGGACAATAGTCTGTGACTTGCCTAAAGTCATATGCAACAACCGGTCCTTAATCGACACAAACAGGGAAAAAGTGTAACCGGGCTATGCCCTATTGGTCGTAGGACACAACCCCTCATACCCACCAGTACCAAATCCACATCCCTACCCGGTCACCATTTTCCTTTCCATTATTTCATCATGATATCTTAGTTTAATCACCTATTTGCGAGTAATGGCAGGTTACTCACGTTACTGACCTCCAGAGCATAGCAGCTACTCGACCTGTACTAGTAGGACTCATGGTGGATATATTTATGCATGTAGTTTCCATAAAATGCCTGTAACGTAAATGCATATCATATAAATATATTTAGTGATCATTTAAAAATAGAGGTTATGCATCGGGGCTTGCCTTGGGTAGGTGCCGAGTCAGCAAGGTCAGTACCAATAGGCTCCTGGGCTCCCTCCTGTGCGAAGAGCTCCTCCTCGTACTCCTCGATCACCTCGTCGTACTCCGGCTCGTAGACGAGTACAAAGTCTACCTGTTCATGATCTACATGAAATGATGATGCAATGATTAACACTACGGCAACAGCAACACTCAATGCAAAAGTACCTCTATTAAACTACTAAGTGAGATCTACCCACTAAAGTCTAAGCTACATACCAGCACCACTAACAAGTATGAACATGACATACATTCTTACGGCGACTATGAATATTCCTACTCCTGATGCCAATTTATGATACATACATTACAACAAGGATAATAACTATGCTATTAAGCAACTCGCTCTATGGCTACCAATTTTACAGCAAGTACATAATATCCTAGTGAACATACTATAAAATTTCTAAAGCTAAAACTGTTACCAATTTGCCACAAGAATTCCTACAAACATTAATCTATATAATGCTAAGTCTTCTAATTAGAATTTATGAGCCTATAATCATAATAGCTAGCTGTGAACTAACTACACTAATAGATAGATGGTATTTTTGTGAACCTAACAAACTTAGTTTCACTATTTTTGGACAACCATGCAATTTACTATGATTTATCGAAGTTGGGTTCATAACAGAAAATAAATAAACATTTCTATTCTCAGGAAAATAAGAAAATCGAATCCTCTTATGTCGGCACACAAGCGCGTGGCTCGGCCCAGCGTGCCATTCCACCTACGCGTGATAGCAGGCCGCCGCGCGGCCCACGCGGAAGCGTGGCCCAGCTGGCCAACGGCCCGCGACGGGGAAGGGCCTGCGCGCATCAGCAAATATGCACGGACACCCCCGACGCACTCGGTAATCTCTGCAAGCACTAGAGCACTATTTCCTTAGTCTACCGTTTTATAGCTGCACCCTCCCATTTTTACGTCTTCACCGCGACTAAGTCCCTAGCCCCCAGGGCGCGCACCGGTGCGACGACGCGGGCACCAAGTGACCACGCCGGCCTCAACCGAACCTCTACTACCTACCTAAGGGGTCGATAGGTACCTTGATGACAAGTAGAAGCTATTGGAGGCGACACGGCAAGCAGAGGCGCAATCACGAACTCCCTCCCCGACGGTGGCCCTTGACCTGCAAAGGCGGGCGCATTCCCGTAAGCAACAATGGAGGCAAAGCCAGCACCTGAGCCAGCGAGCACCAGGGAGTACTCACAGATACCTTCACGTTGACGGTTTGGTCAGAGGTGGTCTAAGCAGAGCTGGCCACGTGCGCTCATGGCGATGCGGTGGTGCCCGATGATGGCACAACCGCCACGGTGGTGGCTGGCCTACTGCGAAGCTACAGCTGCGGTGCGCGGGGTGCTTAGGAGGGTACGGTGAGGCTGTGGGTGCACTGAATCGTTACGAGAGGCACTGTGTGGCTGGCTTGCCATCGAGGAGTGCCAGCGCGGTCTTATGGACCCGGTGGCGCAGGATTATGAAATCAGGGCCCTGTGCAATGGCATACACCGCAAGGTGGGGACGGGACGCAGCTAGATGCCTAACGAAGCTGTGCCTAAGACGAATTGGAGTCTACTGCTATGGTTAAGGAGAATTGAAGAGAATCGCCTCGGCGGCCAAGGAGACAGCGGAGACAGGGGAGGTCATGGCGCGGCTTGGCTTGGACCTGCGGTGGTCATCAATGCAATTACTGATGTGCACAACCATGGGGAGCAGCAGGGCATGGCTCCAGGCGCCAGTCAGCATGGTGTGGCAGCAAGCCGATGAGGCAATGGCACGGTGACGCAGCGGGAAGTGTCCGACAAGAGACACAGCGTGAGTGCGATGCGAGGTGACGGTGGGCAGACTGTCGTCCAACGCACAAGCAGCCAAAGCGATGTCAACGGCGCAGAACCAGCGTGGCGACAGGCGGCGTGTAGCGCAGGCCCAGCGCACTCTCGGCCAAGGCAGCGTAGAGCAGGATGTGTGTGTCACATCTCGGCGGCAAGGAGACATGGCTTGCGCCTCGGCGCGTAGGGCGAGCCAGCCGTGGCGGCAGGCGAGCAGCAGCGGGGCCGGCGGCCAGGACGCGTAGGCCATGCGCGTGCACGGCACAGTGGGGCATAGCCAAGCGCGGCAGTGGGTGCTGGCAAGCCAGCAGCGGGTGGTGACCGCGCCCAGGGCTAAGCCAGGTGTCTTGCATGCTTTTTAAAGCAGTGAGAAACCTTATACGCAATGCTCCAATCTCTAAACTAATTGCTCGATGCACAAGAGGGTTCATCAAGCTATCGACCGCAGTCATTACATCGCGCTACTTCTTAAGCCAATCGTTCCACAAAGTTAGCCAAAAGTGGCATCGTCGGCCACCTCCAAAACTTACATGAATGACGTTGAAACGAATGATTCCGCGTCGGAATCCAAACCCAGCCTACTCGAGGTACTAGCCAACTATCCTTGTCCAACCACACCTAGTTGTATCACCGTTAGCCAAACATTCTTTTGCCCTTTTAGATCCCAGAACAAAGCGATTACACAGTATTATATGAAACATAACCACGGACTCATATTTCGTGTGAATGTTTCAAGTGCCAAACATCGAGGTATACTTTATGTCATACACATATGCACATAATTCCAGATGCTTACGAAATGTTTAAGCAAAACATTACAATGTAACACCAGAGTTTTACAAATCTACCCCCCTAAAACAAAATCTCGACCCAAGATTTCATGTGCCTAGTGTAAGAAAGAGGTAGGGAGTACATTTGGCGCAATAACTAACTATCTGACCCAGAGAGAAGATGGGGGTAATTCTTTAATATGTAGCTCTCTTGCTCTTAGGTGGCTTCGTCTTCTGAATGATTTTGCCATTGCACCTTGTAAAACTTTATCACCCTGTTCCTGGTCACTCTCTCCTTCTCATCCAAGATTTTTATAGGATGCTCCACATAAGACAGATCCGGTTAGAGCGGAAGTCCTTCTATTTCCATAGATTCTTCAGGAACTCATAGGCATTTCTTCAATTGCGAGACATGAAATACATTGTGAACTGCTGAGAGAATTTTAGGGAGTTGGAGACGATAAGCAACGGGACCACACTGCTGCAACACCTTGTATGTACCCACATACCGAGGGGCTAACTTGCCATGGACACCAAACCGAGGTACCCCTCTCATAGGAGATACCTTGAGATACACATAATCCCTAGCTACAAATTCCAAAGGCCTTCTTCGCTTGTTTGCGTAAGCTTTCTGCCGACTCTGAGCTGCCTTCAAGTGTTCATGAATTATATTTACTTTCTCTCGAGCTTCCTTTATGAAATCAGGCCTAAAATACCCACGGTCTCCTACTTCGACCCAGTTTAGTGGCGTCCTACACTTCTGCCCATATAAAGCTTCAAATGGTGCCATGCGGATACTCTCTTGGTAGTTGTTATTATAGGAAAATTCTGCCAGCTTCAAACACTGATCCCACTTCTTAGGAAAAGAGATGGTGCAAGCCCACAGCATATCCTCGAGCACCTGGTTCACCCTTTCAGTTTGACCATCAGTTTGTGGGTGGTATGCCGAGCTTCTGAGAATACGAGTACCCAGACATTCCTAGAGTTTCTTCCAGAAACGAGAGACAAAAACTGACCCTCTATCAGAGATGATGGTGAGAGGAACTCCATGTAGGGTCACAATCTGATCAAAGTATAACTCCGCATACTTCTTGGCAGTGTATCTAGTATCCACCGGAAGGAAGTGGGCAGACTTGGTGAGACGGTCCACAATGACCCAAATAGAATAAAAACCCATGGAGGTGCGCGGTAGCCCCACAATAATATCCAGGGAAATATCCTCCCATTTCTAAACAGGGATGGGCAAAGGCTGCAAATATCCAGGAGCACACAAATGATCTGCCTTAACTCTACCACAAGTGTCACACTCCGCAACAAACTGGGTGATATCTTGCTTCATGTAGGACCACCAGTATAGTTGGTGCAGATCGTGATACATCTTGTTGCTACCAGGATGGATAGACAGCTTTGAATGATGGGCTTCTTGCAAAATCTTTCTTTTTAGTGCTTCATTGGATGGGACCACCAGTCTATCCTTGTATCTCATGACTCCCTGCTCATCAATGCTAAAATGAGGTCCACGCCCTTCAGCCAGCAACTTCCTGATGTGCGGAATCTCTTCGGAGTCTTCTTTCTGTTCCTGAATAATTTGCTCCAGCAACTCTGAGGTCAATGCAATCTAAGCTAGCACCTCTGTGTGGTGGAGTGACAAGGGTATTTCCTCAACCTGATGTGACTTACGACTCAAAGCATCAGCTACCACATTGGCTTTTCCTGGATGATAATGGACTTCCAAATTATAATCCTTGATCAACTCTAACCATCTCCTTTGCCTCATGTTCAACTCCGACTGAGTGAAAATATACTTAAGGCTCTTGTGGTCAGTGAAGATATGCACTTTGTTGCCCAATAGATAATGTCTCCAAATCTTCAAAGAGTGAACTACCGCAGCTAGCTCTAAATCATGAGTGGGGTAGTTCACCTCATGCTTCTTTAGTTGGCGCGAAGCATAAGCTATCACACGCCCATCTTGCATAAGCACACATCCCAATCCCGTCTTTGAGGCATCACAGTAAACATCAAAGGGCCTCTCAATATCTGGTTGGGCCAACACAGGAGCAGTGGTCAGAAAAGTCTTCAGGGACTAAAAAGCTTCTTCACAAGCTGGACTCCAAACAAACTTAGCTTCTTTCTAGAGCAGCTTGGTCATGGGCTGGGCTATCTTGGAGAAATCAGGGATGAAACGTCGATAGTATCTAGCTAGCCCAAGGAACTGATGGATCTAGTGCACAGACGTGGGAGACTTCCAATCTAATACATCTTGCACCTTGCTGGGATCTACAGAAACACCCTCAGGTGTCAACATGTGTCCCAAAAACTACACTCGATCTAGCCAAAACTCGTACTTGCTGAATTTAGCATACAGCTGGTGCTCCCTTAGTCAAGTCAGGACTATTTGGAGGTGACAGGCATGCTCTTCATCATTCTTGGAATAGATCAAGATGTCATCAATGAAAACCACCACAAACTTATCCAACTCCGGCATGAAGACTGAGTTCATCAGGTACATGAAGAAGGCCGAGGCATTGGTGAGACCGAAAGACATCACTAGGTACTCATACAACCCATACCTAGTAGAGAAAGCTCTCTTTGGTATATCCTGTGGCCTAATCTTGATCTGATGGTAGCCTGATCGGAGATCTATCTTCGAGAACACCTTGGCACCAGCTAACTGATCAAACAAAGTATCTATGTGGGGCAAAGGATACTTATTCTTAATTGTTACCGCATTGAGGGGGCGGTAATCCACACACATCCGTAGAGTACCATCCTTCTTCTTCACAAAAATAGCTAGGCAATCCCATGGTGAAGAACTTGGGTGGATGAAACCCTTGTCCATCAACTCCTCCAGCTGCTTCTTCATTTCTGCTAGTTCTCTCAGAGCCATGCAGTACGGGCGTCTGGAGATAGGAGTAGTACCAGGCTCAAGCTTAATGGAGAATTCTACCTCATGGTCCAGTGGCAATCCAGGAAGATCTTTAGGGAAAACATCTGGAAACTCACATACTACTGGAATGGAGGTAAGATCAGGAACGGCTTCAGCATGGGCAGCAACAGGTAAGACTGGTTCTGAGGGTATGATGAGAGACATCCTATCCTTAGAAGAAGGAAGTCATAACTCTACACTTCTTCTCTTCATATCCAATACTACCCCATACACTCGCAACCAGTTCATTCCAAGAATAGCATCAATGCCTTGCCCAGGCATTATCATGAACTGTAGACGGTAAGTGTGGGTGGCTAATACCAAACTTACTGTATCTGTGCAGGTATTGATGAACATCTGAGAACCCGCAGTACGGATCTTATAGGCATACGGTATAGCCAATAGTGATAAGTTGTGCCGCTCTACAAACCCCATGCTCATAAAGGAATGCGATGCACCAGAATCAAACAACACCAAAGCTGGATGGGATTCGATGGTAAACATACCAGCCATAACTATCTCCTGCTGCACAACCTGCTAAGCATCCGTGAAGTGCACCTAACCAGATCTGCTGGGCACCTTCCTCTTGATGATAGTCCTCTGAATAAGCCTACAATTTGTAGACGGCTAAGATGACTGAGTTGCCTGCCGCTGAGGACACTCCCTGGCATAGTGGCCATCCTTGCCACACTTGAAACAAGCACCAGGCTTGTTCCCGAATCCCTGACGAGGTAGGACCTGCTGTCCCTGAGTCTACTGAGGCTGCACCTGCTGCGGAGGTGCCTTGTACTAAGTAGAGGAAGTCTGTGATGTCTGCTGGGGTGACTAGAACGGAGGCCCACCGGATGGTTGATAGGACCCCCACCTCACAATTTGTACCTTCTACGTATGAGGGAGGCTGGAGGATCCAGCTGCCACCCGCTTCCTCTTCCAATCTGCCTGTGATGCCCGCTGAAAACCCTCAAGAGCAATAGCGGCGTTCATGAGAGCCCCAAAGTTCTGATAGTTCCCTAGATACAGCTTCTCCTGAAGTGAAGGAGTGAGACCATGAAAGAAGCGGTCCCTCTTCTTGTCATCCGTGTCCACCTGACTACCAGCATACTGAGCCAAGTGGTTAAACTGGGTCACATACTCCATTACCGTCCTGCTTCCCTAGCGCAGCTCCAGGAACTCGGTCACTTTCTAGTTGATAACACCAGCAGGGATGAAGAACTTGCGGAAGGCGGTGGAGAACTCCTGCCACGTTGCCGGATGATCCAGCAGCTCCGTGGCCTGGAAAGTCTCCCACCAGGCACCTGCAGACCCCAAAAGCTACTGGGACACAAAGTGCACCTTCTGCTCATTGGCCACACCGAGCAGCCAAAACTTCTGCTCCAGCATGCGAAGCCAGTGCTCCGCCTCCAAAGGCTTATCTGATAGCGTGAATGTGGGCGGGTGGGTCTTGAGGAAGTCCTAGTAAGAGGACTATCCCTCAGGATGGTGGGCACCACCCCCATTCCCACTGTTGCCCCTAGGGCCTCCACAGGCAAGGCCCACGACGGCCTGTGCCATAATCTCCATGACACGAGCTATCTCCTGACGAGCAGCGGCTGACTCCCGATGAGCAGCCAACAACTCCACCATGATCTCCGTGGGGGACATCGGCGGAGGCGGTGGCGGCGGCAGGAAAGGATGAGGAACCAAGGGTGGAACCTCCTGAGCTCCCTCATTGCCACGCTCAAAGGCCCAAGCACTGTCACCATGGCCCTCATTAGCCACTCCTGAACTGGTGCTCCCACGTCCGGACCTCAGATTCATCTGTAAGAGAGACGAACCATCCATTAGGACACCTTCCCGATCAGAATCCAGGGATTAAAGAGATGACAGCATATTTATTAAAGCATTCATTTAGTTAGTCCTACCAATTTACTACTTTCATTATACGTGAAGGGGGATTTATAGTTCAAGTAAGATGTTATTATATGATGCATGCTTCGACCTATGCGTTCACTCAAGCCGGAATATAGTGGCATTCGTAAAAATTTTTTGGCACATCATACACTCACTTTCTGTGTTCTAAACGATTTCTTACGCAACGTAAGTTAGTGTACCTATAGAAAACTAATTAGATAAAACCAGTGCCGCTATCCTAGATATACCATATAGCTAGGTCTTATACTTATATAACTTAACTTAATCGCATCCTACTTTTCGCAAAACTTTTGTTGGTCAAATTTTTAGTTTTGTAAAAGAGTGAGGAACTCGTGACCATTATTGGCTCTAGTACCAACTATGGCAGAACCATCCGAAATAGCGTACTTACGGAGGTTCTCATCTTCTACCAGACACTAAGCACCCCGAAAGCAACTACAACGAGCGGTGTCCGTCGGGCACACCCCGAGGGAGAACCCGAAAGATTCACATTTTTCCCAAGGATCCAATAATGAGAACGAGTTACAACACAAGTCCATTTCATACATTAGAGTTTCTTAAAAAGTACATTATTATAATACCAAATACAGAGTGCGGAACGATAAACAGCGGAATATTAAAAGATAACATCTAATGATAAGATAACGAGGATTCCGTCTGAGCCCACCAGAAGAATCCTCCACACAAGGTACTCCTCAAGCATCACCTGCAACAGGGGTAAATAAACCCTGAGTACACAATGTACTCGCAAGACTTATCCGACCAGTGGGAATACTTTCCCGACTCGAAGGAATATGCTAGGCTTTATGGTTGCTGGTTTTCTTTTAGCAAAAAGCAATACTAATAGTGAGTCCTTATTGATACATTATTATCATCAGCCATATTAAGTTTTCATCTAGACAATCTATATAAGCACCTGTTCTACATTCAAGCAAGAGTTGAGCAATCGATACTGTTCCTTCTCCTTTTTCCACTTTCAGTTATTACTATGGTGCTAAACCGCAGACAAGCCGTACCGGATAACCCAACGATTCATGAATCAATGTGCCCAGCTGGGTGCCCCGAAGACACACGCCCCGCTTGTACCCCAGGCACAAGTAGGACTAACCCACCACTCTCCTGTCCTGGGTGTCCAGGTCCCCGTCCAAACTTGGACTCCAAGCCCCCGCCCCTGAGTCCCGAACTCAGTGTGGTGCAAGGACATCCACCACCTCCTCTCCCCATCAGTCGATCTGAAAAGAGCCGAATCCGCAACAAGAGAGCAGCAAGTCTTCCCTGCGCCCATACCCAAGTATGTGCTCAGGACAATAGTCTATGACTTGCCTAGAGTCATATGCAACGACCAGTCCTTAATCGACAAAGATAGGGAAAAAGTGTAACCGGGCTATGCCCTGTTGGCCGCAGGACAACCCCTCACACCCACTAGTACCAAATCCACATCCCTGCCCGGTCACCATTTTCCTTTCCATTATTTCATCATGATATCATAGTTTAATCACCTATTTGCGAGTAACGGCAGGTTACTCACGTTACCGACCTCCTGAGCATAGCAGCTACTCGACCTATACTAGTAGGAGTCATGGTGGATATATTTATGCATGTAGTTTCCATAAAATGCCTGTAATGTAAATGCATATCATATAAATATATTCAGTGATCATTTAAAAATAGAGGTTATGCACCGGGGCTTGCCTTTGGCAGGTGCCGGGTCAGCAAGGTCAGTACCAACAGGCTCCTAGGCTCCCTCCTGTGCGAAGAGCTCCTCCTCGTACTCCTCGATCACCTCGTCGTACTCCGGCTCACAGACGGGTACAAAGTCTACCTGTTCGTGATCTACATGAAATGATGATGCAATGATTAACTCTACGGCAACAGCAACACTCAATGCAAAAGTACCTCTATTAAACTACTAAGTGAGATCTACCCACTAAAGTCTAAGCTACGTACCAGCACCACTAACTAGTATGAACGTGACATACATTCTTACGGCGACTACGAATATTCCTACTCCTGATGCCAATTTACGATACATACATTATAGCAAGGATAATAACTATGCTATTAAGCAACTCGCTCTATGGCTACCAATTTTACAGCAAGTACATAATATCCTAGTGAACATACTGTAAAATTTCTAAAGCTAAAACTATTACCGATTTGCCACAAGAATTCCTACAAACATTAGTCTACATAATGCTAAGTCTTCTAATTAGAATTTATGAGCCTATAATCACAATAGCTAGCTGTGAACTAACTACACTAACAGATAGATGGTATTTTTCCGAACCTAACAAACTTAGTTTCACTATTTTTGGACAACCATGCAATTTACTACGATTTATCGAAGTTGGGTTCATAACAGAAAATAAATAAACATTTCTATTCTTAGGAAAATAAGAAAACCGAATCCTCTTACGTCGGCCCATAAGCGCGCGGCTTAGCCCAACGTGCCATCCTATTCGTGCACGACAGCAGGCCGCCGCGTGGCCCACGCGGAGGCATGGCCCAGCCAGCCAACAGCCCACGACGGGGAAGGGCCTGTGCGTGTCGGCAAATATGCACGGACACCCCCGACGCACTCGGTAATCTCCGCGAGCAACAGAGCACTATTTCCTCAGTCTACCGTTTTACAGCTACACCCTCCCATTTCTATGTCTTCACCGTGACTAAGTCCCTGGCCCCTAGGGCGCGCACCAACGCGACGGCTCGGGTATCGAGCGACCACGCCGGCCTCACCTGAACCTCTACAGCCTACCTAAGGGGTCAATAGGTACCTTGACGACAAGTAGAAGCTACTAGAGGCGACACGGCGAGCAGAGGCACAGTGACGAACTCCCTCCCCGGCGGTGGCCCTTGACCTACAAAGGCGGGCGCGTTCCCATAAGCAACAACGGAGGCAAAGCCAGCACATGAGCCACCGAGCACCAAGGAGTACTCATGGATACCTTCGCGTTGACGGTTCGATCGAAGGTGGTCTGAGCAGAGCTGGCCACGTGTGCTCACGGCAATATGGTGGTGCCCGACGATGGCACGACCGCCGCAGTGGTGGTTGGCCTGCTGCGAAGCTACGGCTACAGTGCGTGGGGTGCTCAGGAGGGTACGGCGAGGCTGTGGGTGCATTGAATCATTACAAGAGGCACTGCGTGGCTGGCTTGCCGTCGAGGAGTGCCAGCGCGGTCTTATGGACCCGGTGGTGTGGGATTATGAAATCACAGCCCTATGCAATGGCATACACCACAAGATGGGGACGGGACGCAGCTAGATGCCTAACGAAGCCGAGCCTAAGACGAATTGGAGTCTACTGCTACGGTTAAGGCAAATTGAAGAGAATCGCCTCGACGGCCAAGGAGACAGCGGAGACAGGGGAGGTCATGGCGTGGCTTGGTTCAGACCTACGGTGGTCGTCAATACAATTACTGACGTGCACAACCATGGGGAGCAGCAAAGCGTGGCTCTAGGCACCAGTCAGCATGGTGTGGCAGCAAGCCGACGAGGCAACAGTATGGCAACGCAGCGGGCAGCGTTCGACAAGGGACACAACACAAGTGTGACGCGAGGTGACGGCAGGCAGATTGTCGTCCAACGCACAAGTAGCCAAAGCGATGTCAACGGCGTAGAACCGGCATGGTGATGGGCGGTGTGTAGCATGGGCCCAGCGTGCTCCCAGCCAAGGCAGCGCAGAGCAGGACGTGCACATCGTGTCCCGGTGACAAGGAGACGTGGCCTGCGCCTCGGCGCACAGGGCGAGCTAGCCATGGCGGCAGGCGAGCAGCGGGGGGGGGGGGGCGGCCAGGACGCGCAGGCCGTGCATGTGCATGGCGCAGTGGGGCGTAGCCGGGTGCGGCAGTGGGTGCTGGCAAGCCAGCAATGGGTGGTGACTGCGCCTAGGGCTAAGCCAGGTGTCTTGCATGCTTTTTAAAGCAGTGAGAAACCATGTACGCAATGCTCCAATCGCTAAACTAATTGCTCGAAGCACAAGAAGGTTCATCAAGCTATCGACCGCAGTCATTACATCGCGCTACTTCTTAAGCCAATCATTCCACAGAGTTTGCCAAAAGTGGCATCGTCAGCCACCTCCGAAACTTACGCGAACGACGTTGAAACGAACGATTCCATGTCGGAATCCAAACCCAGCCTACTCGAGGTACTAGCCAGCTATCCTTGTCCGACCACACCTAGTTGTATCGCCGTTAGCCAAACGTTCTTTAGCCCTTTTAGATCCTAGAACAATGCGATTACACAGTATTATATGAAACGTAACCACAGACTCATGTTTCATGCTTATGTTTCAAGTGCCGAACATCGAGGTATACTTTATGCCATACACATATGCACATAATTCTAGATGCTTACAAAATGTTTAAGCAAAACATTACAATATAACACCGGGGTGTTACATCGTCCAAATCCAGAGGTGAAGCTGTTGGTCAGAAGGAGAGTCCCCCCCCGGTATCAGAGAAAGTTCAAGGGAAAAGGGCGGCGAGAGATGAGCCGGCCTGGAAGAGAAGAAGAACGGCGGATGTAGCTCCCCGCAAGCCGGGCCGCATCTCACTTGGTGGCAATCAGACCGCTCAGACATAGAATGCGACGATATCCGAGTTGTCAAATGACGATGAGGCTCCAGTAGCTCCCCCTTCGAGCACTAAAGCGTCATCGCGCAACACATGCATAGAGGTGCAATTGAAGGGGCGAATGGAGTCCCTGAGCAATAGGCGAAGGAAACACCAACGGTGGGGGCCACAAGATCTCCAGCCCAGGACATGTGGGTTAACCCTAGAGCAGTGCCTGGGTGCTCAAGGAGGCAGCACCGATTCAGAACCATTTACTGGGAAGCCGATGTGTAAGTATCTTTGCTTTGGAATAGGTTGTTGTCCGATCTTTATAGTGGCGGTGATCGATGGACTAATCTGGTGCAGAACGGGGCACGCGAAGGATCTAAATCCTTTAGGCCAGACTGGCAAGCAGCCGAGGGCTGTTCTAGGTGTAGAGACATTGCTAGCAGACTCTGTCCTAGAGTCCTCGAGCGCTCATCGGTTTGCGGGAGATTTGGCCACCAGTACTGATGTAGTTGGAGGCGAAGAGCGGTTGGCGACCACGACGTGTGAGTCAACGGAGACGGCAGGAGCAATGGCAAGAGCCACTGAGTCTTCAAAGGCGGTTGCGGGAGCTACCGACATCGTGCCGGAATCGAGGGCGCAGAGGCTGGCAGCATCGGAGGAGCAAGCTACACACCCTGAGATGCCATAGGGCATGGTCAGTCACTCTATGTGGCCACCGAGCCCCTAGGGAGAGCCACCAGCTGTGGAGGAAGAGGACGAGGTCGAGGAGACTAAGCGTGAAGAATCATGACCTCAAACCGTCCGCATCCTCCGCAAGCGGGGGGAGGAAGTTGTGGTCGTGGAAGAGGAGGACACCACTAGGGAGGTGAAGAGGCTATAGTCCACCCTTTCCACAGCTATGAAGCAAATTGAGGTTAGCATTTCGTCAGCGGTGTCCGTCTTTGGCATTGGAGACCATGATCCTTTATAATCTTGGTGCTTTGCTGGGCATAGCGTGAACTACCGTACAATGGCAGCAGTTGATCAAAAGGATGGAGCCCCTCACTGAGGAGAACAAGAAGCTGAAGGAGGCGGTGAAACTGATGGAGAAAACCGTCTAGAGGGCCTAGCATGAAAGGGATCTTGCTGAGTCAAACACGAAGTACCTAGAGTACCAAAAGGGCTCCTTATCCGAGCAGTTGAAGACCATCTCTAAGCAGCTAGAGCGCACCTCCGGGTAGCTGAAAAGCATCTTCGAGCAGCTGAAAAACATCTCCGAATAGAAGAAAGGTATTGCAGTTCGGTGAATTTGTTCTGCATTGCCGAACAGTCTTGATGTGGCTTGCGATCATTACATTTGTTGATCAAGATGCGGAGCTCAGTTGGTTGCGTCAAGTCATCGGTCAACTCCAAGAGGAGAAGGAGAAGGCGTCTGGGCGAGCAGAGAAACTGGCCAAGGATCTAGAAGGTGAGTAGTTCATGGTCAGCGTTGTTGCTAAAATGATTTCTTCGTTCCATAGATCCCTTTGGTGTCTGCAGAATACCGTCAAAGAACCAAGTAGCAGTTCAATGTGCTAGGGCTAGAGGCCAAAGTCTAGAGGAGAAAACTTGACACCGTGGTGGCTGGAGTCACGCCGGTGCTCGACTGTATCGACATGGAGGTAGCTCCTCAGCCTGACAATAGGACGCCCCATCCAGACGCCATCATTGATAGGTGCAAGGTAGCATAGGAGAACTTTAAGAGCTTCAACCGAGACGCCACTATCTCCGTCGTAACACATGACCTAGCGGTGGTTCGGTCTCGCTAACCTTCCATCAATCTTCGAGCAATAGGGGCCAGATTCACCAGAGGGGCGGGTGTGACAAAGTAGCAGCAGCTAAAAGATACGGTGGAGGACATGGTGAAGAGGTTGGCCAGCGATGTCAATCTGTTCGGTGAGGTAGACGGTGAGGGCCAAGCTCAATAACTTGAGTGGAGAGGAACCTGTATGGGACAACTAGAGAGGAGAGTTAGATGCATGAGGGCATAAGCAAACATTTGTGTATTTGTATAAATGTTGTAAGTAGACGACATGTGCATGTTCAAGTGGCTTGCTAGCGCTTGCAATGAAAAAGAGACGTATTGTTAACCCTAACATGTTTATACATGGTATAAGTAGCATCCGAGCAGTTAGTTCATTACTAGGCTCTTGGCCTTGGCTAGCCCATATTCCATAATGTCAAGCGCTGGAGCCCATGCACCTGTAGGAGGAACATACATGACTGAGGAACCACAACCAACCACCCATAACACAGAGCGCTGGAGGCCGTAGCACGTGTAGGGAGAGATCGGAGACATGGTTTTCTCCAAAGAACACAGAGCGGAACGTGTGCTACTCGATGGTTAGCGGAATATCTTAAAGATATTTTAGTACGGAGAAACAAGGTGGAGCATTTATGGAGATCACGTATAATTGTCGGAGTTTGTTGAGGAGTAACTTGGAGCTGGTAATCGTAAATGGAGATCAAACTGGAGTGGAGAAATAATGGAGACAAATTATGGTGACAAAAACTTCATTCATTATGGAGTGAAGAGTACATATCTAGAGCGTTTCAAGGATATAAACGTATGAGGTGCTCGATGTGCCACAAATTGGGGATGTCAATTCCCTCCATGTCACATAGCTTGTGCATCCCTTTGGTTTTCTGCTTTCTATGGAGAACGAGGTCGCCAACCACAAATGAACGACCTTTGATGTTATGATTGTAGTATCTTCTCATGCCTTCTAGGTATTTGGCTATGTGGATGCAAGTGATCAGGCATTCTTCTTCGGCCCTATCAACGTCTCTGTCCGAACAACTATGGCTTGCTCTTAATTATAATGTTTCACCCTAGGTGCTCGGAAAGCAATGTCCGCCGGAAGTATGGCCTCTGAGCCATTGACCAAAAAATATGGAGACACACCGGTGTTGCAACTAGCTTGAGTGCGCACTCCCCAGACCACAGCTGGGGGCTCTTTGAGCCATTTGCTCGGATGCTTTTCCTCTTTCTAGTATAGTCTCTTTTTGAGGGCATCGAGGATCATACCATTCGCCCGTTCGACCTGGTCGTTGGCTCTAGGATGGGCAATAGAGACGTATTTGACGAAGATGCATCGGTCTTCTCAGAAGTCCCAAAAATGGTGCCTAGTGAATGTAGTTCCAAGGTCGGTGATAATGCTGTTTGGGAGACCGAATCTATGGATGATATCTTCAAAGAGCTTGACTGCCTTCTTTGTAGTGGTCGAGACAAGCGGCCTATATTCGATCTACTTGGAGAACTTGTCAATGGCGACGTACACATACTAAAAACCACCTGGTGTAGGCTTGAAAGGCCTGATCATGTCCAGTCCCCAGCATGCAAAAGGCCAAGAAGCTGGGATGGTCTACAATTCCTACACCGGTACGTGTATTTGCTTGGCGAAAAATTAACATCCTTCACAACGTTGAATGAGGTCTTCTGTGTTAGCGAAGGCCGTGGGCCAATAAAAACCACCTCAGAAAGCTTTGCCGACCAGGTTTCTATAGGCCACGTGATTGCCACTGGAACCAGAGTGGATTTGAAGGAGTAATTTCACTACATCTTGGGTGATGCATTTCTGCAGTATCCCTTCCTTGGCACTTTTCCTCATCAACTTCTCGTCTACCAGCACGTAATGCTTGCTGCGATAGATGAGGCATTCAATTTTGGTCTTGTCGGTGGGTACGTCGGCACTGGTGAGGTACTTGATGAATTGTTCCCTACAATCTATGGCCAGTGAAGGTACTGCAAGTACCAGCTGCTCGACGGGGAGAATTTCTTGAACTTCCTTCTCTTCCTTAATAGATGGCATAAAGAGGTCTTGAACAAAAACCTTAGGTGAAATCATGGCATGAGAAGAGCCTATCTTAGATAGGTGGTCGGCGAGCTGATTTTGGTCTCATACCACGTGGTGGTACTCGATACCGTAGAACTTTCCTTCGAGTTTCCTAATCTCGGCGTAGTATGCGTCCATCTTCTCACTAGAATAGGACCAATATTTGTTGACTTGGTTGATGACCAGCGTGGAGTCTCCGTATACCATGAGGCCTTTGACACCGAGCTCGATGGCTATACGAAGTCCGTGGAGACATGCTTCATATTCCGCGGTGTTGTTGGAAGCTAGGAAATGAATCCAGAGGACGTATCAGAGCTTGTCCTTAGTTGGAGTAATAAACAAAATGCCAGCACTAGTACCATTGATGTTGAGGGCGCCGTCAAAATACATTATCCAGTGCTCAGGGAAAGCAATAGGGATGGGCTCTTAGATCTCGGTCCACTCAGCGACGAAGTCAGCCAGTGCCTGTGACTTAATAGTCGGCCAGCTCCTGAACTCGATGGAATAAGTGCCAAGCTCAATTGCCCACTTGATGATGTGGCCATTGGCCTCTTTGTTGTGGAGGATGTCCCCTAGAGAGAACTCGGTGACCACGATGATCTTATAGTACTCGAAGTAATGGCGGAGCTTGTGTGAGGTGACCAGAATGGCATACAATAGCTTCTAGACCTGAGGGTAATGAGTTTTGGACTCATTATGAACCTCATTGATGAAGTATACCGGACGTTGTACCTTATAGGCATGTCCAACTTCCTCGCGCTCGATGACGATAGCTATGCTAACGACGCGAGAAGTGGTGGCGATGTAGATCAATAGGGGAGGTGCCATCATGATCGAAGGCTTCGTTAGAAACAACTTGAGCTGCTCAAAGGCCGTATCAGCCTCCTCCGACTAGGAGAAGTGCTCGGAGGCCTTGAGTAGTTTGAAGAACGGTAGGTGGATATAAAGCGGCTGAGAGCAGCCAAACACCCTATGAGCTTTTGTATATCATTTATGTAGGTTGGCTGTTGGCCGTTTCATTTTGGTAATTGTGGAAACCTTGTCAGGGTTGGGTTCGATACCACGAGCGCTGATGATGTAGCCTAGGAGTATGTCGGATGGAACTCCAAAGATGCACTTTGAAGGGTTCAACTTCCATTTGTATCTTTTTAGGTTGGCGAACATTTCTTCGAGGTCGGCGATGAGACTATTGGCGGTTTTGGATTTGACAACCATATTGTCGACGCAGGCTTCAACGTTGCATCCTATCTGTTGATCAAGGCACATCTAGATGGCCCTTTGGTAGGTCGCCCTAGCGTTCTTGAGTCTAAAAGACATGGTGATATGGCAATACACACCAAAAGGCGTGATGAATGATGTTTTGATCTGGTCATCTTCTTTGAGGGATATCTGGTGATAGCCGGAGTAATAGTCGAGGAAGGAGAGGAGTTCGCAGTCGACGGTGGAGTCTACCACCTCGTCTATTCGAGGTAGACCGAAGGGGTCTTTAGGGCAGTGTTTGTTGAGATCAGTGTAATCAACGCACATTCTCCATTGTTTATTCTTTTTGAACAAGAACAGGGTTTGCCAACCACTCAGGATGATACACTTCTTTAATAAATCCGATTGCTTGGAGCCATTTTATTTCTACCCTAATAGCCTCCTTCTTGTCTGGCACAAATCGTCAGAGTTTCTGCTTGATCGGCTTGGCAGTCGACAAAACATTCAAGGAGTGCTCGATCTTCTCTCGTGGTGCCCTCGGCATGTTTGCAGGTTTCCAAGCAAACACGTCAGCATTAGCACATAGGAAGGAGACGAGCGCGCTTTCCTATTTGGGGTCGAGATGAGCCCCAATATTGGCGATCTTGGTGGGGTCATCGAGGCCGAGGCCGACCTCCTTCGTTTCCTTAGATTTGGCGAAGGCGCAAGGAGGCTCCAGCGTTGGGATCTCTAGGTTGTCGACGGGCACCATCTTGGCATCGTTGACCATGCTGGCCATTTGGATGGAGGGGTCGGTGGCTTCGGTGAGGACAAGACTCTCTGTCTCGTAGGTGTAGGTGATAGAGAGGTTGGCCCGCAGAGCCAGAACTCCTGTAGGCGAAGGCATCTTCAATACCATATAGGCATAGTGCGGTATGGCTATGAACTTGGCTAGAGCTGGCTGACCAAGTATGGTGTTGTAGGCGGTGTTGAAGTTGGTAACGTAGAAGTTGATGTGCTCGATGCGGAAGTTGCTAGCCATGCCGAATTGTACCGGGAGGGTGATCTCTCCAAATGGTCGTGATGCCCTGCCAGATACCACACCCTAGAAGGAGTCGAAAGGGGTGATGTCTTGTACTCCAAGGCCCAACTCCTTTAGGGCTCCGGTGAAGAGCAGGTTCAGGGCACTTCCGCCGTCAACTAGTACTTTCTTGAAGAGTACCTTCTTGACGGTTGCATCGAGAATAAGGGGGAACGCGATGTGTAAGGGATGTGCGTCCACTGGTTGGCCCTGCTGAAAGTGATGGGGACCTCAGACTAGGGGCGATAGCTGGGGTTGGCGATAACGTCTTCTATGTTGACGGTGAGCACCCGACGGGCGATGAGCTTTCAATCTCTTCTACTCTCAGCGGAGGCGAGGCCTTCGAAGATAGTGGTGACCACTTTGTCGTGATCCTGGAAGGCGTTATTATTGTCCCCAGGTGGCCGGCGACCACTGGCTCCGTCGTCGTCCTTCTTTTTGGCCTAGAACTCCTTAGCTAAGCCAAGGCAATCCTTCATCTTGTGCTTGTTGTTCTTGTGGAGGGGGCATGGGCCCTCGAGGACTTTCTTATACTACTCATCATAGTTATGTTTGGTACGAGGTTCATCAACGGTGGCAACAATGTTGTCTAGATGACGGCGGCGATACTAACCAGCTTTTGACCCTTCCGACCGATCACGGCCACTGTCCTGATGGTGGCCACGGTCGTCGTAATAGCGGTCACTGTGGCGTCGTTCGTCGGGGTGCTCATCGCTACGGCGAGTTGGGTGGTGAGTGCCCGCATCCCCGTTGAAGCAAACTTTGACCTGTTCAGCATCGGCGTACTGATCGACGGTTGTGATCATCTCGCCAATCCCCTTTGGTGGCTTATGATTGAATTTGGAGTGGAGGTCGTGGTGACGGAGTCCTCGGACAAAGGCGGTGATGACTTCTGTTTTCGTGATGTTAGGAATAGAATTCCTCATCTCAAAAAAATGTCTGATGAAGCTACAGAGAAGCTCAGACAGTTTCTGATAGATGCGATTCAGATCGTGCTTGGTGCCCGGCCGAGTACACGTAGCCATGTAGTTGTTGGTGAAGACCTTCTTCAACTGCTCCCAAGATCCAATGGAATCTAGGGCGAGGCTCGTGAGCCAGTTCATTGCGGTTGGCGTGAACATGACGGGAAGATAGTTTGCCATGACACTGGTATCCCCCCCGACGGCGCGCATAGCGGTAACATAAGCTTGTAGCCACTATGTGGGGTTCATCCTCCCCTCGTAGGGCTCGACCCTGGTGATTTTGAAACCACGGGACCACTGGAGTGTTCGGAGTGCTCTCGTGAATGCTCAGGGCCCTTCGGGATCGTCACCGTCGGGATCTGCAGCATTGCCAGCGTTAAGTGGCTGGAGGGCTGCATCCGGATTACCGAACTCTTGCTTGTTTTCTTGACGCCGGTGTACTTCCTCTTCATGGCGAGAGAAATAGCGCCCGTCGATATGACGTCGTGCATCCCGGAGATTGTTGATGTGCGCTCGCACATCTTGGTCGACTTCTTGGTCGTGTTGGCAAGGGTAGTTGATATGGTTCCCCCTAGCCCCCCTGGTGGGGTTGTCCATCATCACGATGTTGATTGGTGAAACGGCTTCTGTTGGGGAGGCGATTGGATCTTGGCGCGGCGGATCGGCGATTCGAGCTTGTCGAGTAGGAAGGCCCGTGATCCTGGTGGATCTCGTTGACCTAGCAGTGCGCAGCTTTAAGCATTGTGGCGACCTCGATGACCTCTGGGCGTTTGCTCGAGCTGAGCGAGCTCATTAGCGGCCATGGCCAAGTTGGCGCTTGGAGTCTTGTAGACGTCGTGGCCATTGCACTGTAGGTCTTTATCTTGTGGGCTGGACCGCCCCTAGGAGCGCAGCCCATATAGCCTACCGTGGGTATTTGGGGTCGTACCCCCATAGTGCGGCTGTGACTAACACGTAGGTTGTGGGTTGGGAGCCTTAGTTTTCAATTCTACTAATGTATAGTACATTTTTAATGGCCTCGCTTGTTTAGTGTTTCTGGTCTCCCTGGTGGCCCACTAGCAAGAATGAAAACACTATTGTAACCTTTTAAAAAGTCTAAAACTTTCTGTATGCTAAAGGAAAAAAAAGGGGCTCAGTCCCGATCGTGGAAAAAAAGATAAGAATGGTAAAAGAAACAATGAAAAATGGCAGCAACATGTTGGGTCAAGCCGAGAAGGTGCAGAATATGGACCCAGCCCAGGCTAGCTCGACACTCGTGGTCCCCATATATACTTTGGTATGCGGAAGCTCTGCTGGGAGGCAAAAGGAAAAAGTCCACAATACCTTCCTCAACTTTTGCGAAAGTTTGTTTTTTCTCCTTGACCTCTAAAATTAAACCAGGCAAACCACCTCCCTGAACTTTTAAAACCATTCGTTTTACCTCCCTGAGCGGTTATAAGTGGTTTTCAAAGGCGGTTTTGTCTTTTTCTTTTTTATTTATTTCGGCTGAATTATTGAAAAATCATAGTAAATCATAGAAAATTCATAAAATAGAAAATTCAATTTTGTTGGACTTCAAATGAGTAGATCTACACATTGAACATATAATATGATATGCTTTATTACAAATTTTTTGTTATAGCTTTAGACATATGCTTTTGTATAATTAATTCGTAACTGCAGTTTCTATGGTTCAATTGTGGTGAAATTTTTATGGTGAGCTAATTATTGTATGCTTGAAATGTAATAAAAATTTCATACTCATTGGATCATGTATAACTTAGGTATAGATTTATTTAGGTGTTTCCTTGTGAAAAAGTATTTATAAATCTATAACTATGTTATACATGATCCAATGAGTATGAAATTATTACTACACTTCAAGCATACAATGATTAGCTGACCATAAAAATTTCACCACAATTGGACCATAGAAACTGCTGCTATGAATTAAATAAAAAAAGCATAGATCTAAAGCTATAGTAAAAAAATTTGCATTAAAGCATACCATATTATATGTTCATTGTATAGATCTACTTATGTGGAGTCCAACAAAATTAGACTTTTTATTTTATGATTTTTCTGTGATTTACTATGATTTTTCAAAGATTCAGCCAAAATAAATAGAAAAAAAAGACAAAACCGTCTTTGAAAACCGCTTATAACCGGTCCAGGAGGTAAAACAAACAGTTTTAAAAATTCAAGAAGGTGGTTTACCTAGTTTTAGAGTGCAGGGAGGAAAAACAGATTTTCGCAAAAGTTGAGAAAGGTAATATGGATTTTTTCCAAGGCAAAATGCAGAAATGAGCCAACACGTTTGGCTTGGGCCAAGAGCCCAAGACAAAGCAGAGCGGACTTTGGGCCGGGACCGTCTGGTCAACTGTACACCAACGATGAGGTGACAGGTGAGCGGGGATGGAGAGGGACGCGATGCGCGGCAGCGGCGCCGACCGCCGTGTGGAGGAGGAAGAGCGCGTCCCGCCAGCCGGCGGAGAGGATGGCCGAGCCGACGCCACCCTTTCCCACAACACGAGAAGGCGCTCTCGTGGACTCGAGGTACGGTCGATTTGCTCCCCAATCCCGACGTCACAGTCCAGAGTCCACAGCCTGTTATTCCGTTAGTTCCGATTGCAGCAGGAGCAGAGTAGCATTAGCCTGTCTTATTAGTTGAATATTTGATGCATTGCAATTTGCAACAGGAGTATCTGTAATCGAACTGTCCTACGAGGAACTAGCCTGTCTTTTGTGTATTTCTGATCCATTTTATTCATTAGAGATAATCCCCTTTTTGTTCCTCAGTCGCAGTTTTGTGTTCGACTTTTTACTTTCTTTCTTTTTTCCGCTCAGTTGCAATTTTGTGTATCAAACACTGTCCTTTTTCACTGACACTCTGACAATAGTTTGTTGGACCGAATTTACACGGCATCGAGCAATTAGGGAGGACACTAAAAAATGACAAATAAGAGAAAATGCTAGAGAGTCGATCATCGGTCAACAGACTAGGGTGGCCTGAAAATGAACCGAGAAAGACTCACATATTGGCTTCATCTACCAGAAATTGCCAGTGACAAGCAACCCAGACTTTTCCATGTTCCTTGTCTAGTGCTGTGTGGATGAATTCCTGCCCTTGTTTGTTACTCTACTGCACCATTCTACAATTGATTTTCCACGAAACTTCAATGCAACTCTTCGAGTTCTGTCAACTTAATGCCTGTTGGCTTTTTCCATTCAAACATGGAATAAGTAGCTAGATATTCTCATCGTTGACGAAGACTTGTTGACCAAATTTTCCATTGCAGAGACCATCATGCACACATTCCCCCTCAAAGTCTTGGACATCATTGTCTTCTCTTTAAGTTCTCATCTTACCACGCTGTGTGATTTCTCCCCAAGACATATCTATACACAGGATAGGTGTCCACCATTCACGTCTGCAATTCAATCAAAGGTAGGTTCTTACCCCCATTAAGCCAAATCATTGCCTGTGATCCAAAGTTCATGTATCTAATATCTCATTATTACTGTTGTATGTTGAATATCCTGAACACGGAAGGGATATTTTTGCAGATGTTTCAATCCTAATGGCGGAGATTGTTGGTTCTACGGTTGTTCAGGAGTCAGTTAGCCAAATTGTATCTTGTCTGTTTCAAAAATATGAAGAGAAACAGAACTCAAATGCGTTCCAAAACCTTGAGAGGCTAGAGATGGCACACATCAGGCTGGAAGCTGCTCTTGAGACTTCTAATAAATGGCAGATCACTGATACATCCATGTTGCGTTGGCAGAAGAAGCTGAAGCGTGCTGCACAAGAGTGTGATGAGAAACTGCACAAACATAAGCAGAGAATCCTCGAAGAAGAACGTATGGAACAGGGGGTAAGGAATTCCTCCATTCCTAAACGGATTGGACATGCTACCAAGTCATTTGTTTTCTCCATCTTTAACTGCAACAATGATGAGTTGAACCCCTCTGTTGTTAAACGATTTGAGTGGTATGCAGATGGTGCTAGTGAATTCCTGAGATTCATAGAGCTTGGTGGCACACCACTTTGTCACGTCATGCCCTTTGGCGCCCTTATCAAGAATCTTTTGGCAGGTAAGGAACTTCACCATAAAATTGTTCGAGGAAGCCAACAGCCTTACAAGTGTCAACTATGGTTGATCCCCTTTAGTACTGCAGAGCAAGTAACAGAGGTTTCCCTAATATTTATAAAGAAAGATCGTACAACAGAGGGTAATATCTTCTTTAGTATGATAGTACAGCTTTCAGAGAGTACAGACATAGTTGGGATTGCAGTTAGGAGTTTGCAGTCGTTTGCCCCTCATGTCAAATTTATAGTTGAAAATATTACCAACGAACTTACTCAACTACCTACTCAAGACTTCTCATGGGTGCCATTTGCTTCTTCATACCACAGAGAACATTTCTACAATCTTCACAACTTTGCATCTCAATGGTTTCGCCCGAACCCGTCATGTTGCAAGCAGCGGCAACAGCATGAGGTTCCATATTTTAGCAACTTAAACGCAGGATTATCAGATGTTTTGCTAGAACCAGTAATTATATTTAATTTGCAGTGGCTGGTGTCACATTCAGTTTATAGCAAGCGAAAGACCTCACTGTCTGAAGGCACAATGTCTCTGCAAAATTCTCCATATCTAAAAGCTGGAATTGCTTTTGCACCCCATGGCTCTTCTGAAGACATGCTACCAGTGAATAAAAGTTCTGAAACAGTAGAGATAGATGGCGGTCAGCAACATGTCTTGCATACGGACATCTCCTTGGAGCAACTGGAAGAGATTATGCTAGCAAAGGCCGTAGATTACTTCTGCCACAACGGTGAAGCGTCCGTATACCAAATGATTTGGAGGTCTAAACATGGGGCTGCACGCATTCAAGTTGAGAAGCCAAGCATAAACAAACGAAGAACAAACATGAGAGCACAGAGAACTTTTGGGGGGCCTACAAATAGAAAGGTACTTCGAGGACAGGATCAGAAGATTGGGAACTTTTTAGGTGTGCTCACTCACTTCCTCGACTTATGGGGTGCCCATGTGCCCATCCGGAATTGTTCCCTACAATCTATGGCCAGTGAAGGTACTGCAAGTACCAGCTGCTCGACGGGGAGAAATTTCTTGAACTTCCTTCTCTTCCTTAATAGATGGCATAAAGAGGTCTTGAACAAAAACCTTAGGTGAAATCATGGCATGAGAAGAGCCTATCTTAGATAGGTGGTCGGCGAGCTGATTTTGGTCTCATACCACGTGGTGGTACTCGATACCGTAGAACTTTCCTTCGAGTTTCCTAATCTCGGCGTAGTATGGCGTCCATCTTCTCACTAGAATAGGACCAATATTTGTTGACTTGGTTGATGACCAGCGTGGAGTCTCCGTATACCATGAGGCCTTTGACACCGAGCTCGATGGCTATACGAAGTCCGTGGAGACATGCTTCATATTCCGCGGTGTTGTTGGAAGCTAGGAAATGAATCCAGAGGACGTATCAGAGCTTGTCCTTAGTTGGAGTAATAAACAAATGCCAGCACTAGTACCATTGATGTTGAG
Source organism: Miscanthus floridulus (assembly GCF_019320115.1). Lineage (NCBI taxonomy): Eukaryota > Viridiplantae > Streptophyta > Magnoliopsida > Poales > Poaceae > Miscanthus > Miscanthus floridulus. The sequence continues at coordinate 4,477,556 of NC_089583.1, read as the reverse complement.
GGCGCCGTCAAAAATACATTATCCAGTGCTCAGGGAAAGCAATAGGGATGGGCTCTTAGATCTCGGTCCACTCAGCGACGAAGTCAGCCAGTGCCTGTGACTTAATAGTCGGCCAGCTCCTGAACTCGATGGAATAAGTGCCAAGCTCAATTGCCCACTTGATGATGTGGCCATTGGCCTCTTTGTTGTGGAGGATGTCCCCTAGAGAGAACTCGGTGACCACGATGATCTTATAGTACTCGAAGTAATGGCGGAGCTTGTGTGAGGTGACCAGAATGGCATACAATAGCTTCTAGACCTGAGGGTAATGAGTTTTGGACTCATTATGAACCTCATTGATGAAGTATACCGGACGTTGTACCTTATAGGCATGTCCAACTTCCTCGCGCTCGATGACGATAGCTATGCTAACGACGCGAGAAGTGGTGGCGATGTAGATCAATAGGGGAGGTGCCATCATGATCGAAGGCTTCGTTAGAAACAACTTGAGCTGCTCAAAGGCCGTATCAGCCTCCTCCGACTAGGAGAAGTGCTCGGAGGCCTTGAGTAGTTTGAAGAACGGTAGGTGGATATAAAGCGGCTGAGAGCAGCCAAACACCCTATGAGCTTTTGTATATCATTTATGTAGGTTGGCTGTTGGCCGTTTCATTTTGGTAATTGTGGAAACCTTGTCAGGGTTGGGTTCGATACCACGAGCGCTGATGATGTAGCCTAGGAGTATGTCGGATGGAACTCCAAAGATGCACTTTGAAGGGTTCAACTTCCATTTGTATCTTTTTAGGTTGGCGAACATTTCTTCGAGGTCGGCGATGAGACTATTGGCGGTTTTGGATTTGACAACCATATTGTCGACGCAGGCTTCAACGTTGCATCCTATCTGTTGATCAAGGCACATCTAGATGGCCCTTTGGTAGGTCGCCCTAGCGTTCTTGAGTCTAAAAGACATGGTGATATGGCAATACACACCAAAAGGCGTGATGAATGATGTTTTGATCTGGTCATCTTCTTTGAGGGATATCTGGTGATAGCCGGAGTAATAGTCGAGGAAGGAGAGGAGTTCGCAGTCGACGGTGGAGTCTACCACCTCGTCTATTCGAGGTAGACCGAAGGGGTCTTTAGGGCAGTGTTTGTTGAGATCAGTGTAATCAACGCACATTCTCCATTGTTTATTCTTTTTGAACAAGAACAGGGTTTGCCAACCACTCAGGATGATACACTTCTTTAATAAATCCGATTGCTTGGAGCCATTTTATTTCTACCCTAATAGCCTCCTTCTTGTCTGGCACAAATCGTCAGAGTTTCTGCTTGATCGGCTTGGCAGTCGACAAAACATTCAAGGAGTGCTCGATCTTCTCTCGTGGTGCCCTCGGCATGTTTGCAGGTTTCCAAGCAAACACGTCAGCATTAGCACATAGGAAGGAGACGAGCGCGCTTTCCTATTTGGGGTCGAGATGAGCCCCAATATTGGCGATCTTGGTGGGGTCATCGAGGCCGAGGCCGACCTCCTTCGTTTCCTTAGATTTGGCGAAGGCGCAAGGAGGCTCCAGCGTTGGGATCTCTAGGTTGTCGACGGGCACCATCTTGGCATCGTTGACCATGCTGGCCATTTGGATGGAGGGGTCGGTGGCTTCGGTGAGGACAAGACTCTCTGTCTCGTAGGTGTAGGTGATAGAGAGGTTGGCCCGCAGAGCCAGAACTCCTGTAGGCGAAGGCATCTTCAATACCATATAGGCATAGTGCGGTATGGCTATGAACTTGGCTAGAGCTGGCTGACCAAGTATGGTGTTGTAGGCGGTGTTGAAGTTGGTAACGTAGAAGTTGATGTGCTCGATGCGGAAGTTGCTAGCCATGCCGAATTGTACCGGGAGGGTGATCTCTCCAAATGGTCGTGATGCCCTGCCAGATACCACACCCTAGAAGGAGTCGAAAGGGGTGATGTCTTGTACTCCAAGGCCCAACTCCTTTAGGGCTCCGGTGAAGAGCAGGTTCAGGGCACTTCCGCCGTCAACTAGTACTTTCTTGAAGAGTACCTTCTTGACGGTTGCATCGAGAATAAGGGGGAACGCGATGTGTAAGGGATGTGCGTCCACTGGTTGGCCCTGCTGAAAGTGATGGGGACCTCAGACTAGGGGCGATAGCTGGGGTTGGCGATAACGTCTTCTATGTTGACGGTGAGCACCCGACGGGCGATGAGCTTTCAATCTCTTCTACTCTCAGCGGAGGCGAGGCCTTCGAAGATAGTGGTGACCACTTTGTCGTGATCCTGGAAGGCGTTATTATTGTCCCCAGGTGGCCGGCGACCACTGGCTCCGTCGTCGTCCTTCTTTTTGGCCTAGAACTCCTTAGCTAAGCCAAGGCAATCCTTCATCTTGTGCTTGTTGTTCTTGTGGAGGGGGCATGGGCCCTCGAGGACTTTCTTATACTACTCATCATAGTTATGTTTGGTACGAGGTTCATCAACGGTGGCAACAATGTTGTCTAGATGACGGCGGCGATACTAACCAGCTTTTGACCCTTCCGACCGATCACGGCCACTGTCCTGATGGTGGCCACGGTCGTCGTAATAGCGGTCACTGTGGCGTCGTTCGTCGGGGTGCTCATCGCTACGGCGAGTTGGGTGGTGAGTGCCCGCATCCCCGTTGAAGCAAACTTTGACCTGTTCAGCATCGGCGTACTGATCGACGGTTGTGATCATCTCGCCAATCCCCTTTGGTGGCTTATGATTGAATTTGGAGTGGAGGTCGTGGTGACGGAGTCCTCGGACAAAGGCGGTGATGACTTCTGTTTTCGTGATGTTAGGAATAGAATTCCTCATCTCAAAAAAATGTCTGATGAAGCTACAGAGAAGCTCAGACAGTTTCTGATAGATGCGATTCAGATCGTGCTTGGTGCCCGGCCGAGTACACGTAGCCATGTAGTTGTTGGTGAAGACCTTCTTCAACTGCTCCCAAGATCCAATGGAATCTAGGGCGAGGCTCGTGAGCCAGTTCATTGCGGTTGGCGTGAACATGACGGGAAGATAGTTTGCCATGACACTGGTATCCCCCCCGACGGCGCGCATAGCGGTAACATAAGCTTGTAGCCACTATGTGGGGTTCATCCTCCCCTCGTAGGGCTCGACCCTGGTGATTTTGAAACCACGGGACCACTGGAGTGTTCGGAGTGCTCTCGTGAATGCTCAGGGCCCTTCGGGATCGTCACCGTCGGGATCTGCAGCATTGCCAGCGTTAAGTGGCTGGAGGGCTGCATCCGGATTACCGAACTCTTGCTTGTTTTCTTGACGCCGGTGTACTTCCTCTTCATGGCGAGAGAAATAGCGCCCGTCGATATGACGTCGTGCATCCCGGAGATTGTTGATGTGCGCTCGCACATCTTGGTCGACTTCTTGGTCGTGTTGGCAAGGGTAGTTGATATGGTTCCCCCTAGCCCCCCTGGTGGGGTTGTCCATCATCACGATGTTGATTGGTGAAACGGCTTCTGTTGGGGAGGCGATTGGATCTTGGCGCGGCGGATCGGCGATTCGAGCTTGTCGAGTAGGAAGGCCCGTGATCCTGGTGGATCTCGTTGACCTAGCAGTGCGCAGCTTTAAGCATTGTGGCGACCTCGATGACCTCTGGGCGTTTGCTCGAGCTGAGCGAGCTCATTAGCGGCCATGGCCAAGTTGGCGCTTGGAGTCTTGTAGACGTCGTGGCCATTGCACTGTAGGTCTTTATCTTGTGGGCTGGACCGCCCCTAGGAGCGCAGCCCATATAGCCTACCGTGGGTATTTGGGGTCGTACCCCCATAGTGCGGCTGTGACTAACACGTAGGTTGTGGGTTGGGAGCCTTAGTTTTCAATTCTACTAATGTATAGTACATTTTTAATGGCCTCGCTTGTTTAGTGTTTCTGGTCTCCCTGGTGGCCCACTAGCAAGAATGAAAACACTATTGTAACCTTTTAAAAAGTCTAAAACTTTCTGTATGCTAAAGGAAAAAAAAGGGGCTCAGTCCCGATCGTGGAAAAAAAGATAAGAATGGTAAAAGAAACAATGAAAAATGGCAGCAACATGTTGGGTCAAGCCGAGAAGGTGCAGAATATGGACCCAGCCCAGGCTAGCTCGACACTCGTGGTCCCCATATATACTTTGGTATGCGGAAGCTCTGCTGGGAGGCAAAAGGAAAAAGTCCACAATACCTTCCTCAACTTTTGCGAAAGTTTGTTTTTTCTCCTTGACCTCTAAAATTAAACCAGGCAAACCACCTCCCTGAACTTTTAAAACCATTCGTTTTACCTCCCTGAGCGGTTATAAGTGGTTTTCAAAGGCGGTTTTGTCTTTTTCTTTTTTATTTATTTCGGCTGAATTATTGAAAAATCATAGTAAATCATAGAAAATTCATAAAATAGAAAATTCAATTTTGTTGGACTTCAAATGAGTAGATCTACACATTGAACATATAATATGATATGCTTTATTACAAATTTTTTGTTATAGCTTTAGACATATGCTTTTGTATAATTAATTCGTAACTGCAGTTTCTATGGTTCAATTGTGGTGAAATTTTTATGGTGAGCTAATTATTGTATGCTTGAAATGTAATAAAAATTTCATACTCATTGGATCATGTATAACTTAGGTATAGATTTATTTAGGTGTTTCCTTGTGAAAAAGTATTTATAAATCTATAACTATGTTATACATGATCCAATGAGTATGAAATTATTACTACACTTCAAGCATACAATGATTAGCTGACCATAAAAATTTCACCACAATTGGACCATAGAAACTGCTGCTATGAATTAAATAAAAAAAGCATAGATCTAAAGCTATAGTAAAAAAATTTGCATTAAAGCATACCATATTATATGTTCATTGTATAGATCTACTTATGTGGAGTCCAACAAAATTAGACTTTTTATTTTATGATTTTTCTGTGATTTACTATGATTTTTCAAAGATTCAGCCAAAATAAATAGAAAAAAAAGACAAAACCGTCTTTGAAAACCGCTTATAACCGGTCCAGGAGGTAAAACAAACAGTTTTAAAAATTCAAGAAGGTGGTTTACCTAGTTTTAGAGTGCAGGGAGGAAAAACAGATTTTCGCAAAAGTTGAGAAAGGTAATATGGATTTTTTCCAAGGCAAAATGCAGAAATGAGCCAACACGTTTGGCTTGGGCCAAGAGCCCAAGACAAAGCAGAGCGGACTTTGGGCCGGGACCGTCTGGTCAACTGTACACCAACGATGAGGTGACAGGTGAGCGGGGATGGAGAGGGACGCGATGCGCGGCAGCGGCGCCGACCGCCGTGTGGAGGAGGAAGAGCGCGTCCCGCCAGCCGGCGGAGAGGATGGCCGAGCCGACGCCACCCTTTCCCACAACACGAGAAGGCGCTCTCGTGGACTCGAGGTACGGTCGATTTGCTCCCCAATCCCGACGTCACAGTCCAGAGTCCACAGCCTGTTATTCCGTTAGTTCCGATTGCAGCAGGAGCAGAGTAGCATTAGCCTGTCTTATTAGTTGAATATTTGATGCATTGCAATTTGCAACAGGAGTATCTGTAATCGAACTGTCCTACGAGGAACTAGCCTGTCTTTTGTGTATTTCTGATCCATTTTATTCATTAGAGATAATCCCCTTTTTGTTCCTCAGTCGCAGTTTTGTGTTCGACTTTTTACTTTCTTTCTTTTTTCCGCTCAGTTGCAATTTTGTGTATCAAACACTGTCCTTTTTCACTGACACTCTGACAATAGTTTGTTGGACCGAATTTACACGGCATCGAGCAATTAGGGAGGACACTAAAAAATGACAAATAAGAGAAAATGCTAGAGAGTCGATCATCGGTCAACAGACTAGGGTGGCCTGAAAATGAACCGAGAAAGACTCACATATTGGCTTCATCTACCAGAAATTGCCAGTGACAAGCAACCCAGACTTTTCCATGTTCCTTGTCTAGTGCTGTGTGGATGAATTCCTGCCCTTGTTTGTTACTCTACTGCACCATTCTACAATTGATTTTTCCACGAAACTTCAATGCAACTCTTCGAGTTCTGTCAACTTAATGCCTGTTGGCTTTTTCCATTCAAACATGGAATAAGTAGCTAGATATTCTCATCGTTGACGAAGACTTGTTGACCAAATTTTCCATTGCAGAGACCATCATGCACACATTCCCCCTCAAAGTCTTGGACATCATTGTCTTCTCTTTAAGTTCTCATCTTACCACGCTGTGTGATTTCTCCCCAAGACATATCTATACACAGGATAGGTGTCCACCATTCACGTCTGCAATTCAATCAAAGGTAGGTTCTTACCCCCATTAAGCCAAATCATTGCCTGTGATCCAAAGTTCATGTATCTAATATCTCATTATTACTGTTGTATGTTGAATATCCTGAACACGGAAGGGATATTTTTGCAGATGTTTCAATCCTAATGGCGGAGATTGTTGGTTCTACGGTTGTTCAGGAGTCAGTTAGCCAAATTGTATCTTGTCTGTTTCAAAAATATGAAGAGAAACAGAACTCAAATGCGTTCCAAAACCTTGAGAGGCTAGAGATGGCACACATCAGGCTGGAAGCTGCTCTTGAGACTTCTAATAAATGGCAGATCACTGATACATCCATGTTGCGTTGGCAGAAGAAGCTGAAGCGTGCTGCACAAGAGTGTGATGAGAAACTGCACAAACATAAGCAGAGAATCCTCGAAGAAGAACGTATGGAACAGGGGGTAAGGAATTCCTCCATTCCTAAACGGATTGGACATGCTACCAAGTCATTTGTTTTCTCCATCTTTAACTGCAACAATGATGAGTTGAACCCCTCTGTTGTTAAACGATTTGAGTGGTATGCAGATGGTGCTAGTGAATTCCTGAGATTCATAGAGCTTGGTGGCACACCACTTTGTCACGTCATGCCCTTTGGCGCCCTTATCAAGAATCTTTTGGCAGGTAAGGAACTTCACCATAAAATTGTTCGAGGAAGCCAACAGCCTTACAAGTGTCAACTATGGTTGATCCCCTTTAGTACTGCAGAGCAAGTAACAGAGGTTTCCCTAATATTTATAAAGAAAGATCGTACAACAGAGGGTAATATCTTCTTTAGTATGATAGTACAGCTTTCAGAGAGTACAGACATAGTTGGGATTGCAGTTAGGAGTTTGCAGTCGTTTGCCCCTCATGTCAAATTTATAGTTGAAAATATTACCAACGAACTTACTCAACTACCTACTCAAGACTTCTCATGGGTGCCATTTGCTTCTTCATACCACAGAGAACATTTCTACAATCTTCACAACTTTGCATCTCAATGGTTTCGCCCGAACCCGTCATGTTGCAAGCAGCGGCAACAGCATGAGGTTCCATATTTTAGCAACTTAAACGCAGGATTATCAGATGTTTTGCTAGAACCAGTAATTATATTTAATTTGCAGTGGCTGGTGTCACATTCAGTTTATAGCAAGCGAAAGACCTCACTGTCTGAAGGCACAATGTCTCTGCAAAATTCTCCATATCTAAAAGCTGGAATTGCTTTTGCACCCCATGGCTCTTCTGAAGACATGCTACCAGTGAATAAAAGTTCTGAAACAGTAGAGATAGATGGCGGTCAGCAACATGTCTTGCATACGGACATCTCCTTGGAGCAACTGGAAGAGATTATGCTAGCAAAGGCCGTAGATTACTTCTGCCACAACGGTGAAGCGTCCGTATACCAAATGATTTGGAGGTCTAAACATGGGGCTGCACGCATTCAAGTTGAGAAGCCAAGCATAAACAAACGAAGAACAAACATGAGAGCACAGAGAACTTTTGGGGGGCCTACAAATAGAAAGGTACTTCGAGGACAGGATCAGAAGATTGGGAACTTTTTAGGTGTGCTCACTCACTTCCTCGACTTATGGGGTGCCCATGTGCCCATCCGGCCGCAAAGTTCTCTCATGGACTGGATGCAAAAAGAAAAGGAAACTCAGTTAGCCGAAAGAAAAGCAAAACCTGTGAGAAACATATAAGCATAGATATCCTCGAGAGCTATTGTCTTAGTGTTAAATGCTACAAATGCAAAGGCAAGAGGAGAGAAGCTATGAATAACATAAAGATCTTTATTTCATATTCTAATAGTCCTTATTGTTTATGTCTTTGTAATGCAGTAGTGAAGTACGTATGTTCGACATCAGGAACTTATGCAACTGTGTCTTAGTTTAGTTGTCTCACTGTCTCGTATAAGTGATATTGTTTGTATCTCATCAGCTGAGATATGCTGGGAATTACTCAATTATAATAGAACCATAATGCAGTGAAAATAGTTAACTCTGTGCACTGTGCATTTGTCTTTCTTTATTGCTATGTCTGTGTTTCCTTTCCTTTTGTTTTTGTTATCTCATTTTTGTTTGTTGGCTGTGCATGCTGCAATTGTTATGCTTTGAGGCCCTCTTCCCCTTCTACCATAATAATGTATACTACACTGCATAAACAATTTTAGGAGACCAAAACTACCATCTCTAGAGTTCACTAGAGGCTTCACGCCCAACAACTGCCTTTGTATATCTATTTATAGAGGTGGATGGGTAAAGAAGAATGCCCCCAAAATCAGCCCATTTCCAGAGGTGGACTTCCTTACCCCACCGTCGCTTTAAATAGGAGAAAGTCCACAGCTAACCCATCCTAGTTGCATTAGAACCTAGGCTAGGCTCCACCAACGGCACCGCTACTCTCCTCTCTCTTCCTGTTCTATTTGCCTTGATCAACGCCCAGTTGTCACCGACCTCTGACACTCTCCCTCCTCACTCATTTCCCTCCTTCACCTTGCACGCCCCCTTCCCTTCTGTCTTAGTTGCTTGTCACATCTCCTCCGCCGACACAGCCCCCACCCCCAAATATCTCGTCCCGCCGGTTAAAATGATGAAGCTGCCAACCTCAATTGCACGTGACCTCCACAAGCTATTGACCAGGAATCCACAAGTGGTGGTGCATTGCTCCTGTTAGAGTGCACTACTTCCTGACCTGTGCCACCACCAAAGACAGATTCTAAAGAACTCTAAACCACATGCAGCTGTAAGGCATTGAGTCAGAGCCAATAGGTAGCAGCCGTGAGTTGCATCGCCCATGAAATCATCTAGGGTCCAACCGACGCCCACCTACGCCATTTGGGGGAAGGAAGCCTCAAAGTGGGTGGATCATCAAGAGGAGAATGAGGAGATCTAGAGGAGGAGATCAAGATCTTGTAACCCAGCATATGATAAGGCGAAGCACTCAAGTGAGCTAGAGAACGACAGAGGAAGCTGTGTGTGCAAAAGCCAAGGGGTAGGAGGGTAGTCCGACCAATAACATGATGGGGGTGGGAGAGCAACCGGAGAGAGCACAAGGTCGGGCCAAACGCAAACGGAAGCAGGCGTGCTTGTACGGACGCAACCCTCAACGATCGGAGCACCAGGGCTCGTAAAGGGCTTTTGCCCCGAGACCTACCCAGCTGATGCAGCAAGCTTGGAATGGCTTCCGCGATGGCAGGAGATGAAATAGCACCTCCACCTTCAAACCAAACAACCAAAAACAAGACGATCAGATCAAAGGCCAGGCATTAGTGGAGGTGGAGGTATGATAGAAGCACCATCGGTGCAGGTGGGACAAGGCCTGATTCACCGGGTCACTGCTTTTAGTTCCTCCCCACCGCTATATCTCATTGCTCCTCCTCTGCCGCATCATGGAGAAGACCCAGGGGGAGATGGAAAAGGCAGAGGATCATCTCTCTGGATCTCACGATAGGGAGCACTTCAGTGGAGGTGGTGGCAGTGGTCATGGGTGGGTGCTGGAGATCGAGAGGGTGGGGAGACTAAGTGTGAGATGAGGTGTCGGCGGTGTGCAGGAGATAAAGCAAGCTAGCTCTACGATTAAGGAATGCAGTTAGGGTTTTTAATGGGTTGGGTGGGTATTTTCACAGGCGTCCCATCTAGGACACCCATGTCTCCAAAGCTTATTATTGTAGTAGTGGCCAACCCCTATATCTTCTATTTAGCAAGTTTCTCGATGACATTTGTGGGCATTTAAGGTGTCCTTACCAATCTAGAACAGCCCCAAATGTGCCCCCTGACGTGCTCCTTCCCGAGAAGCATTTCTATGGCCAATCTGTTGAAACTGGCTAAGCCAATCGATCCTTGAGTTGTCCAAATGAATGATTATCGTGTGATGCAGGCATGCTAGCGCTTTTGATATGTTAGTACATTTGCATCGAAATGAATATTGTCGTGCGTCGTACACCAAGGATGTTGGACACTAGTTATTTGACCTAAAGGAAATGTGCCCGATGTTTTCGAAAAAAGAGGACATGTGCCCTATGCAGATCTAGTTTAGATACACATACGGATGTGTGCGTAGCCGGTATACCTGTCACTGGATAATCATACCCATTCCCTTCAACGCTAAATGGGTAGGGTATGGATAGAAAATCCTTTATCCATTAGGGTAACGGGTATACCCACTAGTAAAAGGGTATGGGGAGGGGATCGTCCGTTTGCCCAGTCTTACCCATCCCCAAATTTTTCTTCGCGAGAGTGAGGAAGAGATGTCGCCGACAGCTCAGTGCACGACAACGGCCATGGCTCCCAACCTCAGCAAGATGACGCCTGCTGGCCTCCTCAGCGATGAGGTGGCCCCGCCCTAGTGGAGAGCCTCAAGCCATCACGGGTCATGCTCAAGGGCAAGGATCGCCACAGACACCCTGGCGGCGTGCGACAGCTTCCTCGGCTTCGACGCGGCGGATGGTGCTCCACCGCTCCGACGAGCCCGACAGTTGCGGCCGTCCCTACTCCTGCTGCTCCCCCATCATCGAGGGCCCCTTCCGTGCCTGCCTCGAAGCTGAGAAAGGTAGATGAATACTTGGACCTGTACGTGGTTGATTGGGGTCAATGCACGTAAGCATACAGAGGAGCGTTAATCGATTAGTTTACTTATCCATTGACTTCCCGTTATCCAAATGGGTATGGGCAAATGAATATGGGTGTAACTAGGGAGGGTAAGAAAAGGGGGATCAGTCTGCTGGGTTTGGATTTGATCAAGCTTGGATTTATCCAAACCCTCCCAACGACAGGTGTATAATAGCAGGAGAGACGTAACATCATTTTTTTACTCTATAATATATATCCAGTAATACTCTAAACGTTTATGGAGTACATGCCTGTAGGGTCAAATTTAGCTTCATCCAGGGACGGTAGCTGCATGTGGCCAGTGCGCGAGGACGGTCAAGTCCAAATTAAAGGTCTTGGCCCCCCACGCCACTTGGAATTCATTTTTAGGTGTCTTGGACTCTTGGTTAGCAGTGGACAAATGAGCTTGGAACTTCTTTTTATGAGTTTTGGTTAGCAGTGGCAGTTTTTAGTAGACGAAGCCAACTTTCAAGTCTCTGTAAATTTATTTTCGTGCCACGCACTAGTTCACTGATGTCTGATTAACTCACTGCATTTTTTCTGCGCCCCATTTTTGCATGTCTCCTCTCCCCTTATTTGCTTGCTTGATTGAACGATGCCCTGGAAATTGGTTAAAGCAGTAGACTACTCTCAGTGAAATGGACGGACTGTGTTGGATTGGATGCATGAAGCTGCAACAGCCGACAAAAACGAAAAAGAAAAAGAAAAGTGAACCATCTGTATACGTTCTCTCTAAATAGTAGTATAGCATGTTGATAAAATCATAATGTTATGATGCTCCTTCCATTCCAAATTATAAGTCGTTCTAGCTTTCCTAGGTCCATAACTTTTACTATACATAAATATACACTATATCTAGATGGATATGTAGTTTATTATTTATGTATATATAAAAGCCGTAAATGCAAGAACAGATCCTAGTCCCACATAGCCAGATGCCCAGATCTAGAGGTACAAGGTCGAAGCGCCATGTAGTGAGCCGAGCTAGAGGCAGTCTGGTTTCTGAAAGCAGAGCAGCAGGCAGAGGAGGCGCCGAAGGGAATAAGTCGTGTGCCCCTGCCCCCTCCCCGGCTCCGGCTGCCCCATGAGTGGCGGAGCAAATCGTGCGTACCTGGAGGCTGGAGTGCGCTTGCCGGCTTGCGTGAGGTGGGAGCGCCTCGGCCATCATCTCCAGTCCCTCTCAGCTCGCGCTCCACCTCTGCGGTGCCTTCTATCTCCTCTCCGACCGCCGTTCTCCGCTCCGCCCTGGCGCACCCATGGGCGTGCGGCCTAGGGCTGCATCTCTTCATGTGTCCAATTGTCGTGGTAGCATGGGCCGGGGCGCCGGGCCCAGAGTTTTGAGCTTTTTTTGCTTGCTTGAACGGGCCAACATGTCATTATGATATGGGAAAAAAGTTCTGGAACAATATCTGATATTGGTTTCTATTTTTCCTAGTCATAAAATAAAATTTCTATAAATTTTCTAAGATTATAGCTGTTTTTGGAATTTGAAATTCCATACTTTTCAAAAAAAAAAATTGGTTAACTTTTCGAAGATTTATTTCTATATTTTGATAAAATTTACTAGACCCCTGAACTATCAACATAGCCCGACTCACCTCCTTATGGCTGATGTGGCATCGCGTAGTTATTGAAGGATCCAAAATGTTTGGTTTTCTAGTTCAAGAAGGTATATTGGACCACAACAATAGATGAGGAAGGTCATAAGGACTCTTCCCTCTTCCAGGCGACTAGGCCAGTGTCTAGCTAGCAAGAGCCGGGCAGAGTTTTGAGCCTTCTTCGCTTGCTCCAGCGGCCGACCATGTCATTATTACTTCAAAAGCTTCCAAGGCTTTTTACCAATTTTTTTGGTTATTTATTAACAAAATATGCATCTAACCTCCCTTAACTATCGTGAAAGTATGATTTGCATCTCTTAATCAGATACCATATGTCTCTAATATTTGAAACCGTCTGACATACTTATCCGAGCGGTTTTGAAAACAGCTTTGCTTGATGTGGTGCCTCATCAGTAGTTAGTCCTACGATGTAAATCGGACTTTCACAATACTTCAGGGGTCAATTATACTTTATAATTGTAGAAATAATTTTTCAAAAAATTATCCAAATTTTTTTTGTAAAAATATGCATTAAAATACTAAAATATGATTTAATCTTAGAAAATATGCTTACCTCTGAAAAATATGAAACTTTCTGAGCTGGGCACAATATTATAGGGCATGATTTTATCAAAATGTATGAAGTCCAGCATGCTAAGTTCGTCCAAGTTATCTCCCCGCTCGATCATGTGTTCTTGGGTGCACGCACAGACATGGTGTGGTGGAGCGCGTCCTATACTAGCTGAGCTACCATGAGGTCGTGTTGGTCACCTCGAAGCACACATTGCTACGGTAGTGCTGCGTTGTGTTGTACAGTGGGACCATGACATCGGAGAAGCAGTAGATGAGAGGTTGTCTTTATAGCCGCCGATCGAGGTCATGATGACTGGCTCAGCATGTGTCACTGCAATATTTCTGAGTTAAAACACAATTTATAAGATTAAATCATATTTTAGTATTTCAAATGCACATTTTGAATACAATATTTGGACATTTTTTAAATGTTATCTGTATATATTTTTTTAATAATGTCTAATTGACCTGAAGAACGATTTACCTCCTGGCCGGTGGTGACGTGGCACCACATAAGACGGTTGACGCGGTGCCACGTCAGTCAAAACTGCTTAGCGATATAAACCGGACGGTTTCAAAAGTCGGAAAAGTCTAAAATTCCAGTTTTCCGATGAGAAAGACAAATCAGACTTTTGCAATAGTTGTGGAGGTCAGATGAATTTTTTTTCTTACTATTTTATCCAGCTAACCATGCAAAGGTCCCGTATGGTGGTGGGGTGGGAGGGGGGCGCGAATCTTCGCGTCTGACCAGTCGGCACAAAGTCGCACAACGACCATGTGCAGGAGTGAGCGGCCCAGAGCGTGGCCCATCGGCTGGAGCAAGCGCGGCCCAAAGCAGAACCAGCGCGGCCCAAAGCAGAAGCGACGAGTTCGCGTAGTATACATATGATGTGTTTTCGGATGGTCATGTAGTAAAATGGAGTGTTCCATGATTAGCTTTGAGTACTCATATAGTACTCGCGAAGATGTTGTGTTGTATAATTTAGGCTGTTCAAGTCTCATCGATGTGATGTTTCTTTTTCTTTCCTCTCTTAAATGTCTTTTTTCTTTTTATTAATTTTGTATTCCATTATATCTTGTTGTTTTATGCAGTATACATATAATGTGAAATTGATGGTGAGACATGCAATGTAACGCCTGAGAAATATGTGAAATTCATGCTTTTGAGATGTAAAACGCACAACACAAATACGAGCTGACGCACTAGTAGTTGATACAAGCCGGAAGCTATAGGTTTTTACCCAGACAACATTTCCGAAGTGCAAAAAAAGTGGTAGAATTCTTGTGCACAGTAAATTATTACAAGCAGAAGTGTTTTACAGATGAAAAAAATACATTACTCCCAAACAAGACCCTTATCACACACTGCCGGATGGTATTGAGGAAGAGTATATATAGATGACTTAACTGGTGTGGATGAGACAGTAGGATGAGTTTTATATACGTCATTGTTATCGATAATTATGAAGAACATTCTATCGATCAACTTGAGAGGCACCTGTCTAACATGGCAGATCAGCAGTTGTGAGAAATTCTTGCTCCAAGCTGTAGAAGTTTTTGCTATTTTGACGTGCTGTAGATTTAGATTTCTTCCCAAAATCAATGGCCGGTAACTGATAGTGATTTATATCACTTTTGGTAACGAAGGGCTGCATTTCATCATCTTTTCCAGCAGCAGTTTGACTCGATTCTGCTCTTTTTGTCCTAAAAAATTGCAGTGCCATCTCCACTTGCTTCATAGTTGGTCTTCGGTCACCTTGGAGTCTGAGACACTTCTCCACAAGCGTTGCAACACAATTTATCTCTTCTTCAGATGCTTCCTCAAGAATCCGAGGAGCTACTATCTGTGTAATAGGCCTAACCTTCATCTCCCACAGAAAATAGTTAGACAAGTTTTGCTTTGTGCCTGACTCACTTGTAAGAATAGGCTCCTTTCTTACAAGCAATTCCAAGAGTACCACACCAAAACTATATACATCACTATTTTCGTTTAGTTGCCCAGTATGGTAATATTCTGGATCTAAGTACCCAAATGTTCCTTCGACATTCGTAACTATATGTGTTTGATCAATTGGAACCAATCTTGAAGCACCAAAATCTGACACTTTAGCGGTGTAGTTTGAATCAAGCAGAATGTTGGATGACTTGACATCACGATGGAAAACTGAAACTGAGGCTGCAGAATGGAGATAACAAAGAGCCCCAGCAGCTTCAGCAGCAATTCGGAGGGGAGGGAGCTATCCCATGATAAAATTAATTCATTGCTCGTATCACCATGGAGGATCTCATATAGTGAACCATTAGGGATAAAATCATTACACCAACAGTGGGACCTCGGTCTCAAGACAACATCCAAACAACTTAACAATATTCCTATGGTTTAGTTGAGAAAGAATTGCTACCTCATTGATGAACTGATTAATCTCACCTTCCTCAATTATCCTAGATCGTTTTATTGCAACCACACGTTGGTCTGATAAGTTACCTTTGTAAACCATACCATGTCCTCCACGGCCTAGTATACGTGTGGAATCAAAGTTATTTGTGGCCTTTTCAAGTTTCTCCAAGGAGAAAATCTGTTTTGTCACTTGCATTTTCATCGGATAATATTAGTTGTTCCAGAAGTAGACCTTGGTTTCTGCAGAAATAAATCCTTCGTTATCACTTTTGGATATTTCTTTTCCATCGACGAGTGAGGTATATCCCACATATACTAAGAAGCAGAACAACAAAACCACTGCTCAGCCCAACGATGACACCTAAAATTTTTTGAATTCGTGAGTTCCTTTTGCAGAGAATTGGGGAAACTTGTAACACAAGTCAATGTGTATACAACACAAATACATGTCTAGTACTTCATTCCAGATTACAAGTCGTTCTAGCTTTTCTATGTATATAGCTTTTGCTATGGACCTCAATATACATTATGTCTAGATACATAGTAAAAGCTATGTATCTAAAAAAAACGAGACTGACTTACAATTTGGAATGGACACAGTACCTTTTTACCACAATGTAACCATAACATATTTACTTCTTACCTAAGATAGCATTCTGTTGTTTCACCGACTTGCATTGCAATAAGGTTGGATCATATACTGTCTTCTCTGGGCATTGGATACAGTTGAAGCTTCCTAAAGTATTGTGGCATATTCCATGACATCTGTTTGGTTGACTACACTCATCAATATCTGCAAATTAACTCATGCAGCTTTTTTAGATTTCTGCTAATGCTAAAACAACCTTTCCATAATGTTTTAGTGATTAACAAATTCAAAACAAGGAAAACAATCCACAAGAACTTCAGGAGACGCTTCGGTTGCTTGGTGCTTCTAATCTGGTGGCTCATCTAGAAAGAATGCAATGCCAAGAACTTTAACATGTGACCTCTATGACTAACAATCTACATAAAATCCTCGAAGAAGCCACTACTACAAATTTGATTTTAGGAGACTAGCCCTTTAATTCATAGAGGCAGGCAAAATTTAACATTGTCTCTAGAAATAGGTAGTGAATTTCAGAGGTGGTCTTCATTTACAGAGACTATTTGATAAACGAGCACCTCCTAAAATTAATTAACAGAAACGAACCTCTTAACAAGCCCACCTCTGAAATGGTTCATTTTTAGAGGCAGACCTCCTAGGAGGCCCACCTCTATTAAAAGTCCCAAGCCTAGTCTAACCACTCTAAACCCTAGATATATAGCATAACTCACCCTATCTCTCTCCATCTCCCTCCCTCTCCCCCTCTAACCCACTTAGCTGCTGCCCTCTAGCCCACACACAGATGCGGTGCCACTCTCTCCTACAACACTTTGCCCACCACCACCTCCCCACCCTCCTCCTAGGTCAATGGCAAAATGTAAACCCAACACTAGAATAATTTTTTTTTATCATGGTTCCAGCTCAAATCTACACACCTACAAGGCAGGCCCAGCCGCCTTTAATTTACTCTAGCTTCATCACTATCCTATGGTCACCCTCCTCCTCCTCCTCTCTCCAACCTACATGCATGGACGGTGTCCCGCAAGCGCCGACAGTGGCCAAGGGCAGCGTGGAGGCTCGCATGGCCTCAATCCACCAAAGGCAATGCTAAGGAGTCCCGCCTTGCCTCAACCCACCAACGGTGGAAGTAGCACTGTGTGTTTCGTCCGAGGAGGTGATGTGCGACCAGGGCAAGGTGGCAATGCGACCAAGATCTCGTCCTAGAATGCGACCGGGTAGGATCTCAGCGTGAGAAGGCGGTGGATCTCAGCATGAGGATGGGGTGTATTATGGCAAGGAGGAGGCATCGTATCAGGCCCTAGTGGAGGTGCAGCACTCAGCTCTGATTTGGTGCAAGGTGCCATGGCTACGGCGGCGGTGCTCCAGGATCCAGAGAGGTGAGCCTCATCCTGTCTCTCTCTCCCTCATGTCTCTCATTTGGGTAATTTCTAGATACTCATGAAAGTCCATGGAGTTTAACTTATATGCTGTAACTAGAGGGGATGCTTTGGGTAGCCTAGTATCAGTATAGGACTTAGGTGAAAATCACTCAGTATAAAACTATCAATTCAAGGCATATTCCATTGTTTAGTTATAAATAAGTGTAGTCCCTATCCTAAACGTATGTTCAACTTAATAGTCTCTATAAAAAACTGGTACATCAAACAATTGTAGAACTGGGAGCATTTTTCTGTGCATTAGAATTTGGTGAGGATTGTTGGATATAAATGGGTTTGACCCATTATAACTCAGCTGAAATCAAATACATCCTAAGGCCCAAATTTAATTCTAGGTGCATTAGAGTATTAGTTCTGCATGGGTTTTGATTAAAGGTTGACTAAACTTAAATAGGTGACAATTGTGTGCACCTATTGTGAAGTTGAGAGAGGTGATAGGTGACGAGAGTCTAACATAGGGGTGGGCTAAGTCCTAGAGAAGAAGACAATAATCCGAGTGACCCCCAGACCGGCTCTCTGAATCGGTCGGGGATCGGGGACTATTCCCATTGGGTATGCTCACGCGTACCCTCTAGCGGAACAAGGGATGGCTTGACAGCCCGTGAATTGACCTCCCCCGAGGAGGCCTGCAATGTGAGAAGGGCGAGCCCGAGCAGACCAAGCAGCCGCCGCTTGTGGCTCGGGGGCTCAGTGACAACGCCAGGATTCCCGACTGACGGAGAGCCCAGATCGAGCTCCTGCCTAGAAACCGCCCGAGCTTTGGCTCGGGGCCAGAGAATGTCCAGAGCCAAGACCGAAAGCCAGCTCTTGAATCTGTTAGGCGCCCAAGGCCTGACTGGTGTAGGGCCACTACGCCGCCTGCCCTTTCCACAGCCGCGAGGCACTATCGGCAGGGCCATGCAACGGGCGTGATGCATCAGGACAAGAGACTCCATAAGCCCGCAGAGCAAAGGGCTCTAGGCCCGCTCATCAGCCTCTTTGGACAGGGGGAGGATCCTTGTGTACCAAGGAAGCCTCAAGAAGGTTCACCCTAGGAAGGCCGCGTTGCAGTGGACAACACTTGACAGTCAAGTGCCAGACTGAATAGAGACATCAGGGAGTGGTTACGACATTGTCAGCCCCCTCCTACACAACAAAGGAGTACTCGATGGCGCCAAGACAAAGGAACCTGAAGCACTAGGTGGAGAGGCCCTAGGCTAGAACCCACTCGCTTTGTACCCCATAGCCTCCTCGGTATATAAGGGGAGGCATGGACTCCTTAGAAGGGATCCGATGATCAAGAGATCGATCAACTCGAGATAGGAACCGAACCCAAGAACCCTAAGATAGCATCACGCACTCCCCGGCCAATCTCTCTTTCTACTCCATTGTTGTAAGAAACCCCCGATTGGGCATTCCTAACACGAAGAACACTATACTGCCAGACGTAGGGCTCAGAGGCCCAAACCATGATAAATTGCCTGTCTCTGAGTGTTTTGAGTGTCCGAGCAATCAGAGATCCACACACCATCCTCCGACGAACAACTCGATGCTTGCCATTGTTCTGAACCCAAGACAATAGGCATACCAAATGCAGGTGCTTCGAGCCAAGTTGTGGCATGGAGCTGTCGGAGTAACTCCTGTGAGAATATAATACATGTCAGTGACTCGTAGTAACACCTGTGGTTACTCCACATTTACTCTTCTCCATAGCGTTGCTGTTGTCCTTTCCTCTGTCTCAGCAGCACCGTTTTCTGTTGTCTAGTCTTCCCATTCATGATGCAGGTATCCTGGGAGAGCAGGCCTCTAGAACCATGATATCCGCTGCGAACCTGCATGGGTGATGGGCGATCTAATTTTTAGGGAGACCGTAAAGCTTTGCGTAATTGCTTGCTATTCTACTACTTCTTGGTGTTCCAGTTCGAGTACATGGCGCGTACGACTACATCCAGTGTCCTTGTAGATAGTTTGGTGGACGTTCGTGGGATTGCACTGCTAACCTCTTCCTATATTGACCGTGATCCATGACATCGAATATCCCACTATGTCTACTTGTGGGATTGCACTGGTCCTGCCTTAGGGCTCAAATATAAATCTGCAACTTACGTTGCTATAATTTTTGTTCATATGATTAGTATCTGTTGTTCATAGAAGTTGTGAACAGGTCACACATGCACATGCTTGTCACAAATATTTGGCTATTTCATGGATTAAAATATGTCTAAATTTACTCAAATTTCTAACACTTAGGTTGTCCCAAAAGGTGGCACTAAAGTGCTAGAACGCACAAACCATCCGACACTGGCTAAATAGCACATACCGGACAAACCAGATCATGCACTGGAACTTGCCGACTAGAGATCGGAAAAAAGCAAACACCACACTGTCCGGTGAAGATTGTCGGACCGTCTGTTGCTTTCTTTTTCACTGGGAAGACATTCGAGGACCACTCGAGAGGGACTCATCGGAATGCCACCTAGAATGTGTCAAGTCATCATAGAGACGAAGAGACAACAACAGATTGGCGTTTGTTGAAAGAGCTAGAATATGGGAAAAGGTAAAATAATAGATTGATTTTGTATTTTGATCGACTAGATACCTTAATCAGCAATGATCCTTTATATTTTGATCGAATATCCCAGTGCTAGAGTCCGAATATATCATGAAAATCGATCCAAATCAAACATGAAAATTGAGTCATTCTCGGTCTCGATCTGGGAGACAAGCACCAGACCGTATGGTGCATGCAATTTTTTTAGGCCTGCCTAATTTGACAACGAACAACTTAGCAGACGTTGGCTATGATGGGGAAGACGAGAATGTATACAGTAGCATGGGAATAAGCTAGAGTGGTTGAGAGGGGTACAATACAATCATTTTCAAATTTTTTCTCCTACCTCAGATGCCATAACACGAGCATTTTGTAACGTACAAGAATAAAAATGTGTCACAGAAAAAGAGATTGATTACCTTGGCACCCACTTTGGAGATAAGGATTTCCCTCAAAACCGTTGGAGCAGTTGCATCGGTAACCAACGTAGCCATCCGTAGAATTAACTGGAACGCAATTGCTGTTGGCACTAACACATGCATATCCAGAACTATTTGCCTGTGCCTCTGAACAAGTTAGATTGGCAGCAACCCATTTAAAGGAAGCCAAGCTACGTACATTAACAAAAATGCCAGGGTCGTCTTGAGAGATGGGGTAAACTGATCCTTCATCTTCATTGGGGATTGTGTATGTAATGAGCCCTTCATCGATATTAATTTCTGTCACCAGATAATTTTTTTTTTGGCGAAACGTCACCAGATAATTAGGGTCTTCTGCCAGTTGGAGGGTAACATTTGTGCAGTTGGGATAAAACTGTTTCCTAGCACAACAACCTTCTTCAACCCCAAACGGAAAATGAACGCTGATGGTTCCGCAAGCACGGCTGCAATTGGCTATCTGTTGTGCTTCAGGATTGTAACCTAATTCCAGTAGAAAAAATATTCACAACAAGTATGAATAAACTACATAAAACAAAGAAAATCTTTTTTCTTTTAAAAACGCCATGGTCACCCTGTTTATTACTTGTTTCCTAAGAACTCAGTACTGTGGCACCACACATTAATCCTAACATACATAAAAGTAAAATCGGAAGCAAAGTTCCTCAAAATTCTCAACTAAATTATTTTTAGTGGACCCAAATTTACAAATTGTGGATATTTTTACCAATCTCAGTACGAACATGTAAGAAGTACCCCTTATTGATTCCAAAATGCAAGTATTTTATAAATTGTGGATTTAGTTACCAATCTAGGTACGAATAACCCATATCTATATACCTTATATATAATATTAAAAGGAAAAAATTTCTTCCTCCAAAATTTTGTCCTTCATGCTCTCCCTCAGCCCATTTGTCCCTCTACTTCCCAAGCATAGGTGAGAGCATCTCCAGGAGTTTGATATAGTTTACTTGCTAAACTAATAGATATAGCAAGTTAACAGAAGAAATATCAACCTTAAATTTTGTCATTCTCCAATAGTCTCCTTTAATAGCTTCCTAAAGGAATTTGCATTAGGAACCCCGAATTATTTCTAACTAACCAAACCTTTTTTTAACAATTTCTTTGTCTCTTACCACTTTCTCATCTGGAATCTTTTGTTTTCTTAATGTACTCGTGTCCAATTTACCCTGATCTCCCGAGAAAAGTGCCCGATGGGAAGAGGACACGTAGTTTCTCTCGACTGCAGAAACTTACAAGTTGGAGAAGATATTTGGCAACTTTTTATTTTTAAGGAGCTCTTTTACCAAACTGTTGGAGGACATTTCTTTACCTTTTTGCTAAAATATCAAAACAGGGAGTTGTCTTACAAAACTCATAGAGATGCTCTGATCTAGCTAGTTTTACTAAGAGTAGTAGTTTGGGATGAATTAGAAATAAAAATCTTGATTGATTACTGTCCCACCAGAACCCAAAACTCATGACCGGTGCTCATACGCGTTTAGAATAGCGGACATCTAGCCATGATACAGAGTCTTATTGCAAGACATATTGGAATAGACGACACAAGTTACACGTTCTGTTGCAACGTTTAGGCATATTTGTTTTCCAGTAAAATAAAAAAAGAGTCCGAACCTGCAAAAAGTACCCCTTCAATACCAAAATGCAAGTCTTTTAGTTTTGTCAATAATTAATCTTCTTTTTTAATCAAACTTATAGATAAGTTTATTTATGTTTATATGCCAAATTAGTGTGACTAAACTTCTTAAATCCTTTTGTAACTCTGTATATATCCTAGATATACAGAGGTCAGGCCTGTTTCAAGGTTGTCTTTGTATTAACTCATTATAACAATTTTGAAATTCATAAAGCTAAAATGTACATACAATCACCCTCTGCGTCATTCGTACAGGCAACTTGGGGGGCGCCACAGCTGCCGCCGCTAGAGCCCCGTCACGCCTACTTCCCGCCGCCACCGCCGCTCTCCGACTAGTGGTGGCGGTCACCCGCTGTGGTGCCCAAAAAGATTCCACCCACCCCCTCCTCCCTCCTCTCCTCCCCTCCTCTTCCAGAGCTCTGTCTTCTAGATGACTTGGATGGCCGATGCCGAGCTACACGGCCAGCGATGAATCGGATCCGTGTCCTCCAGGCCTATGGATGCGGATATGGTGGCAGCGCACCAGGGCGCAGCGGGCGGAGTGTCGCTCTCTCTCCACCCCGCCCTACGAAGGCATCGAGGGCCTCCTGGCCAATGACTTTGGTGTGCAGGTGCGGGCCCGAGGAGGCGCGTGTGACGTGCGGTGCCATGCGGTGCGGTCTGCTGGCGCGCGTGGTGGCATGGGCGACCGGCGTCGGGCCACGTAGATGGCCGGCTCGGGCGGCGCAAATCGCGCGTGCGTGGCGGACAGGGGTGAGGGTGCGGACGAGGAGGCGCGGGCGCCGGCGCGGCCAGGGGTGAGGGCGGGTGCCGACGCGGCCGGTGGTGGGGGCGCACGATGCGGATGGCCGCGTGAGGCCGCCTGCCGGGGAGGCGCGCGAGGCCACGCCCTGCCTGAGATGGAGAGGAGAGAGGTGGAAGATGGAGCTGAAATGTGGGCCCCACATGTCAGCGAGCCCGTTAGTCACTGTCTAGACCCGTTTGGACTATTTTGACACCCGAACAGAGTTTAGGGACCTAAACGGCCGTTTTGAGAGTTTGGGGACCGGGATGACACATCGGCACAAGTTTGAGTACCGCCAGTGTACTTTACTCTTTTAAAAATAAGATATAAAAAGGATTAAAAATAAAAAACTTGAGATACAAGTAGTGTTTTGTAACTCCGTGCATTCGAAATTATAAGACATTTTGAATTTTCTATATACATCTTCAGTTAGATATACACTATGTCTATCGTACATAGTAAAATTAATATATATAGAAAAGATAAAACATCTTAGGGAGGGAGCAGTTACTAAGCAAATTCTAAAAAAAAAGAGTTACCAAGCAGCCAAAGTGGACCAGTACAAAAGTATGCGTAGAAAAATAAATTTGACAACAACCTTTTGCCTAAACCCGGGCGGACTGTGTGGTCACTGGAATTGACTAATAAGTTGCACTTATATGAAAAGCCAGAAACGTTCATTCGTTCGGACAGCAGACCACATATTTCAAAGAAAAAGAAGTTATAATCCAAAAGCCTTGAGAAGAGCATTGGTGAAGAAGCTCATCTCGTCATGAGCCGCGGAGCAATGATTACATTGCTGCTGCGTGCACTTCTCGGGATTCAATTGGTGGCTGCAGCATCGGAAGTCGTCCTTGGAAGCCAAAAGGGCAATGGCACAGTTCCCTCCGTCGCCTCCCTCCCGGGTTGCAAGACGAGCTGTGGGGACTTGACCTTCAGCTATCCCTTTGGCATCGGTGCTCATTGCTCCCGGGGTCCTGAGTTTGCGCTCACCTGCAACGAGTCCGCTGAGCCCCCAATACTCCTTTTCCGTGATGGCATCACCCAGGTTACCAGCAATATTGTCATAGCTACATATGGGGGCGTGGGCGTCCAATATGTGCGAATCAATATGCACTCGACTATCCCACCAGTGAGTTATGGTGTCAATGTTTACAATATGTCGTGGACTTCTCCTGGGAATTCATTTGTGCTTTCATTCTTGAGGTTGAATGTCACTGGTTGCGGCTTTGACATATATTTTACCAATCTGGATGTTAATATGACTTCGCTGTATTGCACTCTTATATGTCCGACTAGTGGGGATATCACGGACATGGTGGCTAGGCAAAACTGCAACGGCACCGGATGTTGCCCCATTGTTTGGAAGACAAATATTCGAGCATTTAATCTCAAATTTGTCCGGCACGGAGAAAGCAATCCTGAGGCACCCTACAATCGGAGCTCTTTAAGTATGGGATTATTACATCAACATGACTACGTGGTATATATGGTGACCTCTCCTGGAACATCGTCGATCAACCAAGCTGTGCGAGCGCCAAGAACAACACAAACTTCGCTTCTGTTGGCAACAATAGCCGTTCGGCTTACCCCATATTCGGCTTGTTTTTTCAGCCGAAACAGTGTTTTTCTCTCACAACAATTCAGCCAGAACAGTGTTTTTCAGCCAGTTTCAGCCAAGTTTCAGACCAGCGAACGGGAGAAGACTGGCAATATTTTGGTTATTCATGCAGCTGCAATCCTGGTTACGTGGGGAACCCATTCCTTTTCGATGGCTGCTCTCGAGACACCGGTATCAACTCCATCCTGTACTCTTTATTAATCCCCACCCTGTTGTGACCAACAGTTTCTTCTTTAATTTATCCACTCTATTTTTAAATAGAAAAATGAACTCCAAATACGAAAAACATATATAAACCTTTGATAATAGTGTTGAAACTGAGTTAGCACAAACATGTTACTAAACGTGTGCAGGATCTTAATCTTAGCCTAATCATGGTCACCATCTAAACCTTACGGGAACTTAGATACTTAGGGTTTAACCTGTAGATGCCATCTTGTTGCCTGTGTAGGACTTGCAGCAGTCGGTGTAGACGAAGAATATGTAGATAAATAGAGAAAGAGAGAGACAGAGACCTTCAATCATCTCAAGCAAGGCAAAAAAAAAAAGCTTGATCATCAGCTGGGTTTCCATGGCTAAACCACGCTTCAAACTCTCAAAACCTAGCCCATAGCGCGCCACTGCAATGAGATCGCCCAGTTGCCATCTCTGTCGTATCCAGAGTCGCGCTTCAGCCCCTGTGTTGCGCTACTAGCTAGTTTATGTTCAGGAGAGGTAGATGTTTTATCTTCACTGGTGTTTGCACTCAAAACTGATAGGCTGTGCAAAGAGTGAAATCTACCACAGGTCCCTAAAGTTGTCTATAGGTGTCATATAGGTCCTCAAAGTCTCAAAATGCATTTTTGTCGCTAAATTTAGTTCGAGTCTCATCCAGAACCAAACGGGTGTTTGCCCAACCCGATAGCTGATGTGACATGCTGACTCAGCGCTTACGTGGATCAGTGTTATCCTAAACGCTAAACGGTAAACAGTCGGTCACCTACCGTTTAGCCTATTATTCGGGCAAAACGGGTGTTTAAACGGGAAAAACGGCCGTTTAAACGGTTAAAACAACCGATTAAACGGAAACGGTGTACCACCGTGTAGCGTTTAAACGGTGTGTAAACGGGCTAAACGGCCGTTTAGGCGAACAGTGACGTGGATCTAACAGATGGGACCCACATGTCACCGGCAAGACTTAACCTTAGAAAAATCATATATTTTTCATACGGCCTTAGATGAAGATAATTTTTATATGAAAATTATATCCCTCGATAAGATATATAACTTTCTAGTTTTGAGTTTTCCCATTTGGACTGTTAAGATGCTAAAAAAATATTATAAAATTTTAGCAGCGTATTAGTCGCATATCAAACTTGTCACCATAAAAAAATTATATCTTTCTTGTATCATATCGAATAAAGATACTTTGTATATGAAAATTATAGCTCTCGAAGAGATCTACATATTCATAGTTTTCAGTTTTTTTATTTGAGATTGTTAAGATGCTCATACAATATTATAAAAGTCTCAGTAGCATATTAATTGCGTAACAAACTTGTCACCCTGCCCCGACCGCTCCGGCGCTCGCCCCCGCCCCCGGCTGCGCTGCCCTGCTGCCCCCGCCCCTGGCCGCGTCACCTAGTGAGCTCAGGAGAGAGAGAAAGAGAGAGAGAGAGAGAGAGAGAGAGAGAGAGAGGGAGTTTGAGGGAGCTCAGGGGAGGGAGGAGGGAGATGGAACTTACAGGTGGTCTCCACATATGGGTACGGGTCTAGACCCGTTTGGACTATTTAGACACCCGAGTTTAGGGACCTAAACGATCGTTTTGAGAGTTCGGGGACCGGGAGGACACATCGGCACAAGTTTGAGGACCGTCAGTGTACTTTACTCTTTTTAAAAAAAGCCACCCACTTTTTTATTTTTGTTTCTAACCTGTTGGCAGCGCCAACATGCCCAGCACAGCAAAAATACTGTCACGACCTCGTTTCAACTAAAACTTTTAATAAAAACCTTCTTGATCACCTTGCAGGGACCCTCAAACCATCAAGAACTACTTTATAATTCTCTAGCACAATGCCTAGCGTTCTCTACTAGGACACAGACTCCAAATTCGCAATTCGATCCCTTTGAATCTCTCAGGTCAACTAGAGTCAAACCAGAGTCAACCATGGTCAAATCAAAGTCAACACCATCAGAGTATTCTCCCGAAGGTGCTAACCAACATCCTTAATCTCTCTACAAGTGATTATCTATCTCTTGGACCTTAAAGATTGGCCTCAATGCCAAAAATCCCATTTTCTAAATCAATTTCCCAAAGACAGAAGATTGACGGAATGTTCTGGTATCTCTAACGGACCGTTCTGTCAATTCATTGAATCTACAGATTGGGAGGAGAGTGAGCTGTTCCCTCTCATTTTTTCCACCCTCCCTCTCTCTCTCTCTAAAAATGAAGAACAAGATGAACTAGAGAGAGGCGATGAAGAAAAGGAGAAAGAGAGAAGATGAGAAAACAAGGAAGAAAAGGGGCAGCAAGATCAACTCCACCTCAAGTTCATGAGCATCTCCATCTCCCTCATCTCATGGTTAGCTCAAGAACACTCCCATCTCATTCTCTTGAGCTCAAATCCTCAAACCCAAACTCATGTCTCTCTCTATGCATGGATGAAGCATGAGGATTGGAAGTTGCTTCATCATCCCAAGGGTAAGATCAAGGTCATTTACAACTCAATCCTCTCATGCATCCCTCTAATCTCTCTCATACAATTTTAAAATTTCGATGACAGTACTGCACTTAGGACAGGGAAACATAATTTTAGCCTAAGGCCACGTTCGATTCCTACGGAACCGTTCCGTGTCAAACGATTTCTTCAATAATCTGTATAACGCAGGAATGATTCCGAGCCTGGAACAGTCCATTCTGGAGGAACCGAAGGTGGCCTAAGGCAACGAGCGAAATCCCCTCATATATGATCGCGTGCTGTTTTGACTTTTGAGACACAGTAGTAAGTTACAATTCAAGACGTGTTGGTAAGCAGGCAGCCTGGAATGATGAGTGGCAGCAGGTGGCTGATTATGTGATGGTGCCCTGCGACGCCAGCCCAGCAGGTTGAGGTTGCGGATTCTAGTCTCAACGGGATCAGCATTCCCCGCATATACAAGGCGGTGGTTATGGCGTAGACCGCTATGATGGTCGTAACCACAAAACTCACGCCCATGTCCTCGGAGATGCCGTTGCAGAAGGAACAAGCGACGGTTAAAGTGAGCACCATGACCATTTGGATCACAACCTTCCATATTCGCATAGGTGTCGCCTTGTTCATCGTGGGCAGCAACGCCACCAGTGTCAGCAAAATCGCTAGAGAGCCCATGTTGAAGAACATGTGTGCAAACGTCCTCATAGCTAGCCCCATGGTGATGGAAGAAGAAGTAGGTGAGTAGTCGGCCAACACGTCGATCGCGTCCTTGGCGCTGGGCATCCAGGCCGGTGGCTCGGTCGCCACCTGATACGCGATGCTGGCGAAGAGCGCGGCCGCTGCCATCAGCCATCCGCGGATGCTCTCCAGGTCCCCAACATCGACGACTATATCGATTCGGTCTAGGTCGTCGACCTCAGACTCAGAATCGACGTTGGCGGTGTCCGCGGCGTGCCCGGTCGTGGCCGTAGTATTAGTATCCCCGCCTTGTCCTACTGCGGCTTCGTCGCCGCCGGAGTTTTGAGGGCCGCGGTTGTGCACAATCGTCACATGCCCTTTCAGACGGATCTCTATGGTGCCGTTGACATCTTGTATAACAAGCTTGAGTTCCTTACATCAAGTGACAATATGTCGATCATTAATAAATTCCAAAAAGTCACGCAAGGGTGAGGGGAGTCTGATGATACCTGTAACTCCTGGGGCCTATCGGAATTATTGACGGCGCGGCCACCGTCCTGAGGCACGGGCACGCCGCTGGCGACGGTCGTAGGTAGCGCAACCGCAGTAGTTCTGTGGTTCTGTGCCATCTTGGACGGGCCGTGCAATGCCTGCGCTTTAATTCCCCTTGTCCTGAATAAGATGCACACCGTGGTTATATATAGAGAGAGCCTTCGTTCTTATGCAGCACTAAACTTTAGAGAGAGTATTTTCAATCAATAAAATAAAAACTTCAGAGAGAACTAGTGGAGACAACCGATCGAGGCAGGTTAGATCTGAACAAGGGAAGAAGACATATATAAAAAAAGAGACCAAAGACCTGGCCAAGTCTTTCCCTTATAGCTAATGTTTCTGATTACTGAATTAGCTGGCATGGAGCTAATTAAATGGACACATCAGCGTCACCCGATGAATTATTTAGAGGCTAGGGTTATGTGTTGACCAATACGGACAGAATACTTTGTCTCTCCACTACACGTTTTTGCTTAATGTATTTAACCAGTAGATGAAGCAAATACTCCCTCCGTTTGTTTTAACATGTCACATTAGTTTTGTCCTAAGTCTTTGACCATCTACTTCACAAAATCGTATAGTTTCACAACATATAAATTACATATTATGGAAGTATTTCTTACGTTGAATCTAAAAATATAAATCTTATGTCTATATAATCTTTTTACAATCCATAGTTAAAGATACAAATGTTTTTATGACATAGCTAATACGACACAGAGAGAGAGAGAGAGAGAGAGAGCTGAGGGAGAGAGAGAGAGAGAGAGAGAGAGAGAGAGAGAGAGAGAGAGAGAGAGAGAGAGAGAGAGAGTATTAGGCCTCCTTTGGAGTGTGGGATTTCCAAAGGAAAAATTCAGGAATCAACAATCCTTAGGAATATATACACCGCAGCCCTTTGGTACGTAGGATTCATGCGTAGGAAAGGCACAGGAAATTTTCCTTCGCTGCTGACTTTAAACGTATTCCACAGGAATTGAAACATCCACTGTAGCCTCATTTTTCCCTTTTGCTTGTGTAGGATTGAGGCAGAAACTCATGATTAGTACACCCTGGTAGACCTTGGAACAAGTGCAGTAAAGCAATCGGCTTGGAATGGGATCTGCCAGACCATTAATTAAATCAATGAATGGGGATTATGCACTTCCTAATATTCCTATTCGTATGAATTTCGCATGAGTATATCCAAACATGAAGGACCGGAAACGGCGACCAGAGGGGGGGGGGGGGGGGTTGAATGGGAGCCTCAAATTTTTTTCGAAATCTTCGACCACTGTCCCAATATCAATCCCCAAAAAGCATACACGATAGACTTGATGACCACGACCCTAGAGAAGAGTGGATGCTCCCTAAGAACACAACGGGTCACCACAAAGCAAACGGAACACAGATCGGAGCCCAAACGAGCAAACTCCCAAAAGAAAACAGCACTGCCCCTGCAAATATCGGACACGTCCGGTATTATGTCGGACACGTCCGGTATTTTCGGACACGTCCGGTATTTTCAGCAGCAAGCTGACCAAGGGAGAAAAATCCAAAACCCCGTCAAACGGTGTCCAAAAAACATGAAATTTTTAACCATAGCTCTTAGACACCAAGGGAAGGTCTCCACCAAATTTCAGCTCAAAACTCCAAAGTTAGAAATATCGGACACGTCCTAGATCATATCGGACGCGTCCGGTATGAGCGAGCAGTTTCTCGGGAAAAATCAAATCAAGCCATAACTTGATCAAATCAACTCCAAATGACTTGAAACTTTGCACAAGGGTTCACAATGGAGTAGAAAGGCAACCTCTAAAGGATCATGGCCTGAGACAAACTCTAACTCCGTGAATAGAAGGAATTGAAGAATCCCCAAAAAATAAGTCAAGAACTAAAATTGCCCGGATCTGCGATCTCGTGAGGAATTAGTGGATTTCCTTCGGTGGAAAGCTTCCACTCATGTGATTGATCGATCCAAGGCAACAAGAACGAACCAAAACAATCCCAAAACGAAGAATCGAGAGGGGAAACAAGAGGGGACAAAAGGAGCTCGTGAAGAACACCAAAATCACATCAAGAACACAACTAAATCATGAATCCCGGAGGGCATACGGTGGTTACGGCCACCGATTCCTTCAAAACCAAGTCACAATTTGAGTTGTGGACCTCTCTCATACATGGAAGCAAACTAAAGGAAGAAACCCTAAAGGAGAAAATGAAAACTAGAGGAGGTGAGGGAGATGGGGGCTCCCTCATCATATTTAACAGGGCTATTACACATTCCCAGTTTTGCCCCTGGATACAAATGAGTTGAACCGCTAAGTCCAAGGGCGTTGTTGTCCAACCCGGTGTAATCTTGATCCGACGACCACCATGCCTTCTCACCGGTAGCTTCGCTTCGACGCGAACTCCCCGATGCCGCCACGTGCCGTCCGTCCCTCCTCGGAACCTCCGCCCGGGTTTTGAGGCCCAAACCCATAAACCGTCTGCGGGTAGCGTACTCCATACGCGTTCCCCGCCATCCGACGCATGTCACCGCCGTCCTCGACCGGCCGGCCCGCCAAGTCCTCCTGAGCCTCACTCGACTCACGCGTCCGCCGTCTTGACCCGATCAACACTGTCACTCTATGTCTTCTTGCACTTGTCGATGTCCCAAGTGTCAGCCACCGCGGCTAGTCACCCGGCCTCTGGGTCCCTCGGTCCAAGCCTCACGTCCGTCCTTCACCGCTCCCGGTCTGTCGGCACGGCACATCCTCCTTGACCTTCACCTCGCCGTCGACCACCGCATCCGAGCTCCACACCTGCACAACACAAGCCAAAAGACATGTCGCACACATAGCTTTCGCCATGGTAGGGTTAGTCACCACTCAACCCACTTCGTGGATCACATTGACAATCACTCATCACAAAACGAACACACAAGGGTACTTGTCAACCTTGTGTTCGCAAAACATCTATCTTCTACTGTATTCTTATAGTTTTCAATCCTCTGTTTTACAGTTGCATTCCTATGAAATTCCTGCCTTTTTTCTATTTTCGTACTCCAGCAATCCTACATTCTAAAGGGGGCTGAGTCTTTCGCAAACTTCTCCATTCTAGTCCACCGCTTCCATGTGGGGCCTAGAAGCCAGAACCTGCAGTGGTGTTGTGCCGCCACCTGGGTTGGGCCAAGAGTCTGTCAATTTTTAATTAGTTTGGCCCAGTGTATCGTCTCTGTTTTTCTACTTTTTCCTTTTTTTACTATATAATCTCTAGTAAGAAATGGATTTACATGACGCTAAACAAAGGAGCACTGCACTGCACTTACATAAATTTTAGAGTAGAATTTTCTTTTAGAGTAACTACGCTAGGCAATTGCTGCCCTGAACTTTGATATACGAATGAATATGCAAGGATCGGTGCATACAGGATTTGCAGAATTATAAGAGAGAGCAGAAGTGCTAAGAGCTTTGACCCATTCTCAAAAAAAAAAAAAAAAAAAACTCAAACCAAAAGTTGAAGAGAACGATGGGCCGGCTTTGTAGCTCGGTGTGACCAGAGGCGAAGATCCAATTCAGCATTCGAAGAGTTTGGCAGCAGACACGTCATGGTCATTAAAGGCCTTGACATTGCTACTCTTCCAGAGAACTCTTCGCATATGTAACTCAAGTACTCAACAACCTTCTCTCAAGTCATGACCCCATATACAGAATTTAGCTCATACCCGAGAATGTCCACAACGTATAGACATGTCCCTAGCTGTGAAGAATTCCCAACATTTATTTTTAATCTATTCCCAAGAAAATTCCATTTCCATGAATCTTTTGCTGCTAGTTTCTATTATCGATCCATGCTAAATGATCTAGAACTTCACGCGCATTTTTTTTTCTAGAACACAACTTCACATGTATTTCATTAAGAAGAGACGCATTTGTGAAGGTGCTAACCGATTTTCTTTTTCTTTCTGCATCCAGCTTGCGAGAGAGCTTTGCAGCCGGCTAGGCGCGTGCCCAGCCCTTCAGTTGAGGAAGTGAGGAACCACATACGGCTGCTCCTCCAGCTCCTGATCCTGTCGTTGCACTGCCTTTCTTGCCCTAGTGCCCCGAGTCATTCGCCGTGTGCTATGCATCGTCGTGCTTGCCTTCACAACTTGAATATATGCAGCACCATGTTTAGACTTCCAAAGCATCTGGTACACTAATGTGTCTGTGTTTTGGCAGAAGTAATCTACAGCCTTTGGTAGTGTGATCTCTTCCAGCTGTGCCAAGGTAATGTCTGTATGAGCGCAATGTTGCTCCTCACTGTGATTCACCACTATAGCTGAGCTTTTATCCGCAGCCAGCAGGTCCTCTGAAGAGCCATGGGGCATAAACAGTAGTCCAGCTATCAGATATTGAGAATCTTGCAGACAAAAATCGCCTCCATGCAGTGAGGCTTGGCACTGCAAGTGCACTCCAATAACTGATTCTAGAGAAATAACAGGCATGCCTGTGTTGCTACTACAGTGAAGTTCATGCTGGTCAAGCTCCTTGCAACATGATGGGTTTGGGCGATTCCATTGAGAAACACAATTATGAAGATTCTCCCAATGTTTTTTCTGGCGTGAATCAAGAAATGGCACCCATGAGAAGTCTTGTGTAGGTAGTTGTATAAGTTTATTCCTAATAGTTTCAACTTTAGACTTAAAAAGGGGTGTGTACAACCTCAAGCAATCAATGGCAGTTCCAACTACGTCCGTACTCTCTAAAAGTTGTAGAGTGACACTAAAGAAAAAACTATTCTCGGGTGCCAGACCATCTTTGTGGATGAAGAACAGGACAACCTCTATTCCATGCTCTGGAGTACTGAAGGGCAACCACAGCAAAAAAAATGTGCTCTGATTTCCCAGATCGATATTGTGTTGTAGCTTCTTGCCTGTAAAAAGGTTTTTGACTAAAGGGTTGAAGGGCATGTGACAATGCGGTGTGCAACCAAGCTCTATGAATCTCAAGAAGTCGCTAGCACCATCTGCATACCACTCAAATCTTCGAACAATGGATCTGCTTAGCTGGATGTTGAGACCAAAGGTAGAAGAGATAAATGACTTGGTAGCATGTGCTATCCGTTTAGGAAAGGCTGAACTACTGACCTCCTGTTCCATCTTTTCTTCTTCCAGGATTCTATTCTTGCACTTGTGGAGCACGTCATCGCACTCCTGAGCAGCACGCTTCAGATTTTTTCCGCCAACACAACAACGATGCATCAGTGATCTGCCACTTTTCAGATGTCTCGAGAGCAGCCTCCAACTTGATGTGCGCCATCTCTAGCCTCTCCAAGTTTTCGTTGTCCTTCAATTTCTCTTTCCCCTCATGCCTGTCAATCAAATCAGATAGGATTTGGCTAACTGCCCCTTGGACAACTGTAGAACCGACCATCTCTGCCATAAGGACTCAAGCATCTATAGAATCCCTTCCCTGCTCATGAAAAGTAGCATATACCATTAGTCAGCACACATGAGAGAGTAAAAATATGGAATTTTGATCACAAGCAAGGATTTAGCTGTGGCTGTAAGAATCTACCTATGATAGAATTGCATGCAGCGACAGAGGCAACGGTGGGGCTGGGGGGGGGGGGGGGGGGGGGGGGGGGGGGGGCGCCTCGAGCCCCCCCTACCGATCCCGGGCACGTGGAGCCCCCCCTTAAAATTTTATGCATATATGTATTAGGTAGGAGGGGCTAAGGTTAAGAGAAGATAAAAAATCCTCTATTCTTTGTTGGGCCGAAAGGAAAAATAGTTCTGTTGGTTAGAAGTTAGAAGCCCAACCCGAATCGGAGACTCCCAAGACCCGGAGGCGGCGGCCTGCTTCTACGTGGCTCCTCGGCGGCTCCAGCATGCCGCGTGCCCAGGCCCAGCATGCCGCAGCGAGCAGCGAGCAGCAGCACAGCGTCTGGCGGCCATGAGCAAGC
The DNA here is from genome assembly GCF_019320115.1 of Miscanthus floridulus. Taxonomy (NCBI): domain Eukaryota; kingdom Viridiplantae; phylum Streptophyta; class Magnoliopsida; order Poales; family Poaceae; genus Miscanthus; species Miscanthus floridulus. The sequence continues at coordinate 4,443,217 of NC_089583.1, read as the reverse complement.
TGTAAGCGCCAGGCGGCACAGTCCGCATCAGCGTCGGCTCCGGTGCCTGATCTCGAACCGCGAGTCGGCGTGGCGGTCCCGCGCCCGCAAGCCGTGGCACCTAGAGGAGCTTCGGGGCCACGCCGCCCGCCTCTGCGTCGGCAACCGCGACCTCGCCACGCGGCTCCACGGCGTGCAGGCCCGCGCTGCACTGGTCCGCCTCACCAACGCCCGCCTGCGCGCCGAGGCCGGCGCCCTCGCCCGCCGCCTCGCCACCGCCAGCCGCGCCCTCACGCTGTGCCAGATCTACGCCGCATCCGCGTCCGCATCTAGAGACTAGAGCTGCGGTACCGGCGGCTTCTTCGAGCTGCAGGCGCTCGCCTCGCTGATCGCATAGCTGGCCGGGGTCGAACGTTTGAGTAGAGCAGGTGCGGATCGTCTTTTTGACTCGATAGGAGCAGCCGAGCAGCGTCGGAGCAGGTGATTTTTTAATTATGAAATTAAGTCTGTGACTGTGATTGAACGATGGAAAGTTTGATTCTTGATGGATTTTAATTTTCAAATTTTCAGTATGTCGTCGAAAATAACTCTGCGCAATTACTTTTCAAGTTCTAGTGGTAGTGGTCCATCAACTAATGAGAGCACAACTCAACCAAAGAAACCTAGAGCAGAGTTTAGTCAATGGAACATGATTGCAGACCCTGGAATCACAAACCAATTGATGATTATGAACCTGAAATTAGAGACCAAGTACAGAGAGCATATGCTTTGAGTGGTCCAACCCAACCTCGTGAATTCCAATTTCCTAGTAAATGGATTGGTGGTCAATGGAGATCATTTCAAAAGACTTGGTTTGATGAATTTGATTGGCTAGATTATAGTGAGTCCAAGGATGCAGTTTTTTGCTTATATTGTTATCTCTTCTTTAATTCGGGAAAGCCTAAAAAATTTGGGAGTTCTGTCTTTGCACATCAAGGTTATGTGAATTGGAAAAAAGCTAAGGATACTTTTAGTAAGCACAGTGCTTGCAAGACTCATGTAGAGGCTAGGTTGAAGTGTGATGACTTTATGAACCAAAGGACAAGTGCGGGTCGAAAATTAGTTGAGGTAAGCACGGAGGAAGAAAAACGATATGAGATTCGTTTGACATCTTCTTTAGATGTTGCAAGATTTCTCATATCACAAGGGCAACCTTTTCGTGGAGATGATGAGAGTTCTACTTCCCTCAACAAGGGTACATTCAGAGAGATGGTTGATTGGTATAAAGATAAGGTTGAGATTGTGAAGGACGCATATGACAAAGGTTCTAAAAATTGCCAAATGTTATCTCCTGATATACAAAAGGACCTTGCAAAAGCTTGTGCAGAGGAAGTCACAGCTGTCATTATGGATGAGATTCGAGGTAGAAAATTCTCGGTGCTTATTGATGAGTCTCGAGATGTATCAATAAAAGAGCAAATGGCAGTGATTCTAAGGTTAGTACTTTACAATTGCAATTTTGTGCATAGATTTTTTATAATTATTTCTACAATTATACTAACACATAAACAAATGTGGTGTGCAGGTTTGTCAATGATGAAGGGAAAGTGGTGGAGAGATTTCTTGGACTTCAGCATGTTCAGAGTTGTACAGCTATTGCATTGAAAGAAGCTTTGGTTCTATGCTCTGTGGGCAAGGGTATGATGAAGCTTCTAATATGAGAGGTGAATTTAATGGGGTGCAAAAATTGATTCGTGATGAAAATCCTTATGCTTTCTATGTGCATTGTTTTGCCCATCAATTGCAACTAGTGGTTGTTACCGTTTCGACTTCTAGTGCAGACATTGCAGATTTCTTTAACTATATTCCTTTAATAATCAACAATGTGGGTGCAAGTTGCATGAGAAAAGATGCCTTGCTTACAAAGCATCATGATGTGTTGCTAGAAAAGATTGAGAATGATGAGATTATGACTGGAAGAGGTTTAAATCAAGAAAGCAGCCTAGCTAGGCCTAGAGATATTAGATGGGGTTCACATCTTAAAACTTTGCTTCGCATTTTGGTCATGTGGGAGGCTATCATAGATGTCCTTGAGATAGTGAAGAAAGATTCTATTAAACCAACATGTAATGGTGGAGCTTTAGATTTAATTGGAAAAATGGAGAGCTTTGATTTTGTGTTCATCCTGCATTTGATGATAGAATTGTTGAGCATGACAGATATTTTGTCACATGCTTTGCAAAGGAAGGATCAAGACATAGTTGAAGCAATGCATTTGATCACGGATGTGAAAGATAGCTTGCAGGATATGAGGGAAAATGGATGGGAGCCATTACTCAAAAAAGTGAAAACATTCTGTGAGAAGAATGAGATTGAAGTGCCAGATATGGGTAAGGAAATAAATGTTAGAGGGACATCTAGACGAAGAAAGCAAAAGGTAACAAACATGCATTACTATCATGTTGAGATTTTTCTTGTCGCCATTGATGCCATCTTGACTGAGTTGAATCATCGGTTCAGTGAAATTAGTTCAGAGTTATTAGTATGTATGGCTGCTTTTAACCTAAGGAACTCCTTCTCTAATTTTAATATGGACAAACTTGTGAGGGCTGCTGAAATTTATGCTGAGGATTTTGATATTGGTGAACTTGTTTCGCCAAATCAACTTAGACAGTTTGTGAACCGTGCTATAAGAACTCTAGAATTTCTTGGATGCACTAAACTTGGAAAAGTTGTTGAAATTATGGTGAAGACTAAAATGCACAAATCTTATAAATTGGTTTATCGTCTCATTGAGCTAACCTTGATACTACCGGTGGCAACGGCTTCAGTTGAGAGGATATTTTCAGCCATGTCTATTATAAAGACAGATTTGTGTAGTAAAATGGGTGATCACTAGCTCAATGACTTGATGATATGCTATAATGAGAAGGAGATATTTAGAAAGATTGATAATGAAAAAATCAAAAATCAGTTTCAAGATATGAAAAAGCGTCGTATGTTATTGCCTAAAAAATTAGTGGTATGCTCTATTCTCTTCTAAATTCATAATTTGGCGGTCCATATATGTTTGACTAATCAATTATGTCTATTTGTGTAGATTGCTACTTCGGATGAATAATGTGTGTCAACGTCAAGCGCCATCTATTAGTTTCGTAATTTGGCCTTTCGGTATGAATGAACTGCTTCCTTTATTTTTCATGATGTATTTTATGAATTTCATCGTTAACCAATGTTTTTAATGTAAGACTACTTCTGGCTATCATATTTGTCTATTGTGAGGGTTCATAGTAGAGCTAAGTTGTTGTAGCACTTTTGTTCAGCCCCTCCTAAATTTTTTCCTGGCTTCGTCCCTAATTGCATGGGAGTAATGATCAGCTTAGGTGTCCTGTGTATGAAGGTATCTCTATAAGGAGGTGTTGGTCTCCATAAGCCAGGGATATGTTGGCTCAAGAAGGGATATGTGACTTCAATCAATGATGAGAGCTAGTCTCTGCTTCTATATATGCATATAATTGACTAACATTCATTAAGTGGTGGCAGGTTGACGAAGCACATGCTGTGTGAATAATCAAATGGAGGCTGCTATGCTTCTCTTTACGCGTTTGAATATAATTGGCTAACATAGTATTGAACATGCATTAAATAGTGACAAGTTGAACCATACGGAGGCTGCTATGCTAATAAACTGAAAGAGAACAAGAGGGGAAATCTAATAAGTGAGCTTCAACATCTTTCATCCACTGATTAATCTCTAGTATGAAATAGATTTACATGAAGCTAAACACATGAACAGCGCACTACACTGCACTTACATAAATTTTAGAGTGGATTTTCTTTAGAGTAACTACGGTAGGCGATTCTTTTTGAGGAAACAGTAGTGGTAGCACCCTACTGATTAATAATATATTAATCATAAAAGAAAAAAAGATGTGTCCAAGCAACAGAATTGAAGAAACGGAAAAGGACAAAAAGAATATAAAGAAGATCACGATTGGTACTATGGTAGGTGATTGCCAGCCTGAACTTTGATATATAAATGAATATGCAGGGACCAGAGGATTTGCAAAATGAAAAGAAAGATCTAAAGTGCAAAGCTATGTCACATTGTCAAAAACAAAAAAACTCAACCCAAAAGTTGAAGAGAACAATGGGTAGGCTTTCTAGCTCGGTGTGACCAGAGGCAAACATCCAATGCAGCATTCGAAGAGTTTGGCAGCAGAGACGTCATGGTCATTAAAGGCCTGGCATTCCTACTCTTCCGGAGAACTGTTCGCATATGTAACTCAAGTACTCAACAACCTTCTCTCAAGTCTTGACCCCATACACAGAATTTAGCTCATACCTGAGAATGTCCTCAACGAACAGACAGGTCCTTAGCTGTAAAAAATTCCCAACATTTATGTTCAATCTATTCCCAAGAAAATTCCATTTCCATGAATGTTTTCCACTCTTGAGCAGCACGCTTCAGATTTTTCCGCCAAGGTAACAATGATGCATCAGTGATCTGACACTTTTCAGATGTCTCGAAAGCAGCCCCCAACTTGATGTGTGCCATCTCTAGCCTCTCCAAGTTTTGTTGTCCTTCGATTTCTCTTTCCCCTCATGCCTGTCAGTCAGATCAGATAGGATTTGGCTAACTGCCCCTTGGACAACCACAGAACCGACCATCTCTTTCATTAGGACCCAAGCATCGCGTCCCTTCCCTACTCATGAAAATTAGCATATACCATAAGTTAGCATACATGAGAATAAAAATATGGAATTTGGATTGCAAACAAGGATTAGTTTAAGGGCTATAAGAATTTACCTTTGAATCTTTGATAGTTGCATGGAATTAGTGATCAGCTTAGCTATCCTGTGTATGAAGGTATCTTTATAAGGAGGTGTTGGTCTCCATAAGGGGAAATGTTGGCTCAAGAAGGGATATGTGACTTCAATAAACAATGCGAGTCTCTGCTTTTGGTTGAATATAATTGCCTAACATGCATTTAGTGGTGCCAAGTTGACAAAGCACATGCTGTGTGAATAATCAAATGGAGGCTGCCATGCTAGTTGACCTGAAAGTAAAGTGAAATATGTCAATTTGAGCATCTTTCATCCACTAACTCCGCAAAGGTATATGTGACTTCAATCAACAATGACAGTCTATGCTTCTATAAATGTCTGAATATAATTTTTTTGAAAGTAATAGCAGGAGTTCTGCCTTTCAATTAAGAAAAATAGAACTAGCCTAGTTTATAAGGGAAACCAGGCCTGAAAACCTTACATAGGCACAGATTAAAACACAGAAAATACCCACGACACCAGAACATCATACCCTGACGACTAACACACAGAGGTAACACAAATGCCAACGACACCCACCGCATGTCCTCAGTGCCGAACTGACCACAAGCAGCAAAAAGTAGCTCCGGCTTCCCATGGTGAACAACAGCCAAACGCTTTGACCTCCTCCCATCATCCGGTATCTTCGACAAGATCATGTACCGAGTCTCACCTTGCGCCGTCATTTAGTGCCCTCTATAGCAGCTTGGCCTGGCACGGCATGAACGAGTCCTTGAGCAGCATGGAAACATTACGTGGCAATCTGCCCCAGCATGGCTGGTCCATCAAGGCCACTGAGTGCCACCAGCGCCTTGATGATAAAGTCAAACATCGGACCTTTGAAGAGGTTGAGGTAGCGCAGCAAGGTCAGCTCCATGGTTTCGCCTTCTTCTTGTGTGATGCCCAGCCGCTTCATGAGCACTTGCCTTGCTTTGCTCTGCACGTCACCACACGGCCAAGCAATGGCCGCTAGGCGTGCACTACACCGGAATGGCTTGCTCGACCTATTCTTTTCCTTCCGTGGCTTCACTAGGCATGTTGTTGTGGAGGAAGCAGGGGTTGTTGGATAGGCTTGGTTATTGACTGGATGAAGTTTGCCAGCGCTACCTCACGTGCAGTCTGGCCATCATCCTCTAGCAAAGGTGGCGAAGTGTGTCCCTGTCCTACAATGTCCATGCAAGGGTCGGCACTAGAAGCAGCTCCAAAGCCACGACGGGGGCGTGCAGACTCACAGCGTGGACGCCTAGTGTACATGCAGCTCGGACGAAAATGACATCTCCTCAACCTGATCCCCATCGTCCCCTCCAAGGTCGCCTTTGCCAGTGTATCCTCGAGCTGATGGCTTGTTAGCTCACTGGACGATGCATCGATCTCTAGTGTGGGGGTGGTAGACTCAACAGTCTCTAACCTTAGCATTTGAGCAGATGAACCTGTTGTCTACTTCTCTGGTTGTATAACAGGACAGGAGGGCTCAGCATTTGTTGAGGCCGGGGAGAGTAGAAGTGGGTCAGATTCCCAACCAGCAACATGGGTAGGTGAGCAACATGAAATAGAATTCAATGGGGGTTCCTTAGCTGTGGCAATCTCTAGTTGGAGAAGGGCATCTTCGACATCTTGGATTGTAACCTCCGATATTGCTGACCTGTTAAACGAAGAAGAATTGATCTTGTTGGATGTTGTTTCCACTTTCACTGGGGAGCCACTAGGGGCAATCACCTTGGGCCTATGAAGTTGGTCTCCCTAGCTCCTTGGTTCCTGGCACGGTGAAGTGGCCACCGCAGCTGTCATCGCTTGGTTCACGTCTGACCAATCTTGATTCAATGTTGAAGCTATCTTCAGCTTTTCTGACACGGCATGTATCTGAAGCATAAGATTTTCCGCAAGCTTCATCCATTTTTCACTAGAATCTTGTAACTTTTGCAGCTGTGCACTGAGTAGCAGGGAGAACTCACTATGCAAGCGTTGTATCTCTGCGTCAAACATGTTCTCGATGTCGTGTTGAAAATAGTTCGCATATTCGGTGAAGAAATGCTAAGCTACAAGATCATCGCTCCTTAGGTGCAGACGCTCAATGCGACAATCATTCTGGTGACCTTATGATTGTTCCTCCCGTGGAAGACGTTGCGGCAGAGGTGGGCGACAAGGCATGGCCGATTGACAGGGATGTTGGTGATGCTGACGACAATCCCGCTCACGATGGCCCGAGCGGCGGCACCAGAAGCAGGTGATGGGATCTCGGCAATCCGCAGCCCAGTGGCCCCGTGCAAAGCAAATGAAGCAGCGGCCTTCAATGATCTTCCGAATGCGGGGAGAGAGACGAGTCATGCTCCCATCATTGCTACTGGGATGGGTTGGCGAGTGGTGTAGCTCCTCCCGTGGATACTCAACCTTTCTCCACAAGGTGTTCCTGGATGAATCGATGCTTGAAGTAACAGAGCACGAAGGGCTGTTAGCGAAATGAAGAGCAGGATGGCGAGGAACTTCACGATGAGCAGGATCTATGATAATTGATTTAAGCTTGTGGTCCTGCGGCTGCTGGTGATGATTTTTGCCCGACGAAGAATGCTTCACGATATCGGCGTAGGTACGGCTTGTCTTGGGCTCTGACTCAGGCGTTGGCGGCACTACCATGTCGTCGTCAGGCTATGGCCGACGTTGATTAAGTGGCGGCAGCGGAGTGTCCACGGAGTTGTGTAGATCATCCGTCGACGAGTTGGGAATGGAGCGCCCGTTGTTGGAGTTGCAGCAGCTGGGAGGTGACTGCTCCAGCAGTGGCGCGGAGAGAGGCGGCGACGATGAATGCGCCCGGGATCCACCAGGACGAGGAAGCGGTGGTGGCGAGTCCACCAACTGGACCTCATCCACATCCTCATCGTCGGAATTGCTGTAGCTAAACGTGGAGACGGAGGCTTCCGGCAGCGGTGGCTCGGGCATGACGGTGATGGAGGCATGAGCGACGCGGTCTTCATGTCCGTTCTAGGGCTTGGCGGCGAGCTTGGTGGCCATGGCCGTCATCGGCTTGGCAGCAACCTTGCCGGGGTTGGGTCTAGCGTCGGCGGCGAGGCAGGCGGACATCTACTTGACGGAGCTCCTTGCCCGCAGTCAGCTATCGGGCTGCGATGAGTTTCCCCATGTGCAGGCTGGCCGGCGAGCTGCGCCCGCGAGGGCACCTCGACGGAGGGATGCAGGCCCTACATGTTGGATATCTGTTGGGGCTCCGTAAACGGCGATGGCAGCTTCCTGGCAACAGGGACTGGAACCAGCGACGAGATCTGCCCAGTCCCAACCTCCTTTCTCCGATCCACAGCAAGGGGAACTCATAAGGAGCTCACCCGCTGCAGCTCGCAGGCGAACACACGGAGACGCCGGGCCGCTTGGGGCAGCGGATCTGGGGGCAGACTAGGCAGGCCCCGCCACCGCGCCGTGGGCTGGTCGCGCAGGCCGGAGCGGAGGCTCTGGGAGGGGAGGAGGCGTCCAGGAGGCGGCGGAGTGGAGGAGGCTCCGAGGAGGTGGCGGCGGCGCTGGGAGGTTCGGGAGCATATGTCTAAATATAATTGCCTGACACGCATTAAGTGGTGGCAAGTTGACGAAGCACATGCTGTGCGAATAATCAAATGGAGGCTGCCATGCTAGTTGACCTGAAAGTAAAGTGAAATATGTGAACTTGAGCATCTTTCATCCACTAATGCCGCACAGTAGACAGCTTGAAACTACCCTTATTGTCGGCAGTTTTCCTTGTATCCTTTTTTTTCTATCTTTCCTTCCCCTCACTGCTTCTTTAGTAACTATTATTGTTAGCCAAAAGATCTGCATTTGATGCACAAAAGTAACAAAAGGACTGCTGGGATGAAAAGGGCTTCTATTCTATATCTGCATATGCTGAAAGCTGGATGACAAATACATTGACAAATCAAGATGAATTCCAACCGGTTATCCAAAAGAATCACAGCATCCATTTCCTGCTAAGAAAATACAACATAGAACAGTGTGTCAGTAACTAAGTATACGTGAGATACTAAATATGTCTTTGGATCAAAATTCAGAAGCAAAGATTTAGCTTAGTGGCTGTAAGAATATACCTTTGACAGAATAAAACAGAAGTGGCGGATAAGATAACGCAGTCTAAGACTTGAAGAAAAAAGAGGTATTCAATTCACTAACAGGGTATGATAGCATAGGTTGAAGGGTGGGTGTGTGTGTGTGTGGGGGGGGGGGGGGGGGGGGGGGGGGGGGGGCTGTGGATTATTTGGTCTTTATAGGGCAGAAATGTTGATTCAAGGAGGAAAATCTGTCTTCAATCAACAATGAAAGCCTCTGCTTCTCTTTACGCGTTTGAATATAATTGGCTAACATGCATTAAATGATGACTTGTTGAACAATATGGAGGCTTCTATGCTAATCAGCGCCGACAACCAGAGAAAAAAAGGAATATGTCAACTAGAACTTCTCTCATCCATGAATTCAGCGCCATACATGGAACTCAGAAGACTTGGTCCTTGCCAGATGGGGTGTTTGGATCCAGGGACTTAAGTTTAGTCCGTGTCACATCGGATGTTCGGATGCTAATTAGGAGGACTAAACATGAGTTAATTAAAAAACTAATTACACAGATGGAGACTAATTTACGAGACGAATCTATTAAGCCTAATTAACCCGTCATTAGCACATATTTACTGTAGCACCACATTGTCAAATCATGGACTAATTAGGCTTAAAAATTTCGTCTCGTAAATTAGTCGCAATCTGTGTAATTAGTTATTTTTTTTAATCTATATTTAATACTCCATGCATGTGTCCAAACATTCGATGGGACAGGGACTAAAATCCGGTCTAAGAAACTAAACACCCCCGAATGATGCAAAGCTTGAAACTGACCCTTGCCACTGGCAATTTGTAGTGGGCGAAGCAAATGTTTTGGGTCATTGGCAAACTTTTTTCCATGGTGTTCTCACTACGGGAGAGACAAAATTCCCCGAGTGTCGTTGGCTTCCCCGAGTGCCAAAAATCGGGCACTCGGGAAAGATAATCTTCCCCGAGTGTTGCACTCGGGAAAGAATTGCACTCGGGGAAGAGAGGCTTTCCCGAGTGCCGCAGAGATCCTGGCACTCGGTAAAGATCAGCACTCGGCAAAGGCCCTCTTCCCCGAGTGCAACACTCGGGGAAGATCGGCACTCGGCAAAGAAACTTGTTACTTGACGGTTCACCCCGCCCACGCCGTTAAAACTTAAAAAAACAAAAATTCCTCCCCGAGTGCCAGGGAAGGCACTCGGGGAAGAGGCCCTTTCCCGAGTGTCAGAACAGGACACTCGGGGAAGAGGCTGCCTTCCCCGAGTGCCCTGTCCTGGCACTCGGGAAAGGGCCTCTTCCCCGAGTGCCAGGGAAGGCACTCGGGGAAGAATTTTTGTTTTTTTTTGTTTTTTTACCTCACTTTTTTGTGAGGCCTTCCCACATTATTTGAAACTGTCTGTTCAAATTTGGGATAATTTTGACTTTTTTTGTTATATTTCGTTAGTTTTTTTTGTTTCGTTGAATTTTTTTGCATACTTCGAATTTGAACTGCAGGTGTATGAAATAATAGAATTTGGTGATTCAAAAAATTATATTAATGATATTTGGTGTATGTTGATGCCTTATCCAGGAACTCGTATGAAATGTCAAGCATCTTGTTGACGTAACATGACGAACAACTTGCAGGAAAAGTGTATTTAAATTATATAAAATCCGAACGAAGTCCAAAAATCGCGAAACTTGTCTGGGCATCGTGTTATCGCATGTAGAGGCTATGATAAAAAATTGAGAAGGTTTCGACGAAGTTGCGACGTCGGATGCCTAAAACCCAGACATCTCCGCATGCCTTTACAAGTGATCACATGCGGAGATGTCTGGGTTTTAGGCATCCGACATCGCAACTTGCTCGAAACCTTCTCGATTTTTTCTCATAGCCTCTACATGCGATAACACGACACCCAGACAAGTTTCGTGATTTTCGGACTTCATTCGGATTTTATATAATTTAAAAACACTTTTCTCGCAAGTTGTTCGTCATGTTACGTCAACAAGATGCTCGACATTTCATGCGAGTTCCTGGATAAGGCCTCAACATACACCAAATATCATTAATATAATTTTTTGAATCACCAAATTCCATTATTTCATGCACCTGTAGTTCAAATTTAAAGTATGCAAAAAAATTCAACGAAACGAAAAAACTAACGAAATATAACAAAAAAATCAAAATTATCCCAAATTTGAATAGGGAGTTTTAAATAATGTGGGAAGGCCTCACAAAAAAAATTATGCACAAAAAACAAAAAAAACAAAAATTCTTCCCCGAGTGCCTTTCCTGCCACTCGGGGAAGAGGCCCTTTCCCGAGTGCCAGGACAGGGCACTCGGGGAAGACTTAAAAAAAAAGCCCAGCAGGCCCCTTATCTAAACCTAACCGGCAGTTCCCACAGAGGTTAGGGTTTGCGCCGACAGAGGACGCCGACGGCGCGTGAAGGACACCGCGCAGGGGAGCCACGGTGAGGGTTGCCGCCCCATCTTCCTCTCGCCTCCGTCTCCGGCACTAGCCACGGCAGCTAGGGTTTCCCTGCCCGCCCCGTCCGACATTCGCGCTCCGCTGGTTTCGTCCCCACCACCGGCGATCCCTCATCACCGAACTCTCGACGCCCGCGCGCGCTGTGGCGAGCTCCCCGGCGGCGCCCCAGCCCGCTCGCGCGCTCGGGCTGTCATCCCCGCCACCGGCGCCTTCTCTCCTTCATCGACGGTCTACGCACTCCGGCTGCCGGCCCTTCTCTCCTTCCTCGACGATTTGTCCCGCAGCCGGTCCGCCACCACCCACCGGCTATACTCTCCTTCCTCCTCCAAAGGTACCACCCCCACCCTCCTCTCCCTCTTTCTCTGATTCAGAGCACATGATGCATTCACGATACGTATCAATACTGAAGATGAGTCGGCACTTCTGATGAACTAGTAATAAGCTATTTCCTAATTCTTCAGTCTGTTGTTTGTTTGGATTTATTTCTCATGTTCTATGACTGCAGAAATAAATGATATGCCCTCTTGTGTTTCAATGAAAAATGATCGACCTGCATATCTGAATTTTTCTGCTAGTTTACATGACTAATTGGAATACATTAGGGAATACACAAGTTCCCGAAATTTTGTAAGAGAGGTTAATGGCTAGCTACCAATATCTGATTAGCATTAGTTATATTCTAAAACCTTTTTTCGATAAAAGGAAGTTCTTATTAACTTTTCAAGACATCACATTCAGATGATACAGAGTTTTTAAAAAAGAACTAGACAAAGCCATACACGCTCTAGTAACTATCGATACAAAAGCTAGATCGCCACCCATACACCCTAAGGGTTGATTTTTCTTCCTGTAAATTAAAGGGAAAGAAAATTAAAGGCTCATCAATGGATCATTATATATTTTAGAAAATTCAGTGTGTGACCAACATATGTTGTTTTACTCTTTATATAGAATTAGAGCTGTGTTTTAACATGGACTGTACTCTAACTAACCTTTGGAGTAGTAGACATAGTTCACATGAGCTGTGTTTTATATAGAATTGGAGCTGTTGCTTTACTTTTTATATAGAATTGGAGCTATCCAGTCTGCCATCAAGAATATTACTGTCTGCCATCCATTATGACTTGGCTACATAGCTAAACTGACTATTTTCTGAATGTGAACTGCATCAATAACTGACATGTTATCCTACTAATGTAAACTACGTCTGCCTTATTGCTTGGTTCCGTCAGAGGTTTATGCTGATACTAATGCAAGTGCTAGCTAAAACTAGGAAAATAACTGTGTCATTTTCATTTGGATAATAACTATTGCATCCCATACCTTATTTGCAGTATGCTTGGTTACCTCACTTTATATTGTTTTAAGACAAGAACTGGATATCTGCTAATTTGTTTTGGCGAAACTACAACTGGATATCTGCTTGGTTACCTATGTTGCATATATTCTGCCTAATGCCAATGATGATGTTTTTTAAAACTGGACTCATGTCTTTTGCCAATGATGACAGTTTTTGTATAATGAGGCATAATTATTGCTGTTTATATGGCAGGTTTACTGCTGTTTATATGCCACACTCCTCTCTACTACTACTACTCTACTCTCTCCACTCCTGTTCTCTCCAACTCTCCTCTACTCCTATTTTGAATTGATCACATTTTTTAAACTGTGCGCCTCCTCTATACTACTACTACTACTACTACTCTACTCTGAACCTGAGGCATAAGGCATATGCAATGATGTTTCATTTTGATGCTACTCTGAACATGAGGCATAAGGCATCTGCAATGATATTTTATTTTGATGCTACTCTGGACCTGAGGCATAAGGCATGTGCAATGATGTTTTTTACCTGCCTGTGATGATGTTTTTTACATACTGTGCAGTGATGGTTGCTGCTGCTGGCCTGAATTGTTCTGATCATTTTATCTGAATTGAGCACATTTTCCAAATTAAGCGCATTAACCGAAGAATTGAGCACATTTTTTTGGATTGAGCTTAACTGGTGATTCTGAAATGGCACTTGATTCTGAAATGACACATTTTGTCTAGTTTACTACTCTTACTACTGTGGGGTTGCTTAACTGGGAATGTTGCCTGCTGTGGGGTTGCTTAACTGGGAATGTTGCCTGTGATGATGTTTTTTACATACTGAGCACCTGCCTGTTGCCTGTGACGATGTTTTTTTAACATACTGAGTACCTGCCTTATGCCAATGATGAGAGTTTTTATACACTGAGCACCTGCCTTATGCCAATGATGAGGGTTTTTATGTACTATTCCTATCTGCTCCTGTCCTATCCCACCTCTACTACTACTACCTACTACTACTCTACTGTACTCTACTACTACTACTCTAGCTAACCTTTGGAGTAGTAGACATAGTTCATATGAGCTGTGTTTTATATAGAATTGGAGCTGTTGCTTTACTTTTTATATAGAATTGGAGCTATCCAGTCTGCCATCAAGAATATTACTGTCTGCCATCCATTATAACTTGGCTACATAGCTAACCTGACTATTTTCTGAATGTGAACTGCATCAATAACATTTGTTTTGAATTGTCTCATATGTCACTCTTTTTGTTGCTTGTACTACTATACTACTCTATACTCTCTACACTCTACTGCACCTCTCTTCTCTCTACTCTACTACTCTTCTCTCTACTGCACCTCTCTACTCTCTACTCTCCTACTCTCTCTACTGCTTTTTTTTTCCAACTCTCCCCTCTCCTCTCTGTTTTTTGCCGATGATGAAATTGTCTAAGTCCATTCATTATATGGAAATATGAGCTGATGATCAAAAACTTGTGAGGAACTTGGCACCACTACCAGTCGCCCCTACATTATCTTCTCTCTTCTCTGCTATAATGCCTTTATGCTCCAAGTTTATGATCAAATGATGATTGACATGTTTCTAAGGCCTCTACTAGTTCTACTACTACTACTTGCACCACCACCACCACCACATCGTCGAGAGTCTACTCCGGTGAGTATGAGTATGGATGTTTTACTTTCTTTGCTCATGCTTAGTGTCAAACCTAGTGATGGCCTTCGTGCCGGATTTGTTGATGTGTCGGCCTTCGTGCCGGAATGTGGTTGTCGGCCTTCGTGCCGATGTTTTTCTTGCAGGTTTTGGAAACCTCCCCGTGCAGGGGAGGTGCTGCCGAAATTTTCAACTTTTCTTTAAACTCCTTACATTTTTATCTTGTCACTCACGTCCAATCTCCTCTCTTTTTTGCAGCATCAATCGGGGGCGGCGTCGAACCATGTCGAAGGGTCGCCGGCATCGCACGTCGGGCCATCCCCACCTGGACCGTCGCCGGGATCGCACACTGGGGCGTCCCACCCCTCACAGTCGTCGTGAGCCGCCTTCGGAGTCGTTTTTATGTATTGAACTTGTGAACTTGGAATAGTGTGTACTTTTGAACGTGTGGTTTGTAATATATTGTGGATTTCGGACAAATTTGGTCGTTTGTGATATATAAATGTGGTTTGTGACATATTGGTGTTGATTTGTGGTTTGTGATATATATATATATGCTTTGTTGTTTACATGGAAAAGCAAAAAACAAAAAAAAGAATTTTAGAGGTGGCTTCCCCGAGTGCCTGTGCTGTGGCACTCGGGAAAGAGGGATTTTTTTTAAAAAAAACAAATTTCTTCCCCGAGTGCCTGAGCTGTGGCACTCGGGGAAGAGTATTTAAAAAAAATTTCAAAAATCTTTCCCGAGTGTTGCACTCAGGGAAGAAAAAAAAAACGACGGCGGCCGACGGCCAACGGCGTCAAGTCTTCCCCGAGTGCCAACACGGCACTCGGCAAAGCCTTCCCCGAGTGCACGATTTTTGACACTCGGGGAAGGCGACTTTCCCGTGAGAGGATTAGCCGGAGGCTCTTCCCCGAGTGTTGCACTCGGGGAAGGCTTCCCCGAGTGCAATTGGGCCTTCCCCGAGTGCAACTGGCACTCGGGGAAGCCAGCAGTTCCTGTAGTGTCTAGTATGGCCAAACGTCCACTAGTCACCTCATTGTGTAACTGAGTACTGATCATCGATAGTCAAAACTCAAAAGGACAACATATGTATACACCTCAGAGTACAGAGAAGGACTCCTGTATATCCTGTAAGATGTATGACAGAGTGCAGACGTGCAGTGACAGATCAGAATGCTGCACAGCCAATTAACCAAAAGAAGATTTGCTCGTACATGACCATTGAGGCATTGACTACATCTAAAGTCCACTGTTGTAAAAGAAAATTTGTGCTTTTCTTTCTCTCCTACAGTCGTAGAGGACTAGCCGACTGGGACGCGTGGGTGCAGTGGCGGACGACGCCTCGGCCGCCAAGTCCGGCGGTTTGACCTTGTCCTCCATGGCCCCGCCCACAAAACGCGCACCCTCTCTCGCCTCCTTAACCGGTCGTCGCTCGTTGGATCCTCCGCGACGGCGGCGTGCCTCTCCACTCTGTCCGGCGAAAGCACTGCGGTGGAGTCCCATAATCCACAGCTTTCCCCAGCAGCCAGCGGTGTGCAGTGTGGCTAGGCCTGGGCCTAGAGGCCAGAGCGTAATAAAATATTTGTTTTGATCAAAGAAATATTCTTTGTGGCTTTTTCTATTTTTATTTATGTTGTTGCCTTTAGTAAAAAAAAACAAATGTCATCATCATCTTTGAATTTAGTCAGTGGGGAGCATAACATATAAGACAGGGCAGCCCCCACCTGCCATGCTAGTATTTTGGGCTGAGTTAGGTACAAGGCCTTAATATGTTGTGCGCTCCGGTGGACATGGGCTTAAGGGGGTGCCGACTCATGGGCATATTGAGCTAGGTTGGATCCACTGCGCACTCTAACAAGTGATATGATATTGGAGCCCATGGATAGAAAACCTGATGAAAGGGGAGCGCAACATATAAAGTGGGGGACAGCTCTCACCTATCAGGTAGTCTTTTGGGTTGAGTTAGCTCAAAGCCTTAATATGTTATGGGCTCTGACGATGGACCTGGGCCTGAAGGGGTGCCGGCTCGTAGGTATAGCAAGCTAGGCCGGATGCGCTGCGCACTCTAACCTATCATTAGATAAATTCTAGAATATATACATTTTTATAATCTATCTAGAATTACAATATTGATAACATTTTTTTATAACTTAGAAAGATGGGCGGCCTAGCTAGATTGCTTCGTGATTGCTGTTTCTTTTCTTTTTGTCGGCTGCTCGACTTGGCTGATTTCACAGCTCTTTCTATTTTCGCCGTTCAATATCATGGACTGATTTGACTGTTTAAATTATGGTTGTAGAGCACGTGGAGTATTTCCTTTGCAAGTACCACGAAATTCCACCTGTCAAACAAATCCAAATTCCCGCATGCTTTTTTCCACAACAAGATTTCTGTGGAATTATGGTTTGGATACAAGGAGAATCTGCATCAGCAAGTCAATACCAAAGTTTTGCAGCAAGAGATTAAAGTTGCACTTTGCAGTAGGTGGGGCTGACTTATGACAAGCAATGGGGCCAACATGTGATTTTTTTTTTAAAAAAAAAACATTCATACAAGCATGTAAATTTGCTTTGATTGTTTTTGAAAAAACAAACACTCATACACTCATACAGGCACCTCTACCTCTAAAGTTTGTTTTTGATCATCTCTGTAGAATGAAACCATTAGATTAGTGGAAAGAAGAAAGAATGGGAAGAAAGCAACCATGGTCAAGCTTTAATTTAATTAATATAAATAAGTATAAGTTATGACAACCTTTAAATTCAAGCTGAGACATGGCGTAACCACAATCTAAAAGTTAACAAAAGCAACAGAAACATACGGTTACAAATAGGTTTCACTTTTTATTCCCATGTAATTCCCATTACATGATCACTTGATCAGCTGGTCATATATGCATAACTCAAACTGAGATCAAGTGATGTGCTGTACTTCCATAAGTTCCTAATGTAGAATTATAGTAGCACTTCCTAATTTTAAGACCAAGAAAACACAAACCATTGACATGTAATTTAAGACCTTCATGCTATGGGTTTGCCCCTCTTCACTGGAAACAGAGCATCCCCAATATATCTGCAATTTTTTTTTCTGACAGATTTGGTCTCTTTTCTGAGTAGTAATCCAACCTTTGATCTGTTACGGTTATCTCTCCAGGTTAAATGATTTAGAATTTCAGGTGCAGCAGTGGTGCACTGGTACTGCTAACTGACTTTCCTTTTCTTTCTGAATCCAGTCCAAGATCAAGCCTTGTAGCCGAACGGGAGCATGTGCACCCCATAAGTCGATCAAGTGAGAGATCATACGTGTCCGGTGCTGCACCTCCTGATCCTTTTGTTGCACCAGTTTTCTTTTCCTAGCTCCCTTAAAAGTTGTCCGTGCACCTGGAGCCTCCATGCTTGGCTTTCCAAAATGAACGTATGCAGTGCCATGTATAGCCTTCCAAAGTATTTGGTAGACTGTCGCTTCAGTGTTTTGTTGGAAGTAATCTATCGCATTTGGCAGCATGATTTCTTTCAGTTGTTCCAAGGTAATGTCAGTATGCTCGCAATGTTGTCCCCTCCTAAACATCAGAGCCATTGTAGAACTTCTATCCGCAGGTAGCATGTTTTCTGAAGAACCATGGGGAGTAAAGAGGACTCCAGCTTTCAGCTTTTGATAATCACGCAGAGAATATTTGTATTCAGACAGTGAGGTCCGTTGTTTATTGTACTCGGATAGTGAGATCTGACACTGCAATTTATTACAATAATTGAATCCAGAGAAGCATCCGTGCCTAGGTTACTAATATGGCCAACCTTATGCTGATCATGCTGCTTGCAACATAATGGGTCTGGACGAAACCATTGAGTGCTAAAACTATGAAGATTGTCCCCGTGTTTTCTGTGCCATAGATCAACATATGGCACCCATGAGAAGTCCTGTGTAGGCAGCTGAGTGAGCTCTTTCTTGATGGTTTCAACTGTAGGCTGGAAACAAGGAGGGAAGAGCTGCAGGCAGTTCACTACGGTCCCAACAATGTCTGTGGTTTCTGATATCTGCAGCATTGCACCAAGAAAGAAGTTATCTTCAAGTGTATTTCTGTCTTTCTTGATAAATACCAGGCAAACTTCTATTCCATGCTCTTTTGTAGCAAAGGGCACCAACCATAGTAGAAACAAAGGGTACTCATTTCCGCGGAGAATTTTGTGTTGTAGTTCCCTGCCTGCAAAAAGGTGCTTGACAAAAGAGTTGAATGACATCTGACGGGATGGTGTGCCACCAAGCTCTATGAATCTCAGAAACTCACTAGCACTATCTGCAAACCACTCGAATCTTCTAACAATAGATCTGCTGGACTCATAGTTGTTGCGGCCAAAGGCAGAGAAAATAAAAGATTTGGTAGCATGTGCTATTCGTCTAGGAAAGGAAGAATTCCTCACCTCATGTTCCATCTGTTCTTCTTCAAGGATTATCTTCTTTTGTTCGTACAGCATGTCATCGCACTCTTGAGCAGCTCGCTTCAGCTTCTTGAGCCACCGCAACAATGATGAATCAGTGACCTGCCACTTACTGGATGTCTCAAGACCAGCCTCCAGCTTGATGTGTGCCTCTCCAGCCTCTCTAAGTTATCATTTTGATTTGAGTCTTCTTTGCCCTCATACCTGTGAACCAGACGAGATAGAATTTGGCTAACCATCTCCTGGACAACCACAGAACTGACCATCTCGCTCATTAGGATCCAATAAGTATTTGTAGCATCACTTCCCTGCTCAGAAAAAAAAGCATTTGTACATGAGGAGACTAAAGAGATGAATGGAATCTTGTACAGAATCAAATTAAATGTGTTCCACAGAGGAACATTGGAACACCAGAAAATAAATAGCTTACCAGCTGTAAGGACCAACCCTCAATTGAAATGCAAGGAAGTAATAAGGAGTTCTCGCAAGTGTATATAAAGATATTCTGGAGGGTAATGTGAATGTGATGCCCAAGATTTTCAGAGGAAAGAGACGTCGAGAAGTCACTAACATGGGTCTGGAAGTTGTAAGCAGAGTGGTAGGAGTAGGGGATTGGCAATCAATCTGGTTAGAATCAGAGGAAGAACAAGCACAGAATTGGGGAAGGTTGAGTTCTGAATCGAATAGCAGCGGAGTGCTTGTTGTTTATATGTTTGGATCATCTAGTAGTGAATCCAGTGGGTGAGTTCTTTTCTATTTGGGACAATTAGTGACTTAGAGATTCAGAGGGAGTAGGAAACAGAGAGAGAAAGGGAAAAGTGTGGGAACGTCTGACCGTTGGAGGGGTTGGAGGAGTTCCCTGTCTTCGGCTAGTTCGCCGGTGATGATCTGCGCTAGGGCAGCGACGGGCGATGAAGTAGCGGTGGAGACCGGCGGTGGTGGTTAAGGCAGTGGCGCTTCCCGCCGCTGGCAGTGCCACCCTCTGGATCGGATTAGGGTTAGGACCGTGGGGCTGTGGTGGCGGTGAACCTCGTACCGTGTGCCGTTTGCCCCACCTCCTCTTTATAGACACTGTGCGACGGGGGCCCACTAGCCATGAGATGGCTGGACGTCCCCGATCAGGACGCGGTCAAGGGGTCCGTCTCGACCGTTGGGTCAAGACGGATGAGATCAATTCTAACATTCTCCCCCTTGATCTCAACTCATACTTTGACCTTAAACTTTGACTTTAATCCCTTTCGCTTTTATTTGTTCCATCACAGATTAGTGTATAGAGCATGCTTCATCGTCACGGTCAATCGCCGATAGACTTAACAGCTACAATACACATCTCTCTTCTGAAACAGATTCTTTAACTTTGGGCCCTTTATTGTCCGGAAATCATAGGCTATACCATAAACCCATGTCGACTGTGTGTTCTCTAAACACACTGGGTGGTAAGCCTTTTGTACGCGGATCCGCAACACTTGCTTGTTGCTTTTATGTTCAATATTTTTAGTATGATTCCGGACTTTCTCCTTCACAACGTACAACTTTATCGTCAATGTGTTTGGCAGCACACTTGACCCGTTGTTATAGGAGCGAACTACTTAAATGGTTATTGCTGTTGTATACCATTATCAATTCCGGGTGTTAGTTCTTTTAACCACTTCGCCTGTCCTTTAAGCCTCATATCAAGCTATACTGTGGGTATGCATCCTTGATGACACCACAACTGTTTCTTTGGAGCTTTTCCACAATAAAACTCCAACTGCGAGTGTTAGCTACTATGTGGGTTTCACTAATTATCTCGCCAAAATTTAACATTTGTACCCACAACTATTTGAGAGTACTTATTCTTTCTCACTCACCATGAGGTCTATAAATCTTTGCACAATTGCAAAACATTCTCAACTCCATTCCAGTGATCTATATCTGGACTGGACTTCTGCCAAAAACATCCCGGATACATAAACTGTGTAAGGGTAAGTTCTTGCTTATAAGCATTCAGTAAGCTTCCAACAGCTGAAGCATATAGGACGTCCATTTGATCGATCTCACATTTATTCTTGGAACATTGAAAGTTCCGAAAACTATTACCCTTGACTATAGGAATAGGCACAGGTTTATTCACATATATACTTTATTTCTTTAGAATCTTCTCTAAGTATACACTTGAGATAGTTCTAATACCCCTTTTCCTTTTATCTCGGTAAGTTCCAATTCCTGGAACGATTGATGTTTTACCAAGACCATTCTAATTGAAACTTGAGGACAAGAACTGCTTCTTCTCCAACAGTAGATTAACACCACTACTAGCGAGTAAGGTGCTACCCACATGCAGGATTAAGAAAATAAATTTCCCATGTTTAAACTTTGCATAAATACAATTGTCCTCTACATTCTCTTTAAAACCCAAACTTTCTTATTGTCCTGTCGAGCTTCAAGAATCACTATCTTGAAGCTTACTTTAATCCATAAATGGATTTCTTTAGGCAACATCCCTTTACGTTCTTTTCCTTCCACGACAAAACCTTTTGAGTTATGCCATGTAAACTTTTCCATACAAATCCCCGTTGAGGAATGTGTCTTTACATCCTTCTGATGTAACTGTAAATCGTAATGTGCCACTAATACCATTATGATTCTAAAAGAATCCTTGCATGCTCATTATAATCTATTCCTTCTCTTTATGAAAATCATTTCACCACAAGTGGCGCTTTATCGCTTTCCATATTCCATTTGGATATCTTTCTATATTCCCTTTGGAGTCACCTTTGCCTTGTAGACCCATTATAGCCTACTGTTTTGGCTCCATTAGGAATTTCTTCTAAATCCCAAACATCGTTGGTATTTATCGATTTCATTTTATGTTCCTTTGCTTCTTGCCATTTAGACGAGTGAACACCTATCATGGCTTCTTCAAATGAGGTGGAATCACTCTCTATTTGAATTTCTTTCTTAACTTTTACTTCTTAGTCACCAGAAATATCTGATTTTCTTATTCTTTGAGACCTTCTAGGGTCTCGTGGCACTTCTTTCATATGGGGCTATTGTTACTCTTCATTGCCAAAAGGCAATTGTTCTATAGCCTCCCGTATCATAAGATCCTTGTTTAGTTATTCATCTTCTTTAAGAGCTAACATCAGTTGTTGTATATGTCATACAACATCAACATGTATTAAGCAATTTGTTGCTCTAAAACACTGTAGTGGATACGTAATCCCACTTCTATTCAAGCTTTAGGTATCTACATACCATGCTCCCCCAGATTACTCCATCTTGTGTAAATATGGTGTATCTTCAAATTTCTTATTTTGGGTTTAATCTGTCAAAAAACTCATACGGCGCGTTTAGCACCGCCTTGATGACTCTGAACTCGTCCAGTATGAATACTAGCCGACTATGCTATCTTCCCATCGGAACTATAAAAAGTCCAGGAATTTAGCTATTTCTTTACTTTAGGGGTATCGTTATTATGACCGTCTTACTCCCTCAATGATCACATTCATCTTTTATAGATCACTTTTACCTTCAATGCATAGTATGCATTGCATTATCTGAAGTATGGGGAAGTATCTTTGTTAATCTTACATTTCTCCCCCTCGAAATGTGGTATGAACTTTTCTACCACAATTTCGAAACATTCAGAACTCTTGTGAATGAGGAAACTTTGATTACTTACTTCATCCACATGATTACATCATGCAAACAAAAAATTCGTATGGGAGTACATTTTCCTCATTACACTTCAAAACTCAACATAGTCTATTATTATCAATGCTTCTGCAAGTCACACTTGCATATCATTCTTATCTCTTGGTTCACATGCAACATTCTTTTGTTCTCAAACTCGTTGAGTACTTATGACCATGACACAATCAGAGTGTACGGTCAATACTATGATAGCATAAAAGCTACCTCAAACTTCTCTCCATGTGCGGGATACACTTAGAGCACATGAGTTATCACATCCTTCTCCCGCCATGCGGGATAAGTACTTTGCTAAACTCTCCCGCCATGCAGGATTGGTTAACATATGTACTATGCCAACTTTATCCCGCCATGCGGGTATTTTCTCAAACTTTTCCCGCCATGCGGGTACTATCATAAACTTTTTCCAGCCATGCGAGACATTCCTTTGAACGGACATAATTGCCAGTATTGGCTCGTGTTCAGTCATCAAATTCAGACTTTTACAACTCTCATAAGTGAAACTGAAAATAAATTCTTCTCCACAGAGAGTACATAAAAGACATTTCTCAATGAAGACTCTCATTGATCTATCTTTTTTCTTAGATCAATATCCTAGAATTCTTTTCTTTTGAAGCCATTCTTTAAAGAGAACACAATCCCTTAACCAATGGCATTCTTTCATACATAACTTGCCCTTAGGCATTTCATCATCTGAGTCATAAGTACCCAGCCCATTTCTCTTTCTGCCTTCAAGAATGAAAGCATGTAGGTCTTTTGTCTGAAAAATTTTCAACAATAATGCTCATTAAACTTTGAAAACTTTATGTTCTATTCTATATCACCGTTGGGCAGAAATAGAATAAAACATCATTCTTCTACATTAATTCCACATCACCATTGGGCAGAAATGGAATTAACGTATAGAAATTCAATAATCTTGTAAACATAGAACTGCTCCTCAAAATTAAATTCTCCCGTTGGTTCGAATTTAATTAGAAGACAATCAACTTCATTGCAGCGGAAACATAAAAATACATTTATCTAGTTTAAGAGCATTCCTTGAACTTTATCTATTCTCTGAAAATTGGTCACTTTGATGCAAAATTCATCAGAGATTTAAACTTTAAACATAAAACTCATAGAATTATAATATTGTTATCATCAACGTTGGTCAGAAAATAACAATACCATAATTTAACTTTAAACTTAAACTCATAAATAAACTTACAATATTGTTATCATCAACGTTGGTCAGAAAATAACAATATTATAATTTATCTTAACTATCAACCGACTATTCCTCCAATTAAAAAATTTCCAGTTGGTTCCAATTTTAACTAGAGGATAAACTTTTCATCATTAACTGAATAACTATAACTGCTCTTCAAATTAAATTCTCCCGTTGGTTCGAATTTAATAAGAAGACAACATCTTTAACTTTGCAGCGAAAACTTGACAAAATTTCTTTATATACTTTTCAGAAGCATTTTACTGTACTTTTCTACTCTCTGGAAAATCTAACACGTTGGTGCAATTTTACCAGAAATTTAAACCTTCAAATTGATCAAAATTCATTCAAATAAATAAAAGCATCTCCTTGTTCATTTGGCCCGAAGGCCTGCTTGGCCCGAAGGCCTGAACACTTGTTCGGCCCAGCAGCCGCTCGCGCAGCGCGCACCCGCGCCCAGGCCGCAACCTGGGCCTGGGCCGGGAAAGTGGCATCCCGCCTGGGCCGCTTTCGACCCGACCGAGCTCAGCCGTCGATGGAGATCGGACGGCCGTCCGCGCTCAGCGGAGGATCAAAAGGCACCAGCGGCCGCCGTTCCCCTGAAACCCTAGTTCAATTTCTTTCCCCCTTCTCTCTCGCACGCCTCACGCGACAGCCGCGGTTGCCGTCGGCGCCGGTCGGGGCGGCCGTCCTAGCCGGTGAGGAAGACGCCGCCCGGAGTGGTCCCAGCAGCGGCTCCTCCCCTCTATTTTCTTCCCCTCCTCCTTTCTCTCTCGTGCCGCACTCAGAGGAGCAGCAGTGGCCCAATGGCCGATCGGAGGAGGAGTCGGTGGCGGCACCGCCGCCAGTCCCCTCGCCGGTGCGCGCGCCCACCGCATGGTGGACGCGCCGTCGTCGAGCGGTTTGGTGGTGGTGCCCTTTACCGCCGAGCCCGAGGCGTGGCCGTGCGGCGGCGTGACCACGACGGTCGGCGGTGTTCCACTTCCCCGCGCGGCGTCCAGTGCGACAGCAGGCGGTGGTGACGGCGCAGGGGATCCCCAGGTAGGAGAAAAACCCCTCCAATCCGTCCTTTCTTTCTTGATTCGAGATCACAGTTAGGGGTAGGGTTACGGTCTATTCTTTCCCGATCCGATCCGGATCGGTCAATCTTTCTCTTTCTCTTTTCTTTCTTTTCTTTGCCCCGAGATCTTGTTGCGGGTTTAGGGTTCAGATCAAGCGGTCTTGAAGCCGAGCCCCTTCCGTCTTCACCCAGCTAGGGTTAGTGTCTGTTCTTTGTTGAAACCGTGTGTCAATCTCATCCCCACTTTTCCCGTACCCTATCTAGGGTTAGGGTTCGTTTTGCTTTTCTTTCCCCGATCCAGATCCACATACTAAAACCTGGCTCTGATACCATTGTTTATATGTTTGGATCATCTAGTAGTGAATCTAGTGGGTGAGTTCTTTTCTATTTGGGACAATTAGTGACTTAGAGATTCAGAGGGAGTAAGAAACAGAGAGAGAAAGGGAAAAGTGTGGGAACGTCTGACCGTTGGAGGGGTTGGAGGAGTTCCCTGTCTTCGGCTAGTTCGCCGGTGATGATCTGCGCTAGGGCAGCGACGGGCGATGAAGTAGCGGTGGAGACCGGCGGTGGTGGTTAAGGCAGTGGCGCTTCCCGCCGCTGGCAGTGCCACCCTCTGGATCGGATTAGGGTTAGGACCGTGGGGCTGTGGCGGCGGTGAACCTCGTACCGTGTGCCATTTGCCCCACCTCCTCTTTATAGACACTGTGCGACGGGGGCCCACTAGCCATCAGATGGCTGGACGTCCTCGATCAGGACGCGGTCAAGGGGTCCGTCTCGACCGTTGGGTCAAGACGGATGAGATCAATTCTAACACTTGTTTTACAAGTTGTTCATCTTCTTTTTCTATCCTCCCCCCCCCCCTCTCTCTCCGATTACATATACTGAGATGACACGGCACTCTCGCTAGGTGATGGTCGGTCACTTCCACTCTGGCCCATGGACTCATATGTTGGGCCTGCGATCACGCCCTCCTCGACGCGGCCCATGCTCGGCTTGAATGTCGCCGTGAACATCAGGCTAGCTGTCATCGTTCCTGTTATCCTCCTGGGTTGCTGATGTAGTGGTACAGGTGCTGACATCCCCTCCCCGATAAGAGCCTACTTGCCCCCAAGCAGGTGCTCATGGAAAGCGCTAGCGCAGAGTCTCCATATCTTCCCAGGTGGCCAGAGAAGATGGCATGCTTGACCAATGGATGAGAGCTTGAAGACGGACATCGGCACCGACCTTGGCGGCGCGTTTCTGCAACACGCGCTCAGGAACCTGCAAACCATCGAGTGAAGAGGGTAATGGTTGAGCAGTATGGATTACCGGTACCGCCACCTTCAATTGAGAAACATGAAACACCAGATGGATGGAAGATGAATCCGGTAGCTTCAGCTTGTAATCCACAGTTCCAATTTTGTCAGTGATCAGGAAAGGGCTGAAGAAGCGATAAGCAAGCTTTTCATTGGCTCGTGTTGCGATGGAACTCTGGACATAGGGTTGCAACTTGATGTAAACCCATGTACCCACGCTGAATGAACATTCAGTGCAGTTCTTGTCAGCTTGAGTCTTCATCCGGTTCTTGGCACGGCTAAGCTGGTGCTATATCAGAGACTGCATAGCTGATTTCTGCTGAAGCCAGTCATCAAGAGTATCAACTGAGCAGGAAGAGGTGGAATCAATACCGAGCTGCCTGGGAGACTGACCATACAAGGCTTCAAATGGAGATCTGTTAATTGCCGAATGCAAAGTTGTATTATACCAGTATTCTGCAAGATGGAGCCAATCAAACCACTTGCTCGGAGCAGCATTAGCAAAACAGCGGAGGAAGGTTTCCATGCATTGATTCACTCGTTTTGTTTGTCCGTCAGACTGCGGATGATATGTGGTGCGGATGATATGTGGAACTAAGACGAAGGTCGACTCCTGCCAAATGGAACAACTCACGCCAAAGCTTGCTAGTGAAGATTCGATCACGATCTGACACTAAGGCTGTTCGAAGACCATGGAGACGATATATGTGCTGCATGAATATCTTAGCAACAGATAGTGCACTGAATGGATGCTTCAAAGCAACAAAATGACTGTACTTGGAGAAGAGGTCAACCACTACTAAGATACAATTGAATCCATGAGAAATTGGTAAACCCTCAACAAAGTCCAAGGATATAACCTGCCATGCAGCCGAAGGAGTTGCCAGTGGCTGTAACGGCCCTGGATATTTGACTTGTTCTAGTTTGGCTTGCTGACATGTTGGGCAGCTCTAGACAAAGGTGGTAATAAGTTTCTTCATGCCGGGCCAAGCAAAAAGCGACTGGATGCGTTTGATGGTTGTTGGCGCGCCTGAATGCCCCCCCCCCACTAGCGAATTGTGTAGTGCTTGAATCAATTTTTGCTGCAAGGCAGGGTTATCGCCGACCCATATGCGATGCTTCAACTTAAGTAGCCCCTTGTCAATGGTGAAATTGGGTACTGCATCAGGACTTGTGGTTAATTTAGCAAGCAAGGCAGTTGCATGGGAATCTTGCTGATACCCAGAGATGATTTCATCCAACCATTGCGGTGTAATCATAGAAATGGCACATCAGGTTTCTACAGGATGTGCCCTGTGAGACAGAGAATCAGCGGCACTATTATCACATCCCTTTTTATAGATGATGCGGTACTGCAGCCCCAATAACTTGGTGAATACCCGCTGCTGCCAAACTGTATGCAATCGATGATCATTGAGGTGAATCAATGCTTTCTAATCAGTGTAGATGACAAACTCGGCCAACTATAGGTAAGAGCGCCACTAATCCACTGCTATCAAGATGGCTAGATATTCTTTTTCATATGTTGAAAGGCCCTGATTCTTGGCACCCAATGGCTTGCTAACATAAGCAACTAGGTGGCCATTTTGCAACAGCCCCTACACTAGTCTGACAGGCATCAGTCTCAATGGCAAAGACTTGTGAGAAGTCTAGAATCCCCAGAACCGGTGCTGAACAAAGAGCTTGCTTGAGAGTATCGAAAGCCAATTGGTGTTCAGAGGTCCACACAAACAAGGTGTGTTTCTTGAGCAAGTTAGTGAGCGTCTTCGCTATATCTACAAAATTGAGAACAAACTTTCTGTAGAAGCCGGCGAGACCTAGGAACCCACGTAGCTCACGAACGTTGTCTGGCTGTGGCCACTCTTGAACTGCTGTAACCTTGGCAGGGTCGGTATGAACGCCACCACCACTTAAAACATGGCCCAAATAGTGTATCTCTTGTTTGGCAAATTGGCACTTCTTGAGCTTGACAACCCAGTGGTCTTTGGCGAGGAGATCTAGCACTTGCTGTAAGTGTTGTAAATGTTCCTCATAGGAAGAGCTTGTAACACCTCCGGTGTTACAAGCTTGCTTAGCACCTAGGTTAATGCCTGATAGTGAGTAAATAGTGAATGGCTTGTTTATTTGATTAAGCATGAAGAACAATTTTTTTATAAACAAAGATAAAATTATAACTTGTATTTAGTACTTGAATAAATTCGAAGTGCAAGTTTAGTAGATGAAAGTGCAACTGTTGATTTGGTCAATAGGTGTTGTTCCATGGTATTTCTGATAGCTCAGAGATCGAATTTTGTTGAGTCGGCAAACTAATGATTTTTGTTTAAAAGTGCTATCTTGGGTGAACTATATAGTGGAACCTACTTAAATAGCGCTTTAATATTTTGTTCCTACGAATTAGTATGAAGTATGGACTATGTCATGCTATGTTGTTAGTTGAAGTCAACGAGGTTTAAACCTTGTAAAAATTAAGACAAAAGTGTTAACAGGTGTTAAGTTCTAACGAGTCCCTCATCAATTGCTAAGTCAGGGACGACATAGACGATGCTACTTTGGCATTTAAAATTTAACAAAAATGATTAAATAATATATCCATGTTTTTGTATAGTTTGATGATTCACGGCGAGTACCTTGGCTTGGTGTAGTTCGTAGGTTGGTTTGACGTTGCGGGGTTACCCCAAAAATATCCCCAAGTTCTTTCGAAACGCGCTATAACCCATGTTCCGGAACTCAGTTTGTGAACTGGTGCCCGAGTGACGAACCCAAGTTGGTGCGCTTGTATCTTCCTCTCAGGTGGCCTGTTTGTTGTGCGGATTGCTCTATTGGATAGCTGTTGACACAAAATGTGACACACTGTGCCTCACACACAGCAAGCCGGAAAGCGTGGCTTCAATCGGGTCCCCGGGTGCTTCGTGATCCGGAAATGTGCCAGTCAGTTTGACCTGAAAAAAACTAACAAGGGATAAAACAGTTAAATGCCAAACCAGAACATGTCGGGTAAGACCAGATAGTTCCATATATACGGCCCTGAAGCCACTTACAACGACATACAGCTATAGGAAGCTGTCTGCCAACAAGTTTATAAACCATTCAACTAATCGTAAGATGAACACACGTAAAGATCCGATTGCCGAATGCACGTGCATGGGAAGACATGTTTGAACAAGTGAAATTAATTATGAGTTAATGCATAACCAAGCTCAGCAGTCCAGCCGAGTTGGGGTCCATGAAGAAGGAACATGCAAATAAACACGACTAAACTAATCTAAAACCTGCATCTGCCGCACGACACCTAGTTTCGTTAAAGCTTAAATGTAATTAACATGCATGAACCCACGACATGTGACAATCTAGATTAAAATAATTTAGCCATTATGAGCATGTTATCTATTTGCAAAGGTAATATGAAAAGCAATGATCATTGAAGCACGAATAAAACCATAAGAGAGGGCCGAACAATATCAATCTAGATTGGGCAGAAGTGTGTTACAAATATATAAAATATTTAAAACATGCAACACAGGATAACTTAATGAATCTATTTAGATTTTGTCGTATCTAATAGAGCCGATAACTGTCTTGCTTTCACTAAGCATATTGAGCAAACGCCTGTCGCACGGTATCTACTCATAAATAAAGCATAAGCAAAGACTTCTTGATTGTCAAGCAAAGATCCGCCGCACGATCATTGAAAACAAACAAGACTACTTGCATCACGTCTAAATCCACCACATAATACTAAACATGATAACAAGGTTGTCGGAACTTACGGAGGTCGACGGATCGATGACTCCTCTCGAAGAACTCGACGACACAACAAAAGGACTCGAAAGTTGGCACGGGGCCGGTTGTGTTGATTTGGTTGTGAACCTCTATTACAATGGTCGAGGGTCAATATTTATACCCTAGACAAAACATGAGTCCTAAAAGACTACGATTTACAAAGGAACTCTTAAATAAACTTGGAAACTACGATTCCTTGCCCTAAACTCTCAGAGTCCTTTATTATTACAACTTTCATCTTTTTGATCGGCTTTGCCTGCCATCTTCTGCTTTCCCGAATGGAGTCACCACCTTCTGAAGTAACCGACTGCACAAGCATTTAGCCACCGCTCGTTTTGTTTGCCGAATATCCTTCTTCCCGCATGCGGGTCCACCTGTCATCCTCCAGAGTCGACCAAAATCCAGTGTTAACAATAGCTGATGAGGTCAACTTTAGCGCCGTAACATTAGTTAACGCTAAGCTCAGCGCCTTGGCCTGGCGTTGGTCGGCTCGGTGGGCTACGCCCAGGCTCGCGCTGTTATGGGCATGCCGCTCTCATGTGTCAGGCCACTGTGCCGTGCGAAGGGTTGAGCCGAGGTCATGGCAGCCATCGCCAGGTCATCATGGCATTCTTCTGGCCTTTTAATTCACCTACCGCGGGTAGGAGCTACTGCCGAAGCGGTAGGGCCGTCTAGCCCCTGGGATCTACGGTGATGGCGACATTTCCCTACCGTGCCTCACTTTGAATAGCTACCCGCCATGAGTGAGCCCCGCTCGCATCCCTCACCCCTCCCACTCTCAGCCTCTCTAGCTGCCTCTCCACTTGCTACCGCTGTGTTCACGCCCGACTGGCCACAAGCTTAGAGCCGCACTCGTCGCCGTTGTTCGCCGCTGCGCCCACCACCACCGTAGCCTCCTCGCTTACCTCTGCACCCTGCTCATGCCCACCCTGGCTGGCCGATCAAGTGAGTCGCCACCCTATCCGCTGGCCATGGCCACGCTGGGCTGGCTGGCTACCGTCGGCTGCTGCGCGGCGCGCAGGGGCTGGCCCCCACCAGCGGCCATGGCCGAGCCACCGCAAGTCACCGTTGCCGGGTCAGGGCTAGGTATGGATGAGGCCGACGCTGCCGGTGGCCACCCCATTGGAATCGACCTCTCCCCAGTGCTCCTCTGCCCTGCTCTACGGCCGCCGCTATGCCTGGTCCTGACGCCTAGCACCGCCTCCGGCCATGCCACGGCTGCCTTGGGGTCACGGAGGGACCCACGCTAGGAGCCAGCCATCCCGTCATCGCCATGGCGCCCTCCCATGCCGAACCCGGTCGTCGGTGAGGCCCCTACGCGCGTTCCTCTGCTCTGGACCGAGTGAAGGACAGAGGAAAGGAATAGAAGCTTTTCTAGGGTTCCAAACGTAAATCGTGTGACTCATATGAATAGTGATGCATAGTGTGTGATGTATTATCGGTTGATTTGAGGAAAGTTCAGGGGTGTCTATGCAAAGTGTTTGTCTTTTATGGTTTTCCTTTTCTTGTTAGTATAATTTGGCTGAAACTTTGGAAATTCATAGTAAATCATAGAAAAATCGTAAAATGGAAAATGAAGATGTTTTGGAATCCTTGTGATTAGATCTATGCAGTAGACGTATAATCTTTCATGTGTTGGTAGAAAAATCTTGCTCTAGATTTTTGCTTAGGATTTTATGGAGAAATTCATATCTATAATTTCTATGCTCCAAATGTCATGAAATTTTTATGGTATGCTATTCAAGAGATGCTTGATCTATGATAAAAAAATTTGTGTTCAATTCATGCATAGTTACTGAGTTATTGATTTATCATTGTTACGTGCTTTTATTGCTATCAAATCTTAGTTAAGTGCTAGTAAATAATATGTTGATCCAAAAATTATGAAACTTGTATAGTATTTCTGATTAGTTAAGATGTATCTCCCATAAAATTTTATGTCCAAAAGAGATGTTTGGTGCATCACCTTTTTATGCCATGGTTGTTTTTATTTAATCTTTTATAAATACTAGATGTTGGATTAAGGTTAATAAATGCTTTTCTATGCTACTTGTTACTGGTTACCTAAGTGATTGTTACTCAATTATGTTTGTAATGGTTATAGGCTTAGCATGTTGCCCTGTCTTGCATGTGTATGTTAAATGCGAAATGGTCGTGTTGATAGCTTGTGGTATGTTGTTAGTAACCAACTCGCGAGTATGTTTTGATGAGAGTGTGAGAGTGGTTCTTATCGATAATTAGCTACCTTAGTCCTACTTCGACGTGCTGCTTGTTCTTAAGTTTTGTAATGCCTGTGTGTATGCTTGTTTGACTGAATCATGCATTGCATTTATGCATATCATAATAGGAACGGTGATGGATCGACGAATCAACTGGTGTTAAACCTAAAAGGTGGTGCCATGGTGAACAGGTCATGAAGATGGAATACTAACTTTGGTTATACTTTACCCAGGTAAGCCCCGGTGCATAACCCCTACTTTTCTACACTTTAAATTATATTTATGCATTAAGTTTAAAAGAGTTGAATGAAACCCACTTGCATATATCTCTTTACCCTATGAGTCTTACTAGTATGACAGGATTGTGTATATTGCTATGCCACAGGACTCCGATGGAAGTCGAGTGATTGTCTGTCACTCACGAGAGATAGGAAGTATATTATTGTTGTTACTATATTATTATCACTCATGATAAAATGGTGGAGAGGAAAAATGGAGACCGAGCAGGGATATGGTTTGGGTATTGGTGGATGTAAGAGGTTGTGTCCTGCGGCCAACAGGGCATAGCTTGGTTACACTGTTTCTCTGTCTGTGTTGGTTAAGGACCGGCCGTTGCATTGGGTTCTAGGCAAGTCACTTATTATCCTGAGCACATACTTAAGTATGGGCGTAGGGAAGACTTGTTACTTTCTTGTCATGGGTTTCGGCTCTTTCCGGACTGACTTTCAGGGTGGTTTTTGGGTGGTGGTCCTTGCACCGCACTGAGTCCGAGACTCAGGGGCGGGGGCTTAGAGTCCAAGTTTGGACGGGGACCTAGACCCCATGATAGGAGGGTAGTGGTTTGGTCCTGCTTGTGCCTGGGGTACAAGCGGGGCGTGTGTTTCGGGGTACCTAGCTAGGCTCATTGATTCGCGAATCACCGTCGTGTCGGTACGACTTGTCTATAGTCTAATACTGTAGTAAGAATTAGAAGATGAAAGATGGTAAAAGGAAATTTGATTGCTTACCACCTGCTTGAAAGTAGCACAGGTGCTTACATAGAATGGTTAGTTAATGAACTAATGCGACTACTAATAAAAATTTAATATAAGGATGCACGCTTAGTAATGCTTCCTGCAAATGCAATAAACCCACCAGCCAGATAGCCTTGCATATCCATAGAGTTTTTTTCTTTCCTCCTGTCGGGTAAGTCTTGCTGAGTACAACTGAGTACTTAGGGTTTTATTTCCCCCTATTGCAGGTGACAGGTGGATGCTAGAGCTGACCCTTGTGTGTGGATTCCTCATGGTGGGCTTAGAGAGGATTTCTTTACGCAGCGATCATAGTTTTTATTTAGAACTCTCACTAAATGTTTTTATAAATGGATGTTTTATAATCTGTTGTCATAGTTTATATATCAATGCTTCATCATGTCATGAATAGATATTTATTTCCGCTGTAATTCTGATCACATGTTTATATTCCGATGTTAACATAAATTGTTCATATTCCGCTATTATAAATAATAAATATTATACTCTGATGTTACATGGAAAGTGATGTAAGAAATGGCTAAAATATTGTAAGCTTTATTCTCTTATTTATGATCCTGATGGAAAAATGTGGATTTTCGAGTTCTCCCCTGGGGTGTGCTCGATGGAACTGTGTAATTTGGTGTCCTCCCTTGAGTACTTAGTGTCTAATGGAAGATAAGTACTCACATGAGGCATTAGATTAGGCAGTTCTGCCATAGAGCTGTACACCAAAATGTCATCAAAAAATACAATGACGCACTTGTGCAGTAAAGGGCTGAGAGTGACATTCATGGCGCCTTGGAAAGTTCCCGGTGCACCAGAGAGTCCAAAGGGAACCACAGTAAACTCATAATGCCCTGCATGTGTCGAGAAGGTAGTCATATGTTCTTCACCTGGTTGCAATCGTATCTGGTGGCAACCTGAGTATAAGTCCAAGATTGAAAACCATTTATAGCTTGTCCAAGCTCATCCACTAACTGATCAAACACTAGGATTGGGTACACAGACTTGACTATCAAGGCATTCAAGTAACGATAGTCAACACAGAAGCGCCATGAACTGTCCTTCTTCCTGACAAGCAGCACGGGTGAAGAAAACAGTGAAGAGCTGGGTTGGATTAAGCCTTGAGCTAGCATACTCTGAACTTGTGTGTCAATTTCGTCCTTCAGTTGGGGTGGGTATCGATAGGCTCAAATATTGATAGGTGTAGCACCACTGATTAGCAGTATAGCATGGTCACATGCGCGCTTGGGTGTTAAGCTGTCAGGCACTGTGAATACTTGTGAAAAAGCATCCAGAATATGTTGAATGTCTGATGGAAGTACATCTGACCGAACTGAATTGGACTGCATCTCAACTGAAAGCAATTGGAAAACCATGTTAGTTGTAGATGTGGTGGAAAGCCCATGAAGCACCAACTGAGTACCATCACAAGGTATAGAGATCCATTCAGCCTTCCAATGAATTTCCATTGGGCTGTATCGCTCGAGCTAGTCCATACCTAGAATTAGGTCGTAAGAGTCCAACCGAAGAATCTTTAAATCATGCTAGAATGGGTGACCCTGCAAAGAAAACTGACAGTCCAGAATAGCAGATGTGTAGCTCAAAATCTGTCCATTAGCAATTTTCACTAAAGGTTTCACAGGAACCCAAGCTAGCTGAGGCAACGGATCAGCAAGGGAAGCAGCCAGAAATGACGAAGAATTCCAAGAATCACTCAACACGACAACAGAAAGCCCATGAACAGTGCCATGAAATCAAATAGTGCATTAGCCATGGGATCCCATGCGAGCATCATGTGACAGGGCTAGAAGTAACTGCTCATCAGGTTCATCAGTATCTTCAGAGGCTGGCTCAATATTGAAGAAATCCCAAACTTCTTGCATTGCTTGCAGTGAAATAGTAGCAACACATTTGTGTCCTCTCACCCATTTCTCGGCGCAGACTTCACAGAGACCCTGGGCACGGAGGTAGGCCCGAAGTGTTGAAAGCTTGTCATATTGGCCCTTGGCAGGAGCCTTGTCGCCCATCACCTTGTCAGCACCAGGTAGCTGTGGCTGTGCTAGCGCCGGTTTGTGCTATGGTCTGAACCCCATCCTAGTGGTGTCAGTCTTCAGAGTCGAAGCCGCCACTTCCTCCTGCAATAGAGCCAACGAGTACGTAGTATCGAGAGCAGAAGGACGCTGCAATGTATCAACCATCCTGATATCATCCCGTAACCCATCCACAAAACGAGTGGTGAAGTAATGCATGTCAGGATTGGGTTGATAGGCTTTAAGCTGATCAAAGAGGGATGAAAAGCGATCGACATAGTCAGTGACAGTGGAAATTTGGCTTATATGGAACATTTGGCGCACAAGCTTGTCACACTGATCACGGCCAAAGCGATCGTGGAGCATTTTGTAAAAATCAGGCCAGGGTAGGCAATCTGGTTGGGTAATGGACTCGATCCAGCAATCGGCTGCTCCACGAAAGTTCATGCGAGAAATTTTGACCCATTGGCGCGAAGGTACTTCATACATGTCGAAGTAATGCTCGACCTGAGATATCCATAGACGAGTAGTCTCCCCCTCATACATGGGAAAATTTTTCTTGGGTAGTTTGCCGAGATTGGGTGGGTTAGGATCAGGAGGATGGTTACGAGTATGAACATCATAAGCTTCTCCATGAAGTAGTGAAACCTCAGGTTTGGGCTCTGAATGCATACCATTGGCCGGGGAATGGGATTGGGAAGAATTCTCCCCAATACCATTGGCCCGTGGAGTCATTTCGACGTGGTGCCCGCTGGGCCGAGCAGCCGTGAGATCCACAGATGAACGCACGGCAATCTGCTCCAATGCCGAAGGTGGTTGGGAGATCAACCCTGTCGACACCATAGCGTTATCGAGGAATGCTCGATCCCAATATTTTGTGAGTTTGTCCACCTTCAGCTTGAGATCATCCATAGCACCTTCGGAGTCCTAGCGCCAGCTCTCCAGGGCGCTTGCGACCTTCATGACGCCGGAGACGCGATCATCCTAACGCCGTTTAGCTTCAGCGATGAGGTTGTTCTGGCGTAGCTTGGAGTCGGTGATGCGGCGTTCCCCAAAGAGGTCGGAGTCAGCGAGGCGCTTGTTGAGGGAGTCGTCGACCTCGGTCTGGCGTTTGTTGAGGGAGTCATCGACGTCCGCAAGGCGCTTGGTGACGGATTCGTCGACGTCGGTGAACCGCTTCTCTAGGAGGCGGCTGCTGTCGATGAAGTGCAAGTCCAGCTTCCGATCCGCCTCAGCGAATAGGTCCTCGATCTGGGTCTTCTGCTCATTGAAGAGACAATGCATCTCGTCCAACAGGAGCTTGGAGTCTGGGTTCATGGCACCGCGACTACGAGCGAAGCGCGTGTAGTGAGGATGCGGGGGCGGCAGCGGTGGCAGCGGTGGTGGCTGACGATCCAGCGCCGGTAATTGAAACGGATTGCTCACGTGTCCGGGAATTACAGAAATCGGGATCATTCGATCTCTACGACACAAGGCGTTTGTAAGCTATCGACGAATCGAAGCTAGGACAGAGGATGGCGGAAGAAATCGAAGGAAGCTGATACTAGATGTAAGCAGAGTGGTAGGAGTAGGGGATTGGCAATCAATCCGGTAAGAATCAGAGGAAGAACAAGCACAGAATTGGGGAAGGTTGAGTTCTGAATCAAATAGCAGCGGAGTGCTTGTTTTACAAGTTGTTCATCTTCTTTTTCCAGCCTCCCCCTCTCTCTCTCCGATTACATATACTGAGATGACACGGCACTCTCGTCAGGTGATGGTCGGTCACTTCCACTCCGGCCCATGGACTCGTATGTTGGGCCTGCGGTCACGCCCTCCTCGACGTGGCTCATGCTTGGCTTGAATGTCGCCGTGAACATCAGGCTGACCGTCGTCGTTCCCGTTATCCTCCTGGGTTGCTGATGTAGTGGTACAGGTGCTGACAGAAGTGACCGGTGCACAGGAGTTGGTTTGTAAAAGGAAAACACTGATTAATGATTGCCTTTTGACTTAGTTAACGCCTAAAATCATCTTTTTGACTTAACAGCAACATGTGAATCTGCCGATCGGCACGTTTTTGTGCAAAAAATAAAATGGAGGGTGGGTGATATTTGACAAGGACCAGATAACAAAGCAAATGACAATTTGACACTTGTACTTTCTGCACGAATGGACAAGGAATTCGGCAAAGTCATGGTGTTTGGAGAGTCTGTACGAGCTACTAGATGAAGCAACACGTCACAACTAAAGCAAACAGAAAGATATCCAAGTTTCTTTGTAATTTTTTTCTTGGGATAATTTCTTTGACATGGTTGTGTGATGGATTATTTTCTTTCTTTGTTTAAGTTATTGATCTGTCATCCCCCCGTTGCTATCTTTTGTTTTGTGTTACTGAACTTTAGGCTCACAATGTCTGTTTATATATATATATATGTTAGATTACAAATACACTGGCAGATCCCACGTATTTAGGTGGAGGAAAGTGGAAGAGGTGTGTGTGATAACTCAGATGGACGACAGGGAATGAAAGTGAAGCACTGCTTGAAGCTTGAAGCTTGAAGTATACAGTGGACAGCTTGAATGCTTGTAGGACAACGGAGGGATTGATCCTACCTACGTCTACAATATTATAAGATTGTCGCGCAGCCATATTAGACATAGCAGCAAGCCAACTTCTCATTTTTTTTGTTGCAACCAGCTCAATCACAGGCTATTCTACACTCTGAGTTGGGGACACTCGAGATGTGGTGGAACAGAACATGCTCCGAGGTTGGACGAGCGCAAACTGAGCGTACCTCGAGTGCGCCTGCGTGCGGTGTGGGACCCGCCGGCCGACATCCCGGGCGGCCAGCCACCCCACTCCGCCGCTCCACCTTATCCGCAGCTCCTCTGCAGCCCACAGCCCGTAGCTGTGTGCCGGCCCTTTGCTCTGGTCTGAGACCAAACCCCATTCTGCCATTCCCCACCGGGCATGTGGGGCCCACCAGCCGCCCCTCCCACGCGGTCTCCCCCTCCCACCGCAGGAGGTGAGATAGCTTGGGCGGGGACCAAAGTCCGTCCCATCTTATCTTGGCCCAACATATCTCTTTAAATTTTTAGGGCATGTTTTTTTTCCCAGAAAAAGTCCAATTACCTTTCGCATCTATCACGGTAGTCCAATTTTGCTTAGTAAACTACAAAACCAGTTTCTTTACATCTCTCAACTTTTAAAACCATTTGCTTTTAAACCTGGATGGTTTTGATGATGATTTTGCTGATGTGACACCACGTTAGAGAGTACATTAGACTAATTTGAAAGTTCGGAGGTAAATTGAACTAGAAATATTTAAAAACCCAAAATTTCACAAAAATATTTTTTCAAAAATCTATCTAAATATTTATGAAAATAATGCAATTAAAAATCCTAAAATCTGGTTTCAGATTATAAAGCTAGGTTCAGTTTTCTTTTCCTAAAATCGTGCTCTATTTTGTGGTGTCTCCTTGAAATTGTTTGAATCTTGATAGACTTTTTTTTTGTGTGTGTTTATTTGCTAGTAGAAACACTAGTTATCTAATGTTTTTTTAGATTAAGGAATAAAATATTCTAGTCTCCAACATTCACTTGTGAATCTTATGTTTAGCAAGAAAATTGATAACTTTCATAATGTTGGAAGTAGTTAATTTAAATACAGATTTAAGAGGTTACTTTTAATAATAACAAGGCTAGGTAATTTACATGGAAATTCAGGGAGTCAGTGTTGGTTATGTACAACAAAGAGGGAGTGTAGCTGTAAGCCCTTCTTCCAGGCACATTTAGTGTATTTAAGTTTTTAGTTAATCTATGTCATTAAGTCCTTGGGTAGCCCAAGAGTTGTGCGGGTACCCAGGCAGCTATTCTGTCTAGTTAAAGCTCTAGTGAGCTGTATGTAATCAATGCAGTACTTATCCTCTATATATTGCAATGCAGTCGCCTGGGAGAGTTGCCCTGGCTGATTATTTCTCTGTTACCTCCAACAATTGGTATCAGAGACTAGGTTAGACACCTTCTCACCTTCTCATCTTCTCCATGACGTCAACCTCCTCTGAGCGCCGGGCTAGGAAGACCAAGGGAGCCACTGAGGGCGAGCTGGGCGACCCCTCTGGCAGGGCTGCACGCCTGAAGGCAGCAGAGGAGGCGGCGGCGCTGGCTGTCAAGGCGGCACAGCAGGCTGCAGCAGCCGCGGAGGCGGCGGCCAGGACAGCGCAGGAGCTGCGGGCGGAGATAGCAGCAGAGAAGGGAGATGAGGAGGAGGAGGAGGAAGAAGAAGAGGAGGACCGGAGGAACCGGCGGCCGCAGACTCCGCCGTGGGACAGGCGCCGTTCGCAGTCACCACTGCGTGACCGAAGGCGTCGTGGCGGCGGTCGCTATGAGTCGCCGCAAGGCAGGGTGGTCTACCGCGATTCTGGCAGCGGCACATCATGGCCAATGCTGGACAAGACCAATTATTATGAGTGGAGCCAGACGATGAAGCTCAGGATGTAG
This sequence comes from Miscanthus floridulus, assembly GCF_019320115.1. Classification (NCBI taxonomy): domain Eukaryota; kingdom Viridiplantae; phylum Streptophyta; class Magnoliopsida; order Poales; family Poaceae; genus Miscanthus; species Miscanthus floridulus. The sequence continues at coordinate 4,403,691 of NC_089583.1, read as the reverse complement.
GCGCGCGACCTCTGGGAAGCTGTCGAAGGAGGCCCAGTGCAGTTTCGCGACGACAGGCGAGCTCTGGAGGTGATCGTCGCTGCTGTGCCCAAGGAGTTGGGGCTCCCGCTCCTCGACAAGGCGACGGCAAAAGAGGCATGGGATGCCATCGCTGCGACTCGTATCGGTGTGGACAGGGTCCGCCGAGCGACGTTGCAACGACTGCGTCGGGAGTGGGAGAACATTGACGTCAAGCCTAGCGAGCCGGTGGAGGATTTTGCCCTGCGGCTGTCAACTCTGCACCAGCAGCTGGTGCTTCATGGAGACAGGGACATCGATGAGGCGCGTGTCGTGGAAAAGTTTCTGCGCACGGTGCCGACCAAGTACGCGCAGATCGTCGTCGCCATTGAGCAGTTCCTCGACTTCGAGGCGCTCACGCTTGAAGAGGTGACAGGAAGGCTCAAGGCGGTGGATGACCGTGAAGCGCAAGCTGTGACAGAGCCGGTGTCCATCAACGGCAAGCTGCTATACACTGAGGAGCAGTGGCGTGCGCGTTTGAGGAAGGAGAAGAAAGGCGCAGAAGAAGCTGGCGGTTCTGGTTTCAAGAACCAGCGCGGCGGTGGCGGAGGACGCAGCCACGGAGGTGGACGCGGACGGGGCAGAGGTGCTGGCCGTGGCAGCGGACGTGGAGAAGGCAATGGCGCCGGCCGTGTTGGCCCCAACACGTGCCTCAACTGCCATCAGGAAGGGCATTGGGCGCGTGAATGTCCCCAGCCGCGCCGTGATGGAACAGAGCGCGGCGGCGGGGGAGGAAATCATGGTGGACGCGGCGGCGGAAACCGTGGAGGAGGCCGTGGCGGCAGTAACCAAGCTGGGCAGCAAGGAGGACATGAAGGGCGTGCCCAGTTTGCTGAGTGTGAGGAAGATGCAGCTCTGTTTCTGTCTCACGACTTCATTGAGATGGAACAGAGCACGCCGGAGCTCAACTATACAGCGCAGCGCGTTGAGTTCTTTGAGCCACATGCGCGTGCTTATCTGGGAGCAGATGATGAAGAGATGGCTGGCGGCTGGTACCTTGATTCAGGCGCAACACACCACATGACTGGGCGGCGTGACCTGTTTTCAGACCTGAACACGGACGTTCGAGGCACGGTTCGGTTCGGGGACGCGTCCAAGGTGGAAATCAAGGGCGTTGGCTCAATTGTTTTTGAAGCAAAGACTGGTGAGCATCGTGTTCTTCATGGAGTTTATTTCATTCCGGCGTTGAAGAACTCGATCATGAGCCTCGGTCAACTTGATGAGAATGGCTCAAAGGTGGTGATTGATGATGGAGTACTGCGGATTTGGGAACGCAGCAGCGGTCGCCTACTGGCCAAGGTGAGGCGTGGCGCGAACTGGCTGTATGTACTACATATGAAGACAGCACAGCCAGTGTGTCTTGCTGCGCGTAGGGATGAGGAGGCGTGGCAATGGCATGAGCGTTTTGGGCATCTGAATTTTGAGGCCCTACGGAGGCTTGGCAAGGAGGAAATGGCAAGAGGGATGCCAAAGATCGATCATGTTGAGCAAGTGTGTGACACTTGTGTCACCACCAAACAGAGGAGGCGATCATTTCCTACTGCAGCAACATATCGTGCTCAGGATCACCTTGAATTGGTGCATGGTGATCTCTGTGGGCTAGTTACACCAGCAACTTCGGCAGGTAATCGCTATATTCTGCTGCTTGTAGATGATGCCACACGATTCATGTGGGCAGTGCTGCTGTCATCTAAGGATGCTGCAGCAGATGCTATCAAGAAGGTGAAGGCTGCTGCAGAGGTGGAGAGTGGGCGTAAACTGAAAGTTCTGCGCACAGATAATGGAGGAGAGTTTACTGTTGCAGAATTTGCTGCTTATTGGGCCAATGAAGGAGTCAAAAGGCATTACAGTGCTCCTCATTCACCACAGCAGAATGGCGTGGTGGAGCGTAGAAATCAAACCGTGGTGGCCATGGCACGTGCCTTACTCAAGCAGCGCTAGATGCCAGCCAAGTTTTGGGGGGAGGCAGTGATGACTGCTGTGCATATTCTGAATCGGTCACCAACCAAGGCTCTAGGTGATGTCACTCCCTATGAAGCATGGCATGGCCGAGCACCCACTGTTGGCCATCTGAAGGTGTTTGGTTGTGTGGCATATACTCGCCGTTTGTCTCAGCTCAGGAAACTTGATGATCGTGGTGAAGCTGGAGTATTTATTGGCTATGCTGAAGGAGCCAAAGCCTATCGAGTTTTTGATCCAGCATCTCAGCATGTACGTGTCAGCCGAGATGTGGTTTTTGATGAAGGAAGAGGTTGGGATTGGACATCACCAGCAGCAGGTACGTCTGGGGCAGCTGGTAGTGATTTTGTGGTGGAATTTCCTTGGGAGGAAGAAGTCCCTGGAGCTGGAGGTTCAGTGCAGTCACACTCATCTCCTCAGCCCCATTCTGCCTCACCTGAAGCTTTCCCAGCAGCAGAATCGGTGCTTGATGCAGGAGAAGAGGTGTCTGAGACATCCAGAACGCCTTCACCACCACCAGCTCCAGCCAGCCCACAAGTGGAGCACGTGACTCCCTTGGAAGATGATGAGGAACGGCTGGACACTTATCACAACGACGAGCAGCTGCGCTATCGTACCATAGATGGCATATTGGGCGGGGAACAGGAAGTTCCGCCGCCGGCGCAGCGCTTGTTCGCAGAGCTCCACCTCACCCACTCTGGGGAACCCATTTCTTATGCAGAGGCAAAAGATGATCCTGCATGGCAGGCAGCAATGAAAGAGTAGCTGCGCGCTGTTGAGCGCAATGGCACCTGGGAGCTTGTGTCTCCCCGAGCTGGCCATCTGCCAATTTCTCTAAAATGGGTCTACAAGCTGAAGAAAGATGAGAAAGGAGATGTGATCAAGCACAAGGCTCGGCTTGTTGCTCGTGGGTTTGTGCAGCAAGAGGGTGTTGATTATGAGGATGTGTTCGCTCCTGTTGCGCGCATAGAATCAGTGAGACTGCTGCTTGCTCTAGCTGCCCAGGAAGGATGGACTGTTCATCATATGGATGTCAAGTCAGCTTTTCTAAATGGAGAGCTCAAGGAAGAAGTATATGTCCAGCAGCCACCTGGGTTTGCTATTCCTGGGGAAGAAAGCAAGGTATATCGCCTGCACAAAGCTTTGTATGGGCTGAAGCAGGCACCCAGGGCGTGGAACGCTAAGTTGGACTCTACTCTGAAGGAAATGGGGTTCAAACAGAGCAAACATGAAGCAGCAATTTACAGGAAAGGTTCAGAGGGCTCAGTGTTGCTGGTTGGGGTCTATGTTGATGATCTGATCATCACTGGAGCAGTCAAAGATGAAGTAAAGGCTTTCAAGGAAAGGATGAAATCCACCTTTGAGATGAGTGACTTGGGTTTGCTCAATTTCTACCTTGGCATTGAAGTGCAGCAAGGCAAGAATGGGACCACCATGAGGCAGACTCACTATGCCAAGAAAATCCTAGAACTGGGAGGCATGTCTGATTGCAATCCAGCAGCTACACCAATGGAAGAGCGCCTGAAGCTCAGCAAGCATAGCACTGCCAAGGAGGTGGATCCAACTCAGTATAGGAGGCTGGTTGGAAGCTTGAGATACCTGGTTCATACCAGGCCTGATTTGGCTTTCTCAGTGGGCTATGTGAGCAGATTCTTGGAGAAACCGACCACTGAGCACCAGCAAGCAGTCAAGAGGGTGCTGAGGTACTTGGCTGGAACATTGGACTATGGTCTGCAGTTCAAAAGAGCCCCAAATTCTGCTAGGTTTGTGGGCTACTGTGATTCAGACCTAGCCGGTGATATTGACTCCAGCAAAAGCACAACAGGTTGTCTGTTCTTCTTTGGCAACAGCTTGGTCAGCTGGCAATCTATCAAGCTGAGGGTGGTGGCTTTGTCTAGTTGTGAGGCTGAATATGTGGCTATGACTTCAGCAGCAACACAAGCCCTGTGGCTGTCAAGATTGTTGGTTGATTTGTTGGGAAGAAAGGTGGAGACTGTGGAACTGAGGGTTGACAACAAGTCTGCAATTGCACTTGCTAAGAACCCTGTCTTCCATGACAGGAGCAAACATATCAGAGTTAAGCAACATTTTATCAGGGATTATATTGAAGAAGGCAGCATCAGGACTGAGTACATCCCTACAGCTGATCAATTGGCAGACATTCTCGCTAAGGCTTTGGGCAAGGCCAAGCTTGAAGATATGAGAAGCAGAATTGGCATCAAGCAGATCAAGAAGGGTTGAAGCAGGTCTTAGGGGGAGAACTGTAGCTGTAAGCCCTGCTTCCCAGGCACATTTAGTGTATTTAAGTTTTTAGTTAATCTATGTCATTAAGTCCTTGGGTAGCCCAAGAGTTGTGCGGGTACCCAGGCAGCTATTCTGTCTAGTTAAAGCTCTAGTGAGCTGTATGTAATCAATGCAGTACTTATCCTCTATATATTGCAATGCAGTTGCCTGGGAGAGTTGCCCTGGCTGATTATTTCTCTGTTACCTCCAACAGGGAGCTGTGTAAAAAACACGCTAAGCGCTTAGGAAAAAGCGTGGTGGATGCTTCATAGGAGAGCATATTTTAGGAACTTAGCCATGTGAACGGAATGGCACTGGATGCTTCATGGAAATACCCTGAGAACAAATCCAAGGCAGCTGACAAGCTTCCAGAATTCCCTGCACATGCCTCATAGTTCGGTCTTCGTCCTCTTCGCCTGGGTGGTCAGCAGAGCACGTGGATTTGGTGGAGAGGAAACGCCTGCAGTTTTGGAGACTAGACCACCGCAGTGCTGCGGTTCTCCGCATTTTTTAGCTGAAAACCACGGGCATGCCCATGGAGAACAGTCAAACAGCAGGTGCAAAAGAAAACAGAAGTCAAAAGTATCAGACCCAAACCATGCACGGGGGCTGTAGTTTCGTATGCTTTCTGAAATCATCAGGCACAGAGGACTATCAAATGGAGAAACTCCAGTCAAATAAAGTTTGCAGATGCAATTATCAGTCATGAGTGAGACATTTTTTTTTACAGAGTCAACAAGGGTAAAAGGATTCCCCACCTGAGTATATTGCCCTCGCTGGAGACTGGAGAGGCAATGCAAGTCACCACTCACAATTTACAGAGTGTCAGAGTTTAGGACATGGGGGAGGCAATGCAAGTCACCACTCATAATTTACAGTGTGTCAGAGTTTACAACATGGGGTAGACAGAGCATTACACCAATGAGTTAGAACAAAACCGAGAGGAGTGCATGAAGTAGCAAAAGAGCATTATGTTTATAATTCTCTGAAAAGGAACGTAACAGGTCATGGCCCATAACCATCCTCTTAAAATTCACATAGAAATTAACTATACAGCATCAAAAATACATTACAGTTGATATATGATGGTAAAACCATGTCAGCATAAGATCAGCTGGAGAGAAACATGCGATACCACAATAAGAAACTAAAAAACAGTTATGTGCTCAACATACGGTACTTCTAGCTGTCAGACTAACAGAACAAAGACTGTTGATATGTAAGTTTGCGATCTGCATGCTATGGCTTTGCTCCTCGTGCCTCTGTACTTGGAGCATTCATCATATTTTTGCTCAGCTATGAATAGCAACTCCAAATATTTGATTTGTTCCCTTGAACATCCTATTTCCAGTCTTGTGTTCCTCATCCCTTGTCCATGCATGTTACATGATTTAGAATTTCTGGTGTAGCTGCAGAGGTGCTAACTGTTCTTCCTTTTCTTTCTGAATCCAGTCCACAATCGTGCCTTGCAGTTGGACAGGCGCATGTGCAACCCACAGGTTGACGAATTGAAAGATGGCACTTGTTTGTCTCCCTATCTCCTGATCATGCCATTGCAACATCTTTCCTTTGCAAGGTCCCTGAAAAGTTCTCATGCTTGTTCTCTGTGTGCTCATGCTTGCCTTCTCAACCTGAATATATGCAGCGCCATGTTTTAATTTCCAAAGCATTTGGTAGACTGCCGCTTCATCATTCTTGCAAAAGTAATCTATTGCCTTTGGCAGCATGGTCTCTTCCAGTTGTCCCAAGGTGAAGTCTGTATGCAAGAAATGCTGCTCCTCGCTGTAGATTGCCGGTATTGCGGGAGTTCTATCCACAAGTAGGATGTCTTCTAAACAAACATGTGGGGCAAATAGAAGTCCAACTTTCAGATATGGAGAATCTTGTAGACAATTTTTGGTTTCAGACATCAAGGACCTATGTTGGTTGCAGTCCAAGATTGAGACATAGCACTGCAGGTGTACTTCAATAACTGGTTCCAGCAAAACATCTGGTGATCTTGACACCTTTGACTTTCTACTACCATGACAGAGCTTGTGCTGATCATGCTGCTTGCAACATAGTGGGTTTGGGCGAAACCAATCAGTGCCAAACCTGTGAAGAATATCCCAATGTTCTTTGTGATGTGTATCAATATCTGGCAGCCATAAGAAATCTTCTGTAGGTAGCTGCAGAAGTTTATTCCTAACCGTTTCAACTGCAGACTTGAAATTGAAAAGAGGAGCATACAGCTGTAGGCACTCAATTGCCATCCCTACTATATCGGTACTCTCTGAAAGTTGTAGCATCAAAGAAAAGAAGAAGTCATCCTCCGATGCATTACCATCTGTCTGCATAAAGATGAATTTAGCCCCTATTCCATAGCCTGCATTAATATAGGGCACCAACTGTAGAAACAAAGGACGCTTGTTTGCCTGAATGATTATGTGTTGTAGTTTCTTGCCATTCAGAAGATGCCTAACAAGAGGGTTAAAGGGCATGTGGTAGCGTGGTCTGCCACCGAGCTCTAGTAATCTGAGAAACTCGCTAGCACCATCCGCAAACCACTCAAATCTTCGAACAGCAGAACTGCTCGACTCGTCTTTGCCGGGGCTAAAGATGGAGAAAACAAACGACTTGGTAGTATGCGCTATACGTACAGGAAATGAGGAGTTTCTCACCTCCTTCTCTGTATGTTCGTCTTCGAGAATCCTCTGCTTGCATTTATGCAGCGTGTCATCACACTCCTGAGCAGCACGCTTCAGCTTCCCACGCCAACGCAACAAGGATGCATCAGTGATCTGCCACTTCTCTGACGTCTCAAGAGCAGCCTCCAGCCTGATGTGTGCCATCTCCAGCCTCTCCAGGTTTCTGTTCACGCTCGATTCCTCCTTCTCCTCATATTTCTGAATCAGATTGGATAGGAGTTGGCTGACTGTCTCATGGACAAGTGCAGAGCTGACAATCTCTGCCATCTGGATTCAAGGATCTGTAGTATCCCTTCGCCTCTTCATAAAAAGTCAACATATAACAGCACACATGAGAAACTAAACATATGAACTTTGGATCAGAAGCAAAGATTTAGCTTAGCAACTGTAGGAACCTACCTTGGACTGAATCACATCGACAGCTATCCTTTTCAATTTTCATGCATAGATATCTCGAGTCCAAATCATAGAATGAGGCAAGATGAGAACTTGAAGAGAATTCAGTGATATATATCAGAGACTTTGAAGGGCAAAAAGAGCTAGGCAAGTCCAATAATTGGTCTCTGCAGGGGAAAAACGGTAGGCCAGTCCCTCAAAAGTTAACAGTGAGAGCCTGCACGTGGTTACACATTTGGATATATAACTTGTATATATAATAGGCACCGAGTAGAGAAAAGTAGGTCAGGTCCGTTCAAAGCTGTGTCATGTGTGGAAAATCAAAGAATGAAGGTTGGTGCGATAACCAACGGCAGGGAAAGAAATTGGAATTCAACTTGAGAATATTTTAAGAAGGCCATGGCATCGCAGACGCCCATGATCGCAGATACTTATTAAACCATACACAACTTGGAATTTCTTTTTAGGTGTCTTGGTTAGCAGTGGACAATGAGCTTGGAACTTCTTTTTACGAGTTTTGGTTAGCAGTGGAGGTTTCTAGTAGATGAAGCCAACATTCAAGTCTCTGTAAATTCATATTTCTTACGCACTGGTTCACTGATCTCTGATTAACTGACAACATTTTTCCATGTCTCCCCTCATTTGCTTGATTGCTTGATTGATTGATGCCATGGAAGTTGGTTAAAACAGACTACTGTCAGTGCAAATTGACAGTGTTGGATGCATGAAAGTGTAGTACACGACAAAAAAGAAAAGAAAAAGAAAAAGAAAAAGGAACTATCTGTATATATCTTATTCTAATAGTAAATTACATAAGATAAGAACATACTATTGTACTACCGATTGATCCGACTCCCACATAGCCAGATGTCCAGATCCAGAGGTACAAGATTGAAGCACCACGTAGCCAGCCGCCGTGTCTGTCCCAGGGCACAGACCCCAGCTAGAAGCACTCTGGTTTCCCAAAGCAGAGCAGCAGGCAGAGGAGGCTGCCCCGTGAGGTGGGGAGCAAATCGCGCGTACCTGGAGCTGGAGTGCAGTTGCGTGAGGTGGGACTGGGAGCGTCCCGGCCGCCATCTCCGGTCCCTCGCGGCCTCGCGCTCCTCCTCCATGGTGCCGTCTCTCTCCTCTCCGACCGCCGTTCTCCGCTCCGCCCCAGCGTGTACCGCCATGGCCGTGCGGCCCAGGTTGAGAGAGTCTGCCTGCCTGCATTTCTTCCTGTTCCAGGCGACTAGGCGAAGTGTGGTGGTGGCATGGGCCGGGCCGACGGGCCCAGAGTCTTGAGCCTTCATCGGTTGCTCCAACGGCCCAACGTGTCATTATGGTATGGAAAAAAAATTCTGAAACTGGTTTCATATTTTTCAGGTAAAGTAAATTTTCTAAGATTAGAGCAGATTTTGGGATTTTAAATTACATATACACAGTTCGCCTAAACAGTCATTTAGTCTGTGTAAACATCGTTAAATTAATGCTATACAGTGGTACATCGATTTTGTTAATCGGCTGCTTAGCCTGTTTACACCGTTAAATGCTATACATTGGTACACAATTTCCGTTTTAGTCGTTTAACCTGTTTAAATAACCATTTTGCTCGTTTAAATAGTCTTTAGCGTTTAGATTAAAACTGAATTCATATTTTATAAAAAGCTGTTGGGTAACTTTTTCAAGATTTATTTTTGTAACATTTTTGGCAAAGTCTATTTGAGCTCCGAACTATCAACGTAGTCTAATTTACCTCCCTCATGGCCGATGTGGTGTCATAATTGAAGGATCCAGAACATTTGGTTTTCCTATTATAGGTGACTAGGCGAGTGTCTAGCTACCATGGGCGAGGCCTACAGTTTTTAGCATTCTTCGCTTGCCCTAGCGTCCCACCATGTCATACTTCAAAAGCTTTCAAGGCGTGTCTTACCATTTATTCTTAGCTAGTACTCAAGTTACTGTCAAATGGTTGTATGTGTAGGACCCTGCAGGTAGCATAGGTAGGCCACGGACTACCCACAAATTTGGCCCAAAATTCTATTACTACTCTTCAGAAACCGGTCCACGGTCACTCTCGTCTCAGCCCAGGCCGAAGACACCGCAAATCCACGAGCTTTTCAAAAAAATGACACCGCAAATCCACGAGCTTTTCACTACTCTTCAGAAACCGGTCCACGGTCACTCTCGTCTCAGCCCAGGCCGAAGACACCGCAAATCCACGAGCTTTTCAAAAAAATGACACCGCAAATCCACGAGCTTTTCAAAAAAATAACGCGCCCGAGAGGGATCGAAACAGGGACCTCGTGCCTTAGGCTGCAGCATGCTTACCAATCCAGCTACGAAAGCTTGTTGGATAGGTGATACCCGCAACCCTACTTAATAAAGGAAAACAGGAAAAAATACCCCTTAATTAATCACTCCTTGGTATGCTAAATCATATCCTAAACGACTTTCTTTACCGGTATGGAGGGAGTATTTATGTAAGTTTCGAACCTTTTAAATGTATTATCGTAATTTAGTTAATTTATAGCTATGTTTGCCGAACTTTTTGTTTGGATTTTATAGTATTACATATGAATTTTTTTTACCAGGACTACCCTGGTCTCAGATCCTGGGTCCGCCACTGGTGTAGGAACACTCTTAGTTTCCTGCTTAGTAGGTGCGAGTCAGGGTCATAGAGCTTGATTCGGTGATCCCCAGTGGCGTTGGTGACCCCACTTGACCAGGTTTATGTAGTCGGCTTTGCAGAAGGCACTGGTTACATTTTCATCAGGGCAAATAACAGCATCTTCAGTGTTGAGCTAAAGTCCGGCAGGATCAACAAGATAGGCAGTGGGAAGTTCCGCAGCATCCTTCCATTGATGGGCTTCTACATTCCTGGTACTAGCCCCCATGCTCAGTTATATCATTCGTCATTTATCAGTTGTGATTTGTCAATATTTAGATACACTGTTGTTACATATTTCAGCCTCAGAGGTACGTATCATTCTACTTAATTAGTGTGGTAATATTGATAATGATAATTTTGATACAGAAAAATGTTCTTGTGGAATTTTTTAATGATGCAACCTCAAATGCATAGACTAAGGCTGTCTATATAGACCAGATGTGTAGGCACTGACTGTGTCCATAGATCTTCGTGGCCAATCTAATGAACGTATTGCAAGACTCCAACCTGTAACAAGAAACATAGCATATGTCATATGTATTGTTTTTTAGCTATTTCATTTAATGCAAGACTTCATCCTGTAACTAGCAATATTTTTCATATGTGTGATTTTTTTAGTTACTTCATTTTCTTTGTTCATTTTTCCTTTTCAGATCTAGCTAGCGCCAGGTTGCAGGTGCCAATGAGGATTGAGTGATCAATAAAATAACTCGAGCAGGCTATTCTGGGCATCTTATGGACTTGGTGCTTGTGGTGTTTTGTTTCAGTCATTGTTGTCACTGAATGTAACTGTTCTATGTTACTTTTTATATGCTTGTTTGATACTTTGTGTCTCAGCTAATGTTCAATCATTTTCAGTGGCCTGTTTGGAATCTTATACTCTTATAAAGTAAAACCCCAGTAGCAATTTCTCTCAACATGCAAGCTATCCAACTAGACAATGCACTATCACATACAATTAACATCCACTAAGCAAAACTCCACTAGCTATTTATCTCAATATGTAAGGTGTCCAACAAGGCAATGCACTATCACATACAATTAAAATCCATTACACATGCAACTGTAATGTCCATGTCAGCAAGACACATAAGCTTTTTATTATCCACGTCATCATACCACGCAATTCACTAATCCGCAATTCCCGCAGCAACGTGCAGGGTAGTCCACTAGTTTTATAATGATTTGTGCCTTTGTTGTTGCCGTGTGGTTGTCTTCTCTTTTATCAGAACAAATAATGCATATGAGTGAATTAAGTGCAGTATCTTGGTTTAGCTAAGTGGGAGTTTCAGGATTTGCTTAGATTCAATCTAGGGGAAGGTGTACCTGAAACTATTTGAAGTTATGTTGTAAAGTGCTAAGTGGGTGTATTGGTATGGTTTGCTTAATTGCTGCTTAAACTGAATGATTTGTTAGCATTGAGTTGAAATCTTGGGCATGAAATTTGGTTGAAACAAGGAAAAGCAAACAGTTATACGATCTGGGATTGCTCTGATTTGTTGGCAATCTGAAGCACATGTTTCAAACTTTCAAAGACTGCCTAGTAACCATAAACATTGCATGCCTCTCTCTCCATCTCGTACACAGATGTGTGTGTGCGCGCGTGCACTTGGGCTATTGTGTCTTCATAAGTTTTCCACATTCAATCTTTTTTTTGAAGAGTCAGCAGGGGAGCCCCCTACCTATATTTTTTATTTTCATTAACAAAAAGACGAAAAAACACAGAAACATATGTACAGGAAGGGGAGGGGGGGGGGGGGGGGGGGCAACAGAGGAGGGGGAGCTAAAAAGAGAAAGGAAAAAACTACAACAACAGCAACTACAGCAGCTACAACTACAACTAAGAGTACAAGGCAACTAGGCCCAAAAGCAAAAAAGGAGTGCATTAAGAGTAACTGTCTCGCCATAGCATTAGTTGTGCCTTCTTCTCAGGTTTAGCCTTGATGCACACCAGGCTAAGCTCCTCCTTGAACATTCTCTTCCAGTTGGACAAGCTGCAATTTCCATGATAAAAAATGATGGCATTCCTAGTCCTCCAGATGATCCAACAGGCTGTGATCATGAGCTCTCTGAAGATGGGAGTGACCAAACAAAGTTCTAGCTTCAATAATCATATCCAGGGGATCTAGATTGTCATTCCAGTATATGTGCAGGGAGTTCCAGCAATCCTGACTGAAGGGACAGCTGAAGAATAGATGAAAAAGAGTTTCTTCACATCCACTATTACAAAGTACACAATTGTAATCATCCAAAATTCTGTTTTTCCTTCTCAAAATGTTTCTAGTGTTTAGTCTATCTCTCAACAACAGCCAGAAGAAGAATTTATGCTTCCCTAGATTGCTTGAAGTCTATAACCATTTGAAAAGAGGAGAAGCTGTACCTCTTAATTTTTTATAGGCTCTGCTAGAACTGAAAAAATCACCCCAAGGGTATTTCCATATATCATTTATATCTGGCTCCAGGTTACTGTTTTGCAGTGTGCTTTGTAGGTCACTAAGCTGAGAAGCTGCTTGGCTGGAGAGGGGAAGGCTGAAGATTCTGTCTATCTCCTGATTTCTGAGGTGCATTATAGAGGACTTAGGCCTTTTGACAAAGGAGAAGAGCTGGGGGAATCTCACTTTCAGAGCATTGCTAGACCAGTCTTCTAGCCAAAACAGAACTGTGTTACCTTTCTTTGGTATACAAATAGAAATGTATCTGAACTTGTCAAAGAGTTTTAGGATATCCTTCCACCAGAAGGATCCAGGGGCTTCTGGCTTGAGGTGGAGTTTGAGAATTGCCATAAAGTTTAGTCCAAGTTAGGGTGACCCAGGGGAGATCAGCTGAGTTGTAGAACTTATCCAGGTATTTTAGAAGCAGAGTAGTATTCTGGGTTTTTAGTTCAATAATGCCAAGTCCGTGCAGTTCTAAGTTGCAACTGCCACTGGGCACGCAACCATCCATCCAACAACTTGAGCTTGTTTCTACCAACATCATGCTTGAAGTGTTTTGTTTTAGTGACATGATTGTTCTGTTCGGTGATATGTTAGTAAAGAGTTCACTGTCCTGGACATCTATTATATTTTTCCTAGAAGATTCACCAAAAATTCATGGTGAGCACCAAAATTAGTTATTCAGGTTTGCACTTATGCTTGTATATATGAGACCTTGATTGTTGGGTTCTCAATTCATTCCTCAGTTTTGTGTGAGTTTCAGTCAAGTTTCAGAATGAGGTTTCACTCATACACCTAGTATCTAAAAATATTTGAGCTGAAATCTTTGGGGTAGTGCATTTTAAGTGTACTGCTACTGGTACCTGTGTGATCATGTGACAAAAATTATATTTCGGTTTAATACGAAGTTCCAAGTTATGTTCCAGCAGCTTATTTTAGATGTATAAGTACGCACAATCGTTTATTTTCAATAACATGGAAACAACACAGATCAGGTGATGCACATGGCACAACTAGGAGTGTGCCATGCACAAGACACAGACTAGCCCATGGAGTTCCCGTTTAGATGGCGCAGCAGCTTTCTGCACCCCACAAGTCTGACATCTTTTACTTCAAACGTCTGATATTTCTGTCATGGCCAATGAGAAAAAACAGAGACGAAACAAAAAACCTCTGCATGGATTGTGAAATTTCTCCCTTGTTTCAAGAATGCCTAAGCAAGTCATATGTGCTTGGCCTGTACATAACTAAGACATTCAGAATTTTAAATAAGTGACATTTTTTGAGCTAGCGTCATGTTACACGATTTTTATCTAAAAGATGCAGGTAAATGCATGGTCGGCAGCGAGTTGAATGTATCTAAATCCAGTTGCTGTACTAGGAAAGAAAGAGGTTGTCAGCAAATTACCTTTCTATTTCTAATGGTATGCACATCATTTTCCTCACGATACCCTAGTTTACCGCATCCACTACTACATTAAGGGGCTTTGGAGATAGCAAAAAGAGATTAACAGATGCTGCATAGCATCCGCCTCTAGTTAAACGTTGTTGTTAATCAGTAACTTCAGAGACGGACAAAATGCCTCCATAAATCATACAAAAAAAATAAAGAAGGGAAACCCAACAAGCTCGCCAACCAGCCCAAATCAGATCCCATCACTGGCCCCACTGACCGCCGGAGTAGATCTCGCTGGAGACGTAGAGGTCTGCCACCCGCCGCTCGAAGTCGAACCTCCATGCATGGACGCTCGACGTGGATCCACTCACCATGGGCATCAAGGACACCATCACTGCCGCCGGATCTCCTCGCATGCGCCACCGGATCTCCTTGCACTGTTGCCGAATCTCGTCTCATCTTACTACCACCGAATCTCCTTGCACTGCCATTGGATCTCCACACGCTGAGGAGTTGCGCTGTTGCAGGCATAGGCACCGCGGAGAAGCGCTGCCTCTGCGTCAAGGAGTAGCACCACCTCCTTGGGGCCCTTGCCGGGACAGTCACCGCCTCTATGTGCCGCCTCCACGTGGCCCTCGCTGAGGTGGCTGCCACCTTTGCGCGCTACCTCCGTGTGAGTGATCAATAAAATGGGTCATTGGCCCAACGAAGAGATATAGAGGAGGCTGCGTTGGCTGAGTGAATAGAGAGAGTGGGGGCGAGGAAACCCTATGGCCTTAGTTATATCACCCGAAACTAATGGGTCGTTGGGCTAGTCTTATTTCTGGACACAAGCCATCTGAAAATGCCACTGCCGGGTGACCGGCGAAGCTACGTTCACGTATCAGGGTCAGGCGACCCTGACGATTTTGTCGTGACCTCTAGTAGCCAGCGAGTTTTGGCCACGTTGGACCCCGGAAAAATTATGTGCGACCCCGGCAGCTCAGCAATCCATCGCGGCATTGCCTCAGCCCTTCCCTCCAATGTTCACAAGGAGCAAGAATCAGCCCAGTAGCACACCCAATGGTCTAGCCCCAGCTCTCCTTTCATGGAACGTCTCAACGAGTCAACATGATGATTAAGTGACTGATGCTAGCAGATATACTACAGCAGCCGAGAAGGCCAAACGTCGCCTCTGGCCTCCGCTACAGCCTAACCCTAGCCACCATTTCATCTTCCGAACTTCATTGTTTTCGCATCGGCTACGGCTACGGCGGCGGATGTATGGCTTCAGCGGCTGGTGTGCGTTTACAGGGCCCTCCCGGCCACAGCAGATGCGCGTGGGGCGACACCGGTGTCCGCGGCTGACGGATCAGGATCCTATGGGTTCCCCACTGGGCTGACTACTCGCAGGATTCCTGGGCCGGCCTAAGGTTTGCTTGAAGACACGGAATAAGGTGGCTGATCTCCAAGTACTCAAGAACCGACCTAATCAGACATTTAGGGAAATTAGTCTCTGTAATAGAACTAGGACTCTCTGATTGTAACCGACTAGGACTAGAACAACTGCCCTGCCCTCTGACTTATATAAAGAGAGGCAGACGGTACCCCTTGTATATCAACTCAATCATACAATCCAACACAAAGGCATCACGTCGAATTGGACGTAAGGCTTTTACTCGATCACGAGGGCCCGAACTAGTATAAATCACTTGTTTTTGTGTTTACCGCCGAACTCTGCATACACTGAAGCCCACCAAACTGTGTCCCGGGTAACCCCGTGATAGGTTGTTGATCGTCAAACACCGACAGCTGGCGCGCCTTTTTGGTCTCTATTCTAAGTTGTATTTCAGCCCCTCCGACTACATGAACGGCCATATCACCTGGCTGACATTTGACCCAAAAGAAGTATCGGAAGAGATTGATAGATGGACAGATACCAAGAAACGTTTCGCAAAGATGTACAATGATGGATATGTGGAGCACCCCGTTTGGGGTCAGATGGTTCACAGTCAATCCATAGAAATGAAGCAGATGCCGAAAGAATTTGGAAGTGGGCAAAGCCAATCCCCTCTCTATAAATGATTTGAAGAGGTTAATCTCACCTCCCCTTGCTCCAGGTAGCACATGATCTTTCAGCGGTGCCATCCATTTACCCACAGATTTCTCAGGCAGTAGTCCCTTGGATGCCAACTTTTCTAGCTTGGCTTCTGTGGTCGTCGGCTTCTTCCAGGCTAAGTAATCAATCGGGGGTTGCCTTTGGACTGGCTGTGGCATCGCAGCAAGCTTTGCGAGATACTACTCTTGCTTGGACATCTTCTTGCTTGTCTTCTTCCTCGGGGCCATGGATCTAGTGTTTACGAACTTTTTTGTTACCATTCACTGGATGCGAAGCAATTAGGGTTTACCCTCGTTCTCTCTCTAGCGGCTCATGAGGCTGAGAAAGGTGAGAGCAGGATGACCAGCCTTAACTCTAAGGAGGCCTATTTATAAGTGATTTAAAATGGTTATTCTCCATTTGATTAGATCTCACAGGATTGGTTTCAGATCTGTTACCGTTATACATGCCAACGGGCGTCTTTTCCACAATTCTGGTGGTGCACAGTTTCACATGTGACGGCTGCGACAGTCAATATTCCAGTTATTGGTTGCCTCGTCAGTTATCTAATGAAAAGTACTCAGTTCTGACGCATAGTAGACAGAGTACTCGGAGTTCTTGATTTATAGTCAGAGCTGTCGACTACATGGTATTAGTTCAGTCGGAGCTCCTGTACAACAACACACCACAGTTCCTTTGATGGTTATTTGCCATATTTTCATTGTAGACTTGAACAGATTACTAGTGTTACAAGTGCAAGGCTTAGGCAGCCAGACTCAAATACTCTACAACCTACTCGGCTGGAGGTACCCGACTCAATGTACCTAGCTTCATGGACACACTAATTGTGCATCTGAGTCTGGAGAGAAGTGCAGCTCTACCTAGCCTAAGAATTTGTGTGCAACGGAGAACTGCGAACAATTCTCGTTCATGCAAAGGAATCAAACTCATGCAGCCAAAAGCATGATGGCTAGACAAACACACATCCTACAAATCCCAACTCTCGATGTCTGGACTCACTTGGATCAGTAGTCGACCCTTCATGGACAGACATCGAGTGGCACCACGGAAGAACTGACATGGGACTTTGTATTGCGCACTACCATACATAGTAACAAGAGTTCTTCTAGCTGTGGTTCTGGGCTACTCTGCTCTGCACAACTCTAGGATTAGCCTGCCTCTAATCCCTATAACAAGAGTTCTTCTAATTGCAAGATATGAGTCTACAAGCTATATCGACTACTTCCAGGGGCTCAGACATTTTTGACACAATCATATTCGACAGAGAGGGACTTGGTTCGATAACTTCAGAAGCAGTGCTCTCCAACTTTGATCGTTGGGGGGGTATTTATAGTTGGCCGGTGGTCTATCGTGGACTTCGTCTATACAATTGATTTCTGCCTACAGATAAGGCTTCACATGCTCACAGTGTATGCCGAGTCAGTTCTATAGTACATAGTACGAGATTCTGTTTCCCCCATGTGATGCTACAGTACAACAAAGGACGGTGACTTTCACAGATTTTCATGTGCGATGTCAGATGGACAGTTACTTGAGTGGGGGTGATATAAGGCCCCTGGTGAAGTGGCTGCCCACCCGAAGCTTTGTTATCACAAGTAATTTCTGAATTCCTCAAGCTACTACTCTAAGTTCTTTGAGTATCTTTTACTCGGGGGCTTCGTATTTTACTCGGAGGTTTGTGCACCATGATGTTCATGCAAAGATTATTACTACTAGCTAGTTGGGTTGTTTAATTGCACCCTTGAGGATGTCTTTACGATCCTATAGTTGAGTATTGGGTACTTCTTGGGCGCTTGACTCACCCTCTCGTTCCGGGTACTCAGATTTAGGCTCGGGGGCTGTGGGATATGTATCCTCAGTGGTTTCTTTAAATTTTTCTTTTGAAGAAATTGGTGAAATTTCAAGATTGACCCTCCAGCTTTTATACTGAATAGCAAGAGGGTCGGGGGCTACACCCAATGGATGCGCTTTTCAGGAAAAGCGCACACCATCGGAGTGTTTTTAAAGAGCTCATCATGGTTTCTCTCTCAAGAACGTACCTGGATAATGTTTGATTCTACTCGATATGCTCCAAAGAGATTCAAGAAGACTTCCAAGATCAACCATGAAGAGCTCGGTGGCTTGACGGATCAGGATCCTATGGGTTTCCCACTGGGCTGACTACTCGGAGGATTCCTGGGCCGGCCCAAGGTTTGCTTGAGGATACAGAACAAGTTGGCGTGATCTCCAAGTACTCAAGAACTGACCTAGTTGGACATTTAGGGAAATTGGTCTCTATAAAAGAACTAGGACTCTCTTATTGTAACCGACTAAGACTAGAACAACAGCCCCGCGCTCTGACTTATATAAAGAGTGGCAGGCGGTACCCCTTGTATATCAACTCAATAATACAATCCAATACAAAGGCATCACGCCGAACTCGACATAAGGCTTTTACTCGATCACGAGGGCCCGAACCAATATAAATCGCTTGTCTTGTGTTTAAAGCCAAGTTCTGCATAGGTCGAAGCCCACCAAACTCTATCCCGGTAACCCCGTGATAGGTTGTTGGTCGTCAAACACCGACAACGGCCATGCAGGGCCTCTCATGGGCTCATGGTGGCGGAGGGCTCACGGGGCTGCACCAGCAGCGGCGGGGGACGCGTGGAAGCTAGCGGGCTCGACGGCAGGCTTCGAAACAGTTTCGATGGGCTTTTGAAGGCTTTTATTTTTTGTTTTTAATCTATTTTAAGAGGCGGGCATTTGGCCACCTCTGGAAATCCAAATTCACGAAGACGTTAAATCAGCGGCGGACCGTTTGCCCGCCTTTGAAAATCACATCTGACCATCTGCGATAGCCATTAGGTGAAGTGGTGAGGGTTTAGTGGGCGAAGGGTTAATTATTGGGCCTATTCAATTTATCATAGGAGGCCCATATAAAATGAATTTTGTGGACGGGCCTCTTAACTAGTCCGGCTATGTAAATGACTATTTACTGAGGTGGGCCATTTAAAAGGCCCACATTTGAAAATCCATTTTCAGAGGTAGGCATTTTTTGACTATCTTCTGAAATGGTTGGTCTCCTGAATTGATTTACAGAGGTGGTCAGATGAATGTCGTGCCTTCTAAAATAAAAACATGTCTCCTAGAATTATTTTTGTAGTAGTGTGCACGCACATGGTTATCGAATGAAATTACAAAGAGATAAGAATAGCTAGAGCTCTGTAGCTCTGTGGTTGTGCTGTCAATTGCCATTGGTACCTTTTAAATGGTCTAGTAGACCAAAAATATATTCCAATTGAAGGCTGAATTACTAGGGAAGAGAAAGGGATGTATCTAGTTGATTAATCAAACCATCATGGTGGGCTGCAGTTTCAGTTTCAGATCAGCAAGAAGCACTCTCAGATCAATGGAGGTTAACGTGAGGGGGAGATGAACGGACAGAGATCAATGGACTTGTTTAACCAAGATGGGTATTGGAACCACAATGAATTATTTATTTATGATATGGCAGCACGAGGAGCTAAGAAAATCTTCTAGTGGGGATCTACTATTTAGATATTGAATTAAATTAACCAGAATAGGTATTGGGACCACATTGAATTAAATATAGGTGACGTGGCAGTATGAGGAGCTAGAAAAATCTTGTAGTGAGAATCTTTTAATTTAGGTTTAGAAGATTGCCTACTAATTATTAATGGGAAATTGCTTATGCTTTTTTATGACATGCAAGCAAAATTGTGTTTTGCTTGTTCATAATTTTTTATATTTAATTCACATATATTGTGATCCTCCAATTTATTTTGCAATAAAGATTTACAGATGGTGTTGGCATTACTTTCTTGCTGGATACTTATTATATTTTTATTCGATGCTAGAACAGGATTAAGTGTTTCAGGGTCAAACACTGAATAGAAAATATTTATAATGGTCTTCTCCATGTTACGCATGATGTATAATGCTAGGAGAAGGGCTAAACATATGTAATTAAATATGGGTGGCATGGCATCACGAGGAGCTAGGAAAATATTGTAGTGGGGATCTCATATTTAGGTACTCCCTCCATCCCAGAAAAAATATAGAGCCTGTTCGTTTCGGCTGAAACGATCGTGGATTATAAGCCAGAAATACTGCTGGCTGGTTTGGTGTGAGAGAAAAATATTGTTGCAGCTTATAATCCACGATCGTATAAGCCGAAACGAATAGGCTGATAATTCTAGCCTAGTGTCATATTTTAGTGTCTTATGTTTGATAAAAAAGTATCAATATATATTTATGATATCAAATAAATACTATTAGATTAATTGTGAAATGTATTTTCATAATAAATTGATTTAGAACCATAAATGAGAATATAATATTCACTAGAAACTTGGTCAAAGGTGAACCACTTTAGCTGGCACACAACCCATAGTTGTATTCTTTTAGGGACAGAGGGAGTAGGTAGTAGATTGCCAACTAATTATTAATGGGAAATTACTTGTGCTCTTTTATTTCGCATGCAAGAAAATTTGTGTTTTGCTTGTTCAGGATTTTGGATATTTAATTCACATATAATGTGGATCCTCCAATATTAAGTTTTACAGATGGTGTTTGTATTACTTCTTGCTGGATACTTATTGCATTATTTTTTTTTCTTTGAGGTTCCAACAGGATTAATTGCTTTCAAGGTCAAAAACTGAATAGAAAATATTTATAACGGTCTTCTTCAGTGATGTATAATGCTAGGATAAGGGCTAAACATATGTAGTTGAAATATATAAGAGCCTTATTGTAATTTTTTTTCCCACCAGGGCTTGCTTGGAAATCTGCGCCCTATCATATTATATATATACAAAGGACTCAGGCGCCTGCAGGACTATCCCCCAGTTTCAAAAATAATTCTCATCAGTCACTTTCTCCTGAAAAGGTAGGAGAAGCTGCATTTCAATCCAGCGACAATGGAGGTGAAATCCGCGAGTATTTGCCTATTCCTGGTACTTCTGTTGGTACAGAATCCTTCTTCTTCTGCAGGTTTTTCTCTCCGTCTCTGTCTCTTTTGTATATAAAGGAAGACGAAGTTGATTCGCAAATTGACACTCCTAATCCCACCACCGTTTTCTTCTTCTTGCAGAAGATCAGAACTGCTTTTTCACTACTGACCGGGTAAAAACTTGGTGTGTCAACTGGGCATGCAAGTTCGGTTGCCTGATCGACGCCAAACAATATCATACCAAATACAAGAATAGTTGGTGCGAAGGTTCAAGGAAAGGCATTTGTTACTGTCAGTTTTGCGATTGATGCTGTACAATCTCAAAATGTATCATGTAAAAGCCTCGTGGTACAACTGTACAAGGGGGGGGGGGGGGGGGGGGGGGGGGCGAACGAAAAGAACTAATAATTCAAGGTTTTGCGTATTTGGGTTCATTTGGATTCAACCTTGCTCGCTTGTAGGAATGAAATGATATCAAATATGAATGGATATTTACGAATACATGAGTTGTTTCTTTTGGATACGTCAGATATGTTTTAGAAATCCATCTTTGAGCATTTGATTTTTGATAGTACGGATGTTAAATATATTCATATACAAATTATGTTTAGTATTTGAACCCCACTCGAACAGACAGACATTTGAAAATATCCATCCAAAAAAAATTCGATCCGCGATGGCTAGACAGCCCCGATATTCCAGCTTAAGAAGAAGATCTTCTTACGTAGATCGAGAAAACTCCGAACTCCTACCCCACCTATACACAGCGGCACCGTAGCTCTATGAGATGAGCTGGCCATAGACCTGTGCTTTGGATATGGCGTAGACGAGGGAGTATTTTTCCCTCTTGGTCACTGTGGCCGAAGCCACAAATAAAGAGTGAGTCCCTTGGACTCGAACTCTCACAACCACAAGGGGGAGGCACTGAGCGCATTGACCACTCGGAAAAAAATGTCCATCCTTTTTCAACCCTACTCACTTGCACATTTTCTTTTCTACGTTCTCCTTTCGTGATGGATCAAGACTGGCACATAATGTTCTATACTTCTAGCAGTAATGATTTAGAGGACGATTTATTGCCTCCTGACTCTAGGTATTGTTTCCCCGTGATTGAGTCATCAAGATCGGCAGGGAATCTTACACTAGCAAAGCAAGTCTCATCTGACTATCACAATGATGGATGGAAATTAATCAATTTACTTTCGTCTCTTCTATCCAAGGACGACATTTTTAATATTAGAATAGAGATTTAGAAAGCAAAATACAACATATTTTAATATGAAAATATGAACTTAAAGATAAATCTGATATTCGTGTTCTGTGTGAGTGATCTAACAGTGACACATATAAGGGCTGTCCTAATCATGAAACTCCTTGGCAGTTTTCGTACCTGCCACCTCAGGAAGACACTACCTTTGGAAACTACTCTCCACAACGTGTCATTTCTTCATGTGAGTCTCCATCAAAATCTCACCAATTGTCTCCTGCTTCTCTCCCATCCACATCTTCCGCCGGTCCACAACTTTCTCATGGTGAGCGGGGCGGGCACAAACGGCTGGTACGCGAGGACGACCATGATCGCCAGCACTGCAGCGCGTAGCGGCCGTTGGTGGTGGGCCGGTGTGTGGGGCGGCCTACGGCGCGTGTCAGCCCCCCCCCCCCCCCCCCCCCACACACACACAAATCCCCATTTTATGATGTGAATAAAAAAGCACTAAATAAAATCAATAATTTAATAATTTTATAAAATTTACCTAATATATGATTAGTTTATTTTCATTTAGGTATACAAAAATGGTTTTATAAAAAAATTTCTAATTGATTTTAATTATAGTGTTGCATTCATGCTAGTTGCATTAACTTATTTTGAAGCCTCGAATAAGTTTGTTTCTCTATTTTTGAAAAAAAAGGTGAAAATTATGTCTCGTAAAATAGTTCCAAAAAAAGAAAAGTTTAAGTTTTAAGAGACTTTGAAAATGTATTATGGATATGATTGAAAAATAAGCTTACATAATGTTTGAAAAATAAGTTCCAAAAAGGAACTAAAAATATTTTTATGATTTTCTTATAAAGGCTTCAAAATAGTTTTTTAAAAGGTATCTCAAAGTATAATCTAAATGTCTTGCAAAATTGATTTTGAAGGATTTTTAAAATATGTTTGAAAATAATAATATTGAAAATTAGAAATATTTCAGAAACTTGTCTTGGGCCAAATCTAGCAAAAAGCCAACCCCAAAATCTATTCCTTTTTCTCTTTTTCTTCCTTCTCATTTAAGCCTACCCAATTTCCATATCAGGGTGGTCCAGCCCATCTCCCACCCAGGCCTCCTCTTGGTCAGCGGCTGGCTTATCACGCGCAGATGCTAGTAAGGATGAAAACGGAACGGAAATATCTCGAACCGAACTGCATCGTTTTCTATATTTAATCCGATCGAATTCGTATTTTTTTGTCCGACTTTACCGTTTTCGCTTTCGCATTTCAGATGTTTCGTATTTCAAATGTAAAAGTAGAAAACGGTTTAGACATTTTTCGACCGTTTTCTACTTTTCTATTTTTAATTTGAAACATTCCGAATTGAAAATTCGGTTTAAACCGAATTTGGCCAACTGCACAGGTCATACAGCCCAATTATAGGTTGTTCACCACGCAGCTGCGTTCTTTCTACTGGTGGCTAGCTGCCCTCTCTTATAGACGGCGTCCAGCCTCATCTCTCTTCACCTCAATGGTGCTAAATGTCAGGAAACCAGCAGCATCTACACGAAAGCCCACCTGGGCCATAGCCCATCAAGCTCATCGGTTTAACCCCCACCTGCAAAGTCAATCATTTGATAGTTTTTGCATCAGCCGAATAAATCTTTGTTACTCAAAAGAAAAATCTGAATAAATCTTTAAAATAAAATACTACATCTATTCTAAAAAGATTAATAAAATTATTCTGACTCAGTTCGAGTTCATGTTTCTATAATATGCACTTGTTAATTATTATATGCACTTGAACTTGATCATGTATGCACTTAGTTATGCACTTGGTCTACGGGTCGGTATTCCGTATTGAGTTTTCGTATATCGATCGTGTTCGACATAAATCCGCTCGAATTGGTTCATTTTCGAAATTCTCGATAATTCGTAAGTTCGCGTTCGTTTTCGTGTCCGGTTTTACCGTTTTCACTTTCGTTTTCGTATTTCAAATGTAAAAGTAGAAAACAATTTAGAAGTTTTTCCGACCGTTTTCGACCGTTTTCATCCTTGGATGCTAGCACCTTCTTTCTCCTCTCGTGCTCCGGCCCATTCTCTCCCCTCCTCTCCCACAGGGGCCAAGGACCATGGCTGCCGTCCTGCTAGCTACCTCAATCATAGCCCACCCAGCCAACTAGTTCCCTCATGTCGCTGATGAGTATAGCCCGCAACTCATCCCCTATCTCCAACGCACAATCCTCCCCCAATTCCGCCAATGCCAAGCAATGCTCGAGCTAGAGCAGCCCTGGCCGCTGTCATCATCCCCATCAATCAACGCACAATCAAAGCCAGGAGTAACTTCCATCATCAATCCCCCTCTTCACTCACTCCCTTCACTCCCGTAGCGTCGTCCAAGCCCACTACCACCATTAATGGCCAGACGAGCTTCATGGGATGCACTTCCCGTCACTCTCTCACCCTATATAACCCACCCAGGAGCACCACACGCGCTCGCTGCCACCACTCTGCCCTCATTGCACTGTGTTGATGCACTAGCGCTGGAAATCACCACCACCCAATGCCATTAACGAAGCTCCATTGCCGCTGTGACTCCATGTCACAGGGAGCAGCTTGCTCGCTGAAAGCCACTCTATTATTTCATCCTCGAGGATGGCCGCAGCCGGAGGATGCTCAACTATAACTTGGTTGGATGTGGCCTATTGTTGTTGATCCTACCACCCTTACCTGTGCGAAACATTGTGCTCATGAAGGCAGAAGGCGGTGGCTTGGGAGCCTACAGTGTGGAGGTCCACAGCCTTGCACCTGTGGGCGTGGCGGACTGGCCCTGGTGGTATTTTGATTGGGAGCAGGGCAGAGTCATCCAACTCGAGACTGGTGCCGGGATATGTCCATGGGCTCATGGGCCAATCAACACGTACTCTCACTAGCAAGGACCAAGGAAGACACAAAGGAGCAGTTGAAGAGGAGCAACCGTTGCAATTCAAGGGACATTGATTATTCAGAGAGATCAACAACTTCATCTTCCTCCTCTGGAGTCTCTTCTTCCTACCCTCAAGCGTATCTAGCAAGGTGCATTGTTCTACATTTCATCGAATCACCTATTGGCAAGGTTTCTAGGTGGTAAATTAGCTAGATCTTCATTCGTAGGTTCTCTAGTGGTTGTGCTCGAGATTTGGCTTACCAAGGGAGATAAAGGTGATGCAGCACAACCCTTTGGTTGTATGGAAAGGTTCACCTCATGCTCCTTCTCCCCTTGTTCTTCCACTTATTGGAATCTCCTCCTACTCTTCTTGTTGGAGAGAGGGGGCTCCTCCCTCTTCAATCTCACACATGGGTACTCCTTGGTTATCTTATACGTCCCCATGCTAGCCTCCTTGATATCTTGCTTCGGATGGCTTGCATATAAGGGATCAGAAGTGAGTAGCACGACCATCTACTGGTACACATTCCCTACGTCAAAAAGCATTTCTAGGGGCGATTGTAGACCATTTGTAGGGGCAGTTTACCCAGCCGCCCCTACGCAAGGGTCTCTACAAATCATGCATTTGTAGGGGCGGTTCCCAGGCCGCCCCTACAAATCGATTTGTAGGGGCGGCTGATGTTTCCAGCCGCCCCTACAAATCTATTTGTAGGGGCGGCTCTTATTACCAGCCGCCCCTACAAATCGATTTGTAGGGGCGGCTGTAGTACCAGCCGCCCCTACCAACGGGTATTTGTAGGGGCGGTTCAATCTAGAACCGCCCCTACAGTACGTTTTCCCTAAAAAAAATCAAATTTTCAATTCAAAATTGCTTTGCCGAACGTCCCACAACCAACGTTCCGAACCGCGTTCGCGTTGCCGAACGCCCCGTGACCAGCGTTCGTGTTGCCGAATACCCCGCGACCGCGACTACAAACATAAGAGTATTCTATAAACTACAATTACAAGTACAATTCACATGAATATATACAATCCATCATTAAATATACAAATTCCATACACATTGTTATCAATGTCCTAGAGCTAGCCTTTCTGTCTCACGAAGGTGTTGGTACTGAGGATTTGTACCTAACTCAGACTCTCGGTCATGGTAGGCGCCTCTAACGTGTACAATCTGGTCCAATATGAAGTTGCAAAGGTCGCCGACGAGCTCTAAGAGTTGGTCATCCTTGTATGGGTCTCTTTTCATTCCTTTCTCTTCTCTCCACTACAAGAAAACAAGTTTCGATTTAGTATTTCATAACATTTACGAAGTTTTTATACTATGGGTGAAGAGGTTCAAACTTACCCTTAAGGGGTGTCTCCTATAGGCACCGGTGTTACCCATCATAGAACATATATAGTATCCACAATGTACACTTACAGGCTTCTGTTTGGGGCACTGTGTGTTTTGCATATAAAAATGTTTAGTAATGCTTTTGACAGCCATGTAACGGAGTAATGAAGAAGTAAGTTACACTTACCGCACATAGTGTTTTTATAGCCAGCTTTTCCTTCCTTGCTGGATCATGCCTTCCATGATGATTAGTGACATAGAACCTAAATGCCCTGTTCGAATTATTTTAGCAAATACAACTTGTTAGTATCCAAAAGTGAACGTTACAAGTATGTATACAAACATATAAGCTAATGAGGATTGTCAATATGTATACGTCTTGAGAATCGATATGAAGTCTTTGTATGTCACCGTGTCCTTATCTAATGAATCAAAGACCCATGTCATGCTCCTCCCGACATCGACGGCTATACAAATCTAGTGGTTGCTACATGGATTTAATCATAGAACTAGATAAGCCCTTTTGCATCGAATGAAATATATCGAACAAAGCTTTAAGTATAGAGTTAAGCTCACTCGAAGTTGTATGGTAGCCATATAGTAGAGTGGTGTTGGAGATTTTTAAAAGCCAAGGCAATGTATGCCGCAACCTTAAGGGACTCTTCCCTTAGCTTCGCACTACGGATGCGCTCTTTCTCCCGAAGAGTCTTTGCGGCTGCTAGCTCTTTGGCATCCAGTGTCCACTGTTTAGGCTAATTAAAATTTGTTTGGGCTATAGCTTGAGGGTCTACATACCCAGCTTTCACACTTGACATTTGTTTGACAATGTGCACTTGCATTCTACAAATCACGGCGTGGGTTAGTTACAACATAATTCAAAGATTACATTCATATCATATCGGGAGGACAAGGACTTACAGGCACCACGTGCGAATTAGATTCATCTCCATTTCTCCAGGTGAAAGCATGTGTGCATGTCATTGAAGTCAAAGACAATTTTCCCGGCTGGACTTCCAAATGTGCCGGTGGGAAAGCATGCTTGTATGATATCTATGCTCGTTGGGAGAACACGCAAGTACCAATCATGGAACCTTCTCATTCCAAGTGGTAGACGCTGGATGTCCCAGTTTGGTAGGAAGGGCTTGCCTCTTTCATATTTTTTCGGGCAATCCTTTGACCATTCGATGGCATCAACATTTGGATACTGCTTTGCAATTTGGTGGAGTTTGCTACTGACGGCCTCCTCAGAACCCCGTGATGGGACTTTTTTAACTTAGTTTTCAGGCTTAAACTGATCATGGGAATACCACTTGGACACCGACGAGACGTCTTTGATCGGAACATAAACTGGCCTTATGTTGATTGGAATCTTCTTTCGGAGTTCCTATTCAGGCACGTCCTCATCTTCTTGTGCATCACCTTCTTTAGGAGGCACTCGTTGTTCATGTATCGGTTGTGCTTGTTGAGAAGACTGTGGCATCTCATGATGCACTTGCCCGGAATGAGCTGGAGAAGGTTGTGGCATCTCATCAGGCACATGCTCGATAGGAGGCGGGGAAGAATGTGGCATCTTAGGAATGTGGGGGTCACAAGACAGTGAAAATATCTCCTCGGCCTCAACAACTCACTCCAAATTTGGGAGAGGGAGAGGCGGCGAAGAAGCAGTCAATATAATGTCCCGTTTGTGCTAGAGGATGAACTGCCCTATAACGTCTCCGAGTAACACCAGCCCCTCGGAAGTTACATAGTCTATCCTCCACTGCATGAACTCGGGCTTCACTGTATGCACCTCAACCCTAGTGTATTCCAATAGTATCTTATTATTGTGGTGTAAGCCACTGAGAGGATGTGCCACACCCATTGCCACCTCCATCACAGTGTTCTGCCGGCCGCTGAGAAACACCAAGGTGCAACTAGTAGGTTCCCGTATGAGATCGACTGGGGTTGTGGCTGTAGTGGAACCTTGGCTGCTAGGAACTTTCAGAGGGCTACCAACTAATGCTAGTTCTCCCAGCGGCGTCACTAATATACATGGCTCCATAGACATTCCTTGCTCCTCCAGCGCCTTCACAACTAGAGCCTTCACTTGGAGGTCAAGACTAGTCTCCCAGTCTCGGCCATGTTTCTTGTACATGTGCCTGTCCTCTTCGAATCCTTGCTTCCAGGTCATCCTTTTCCCTAGCCCCCTGGTGCGGCCTGTGTGCTCCTTGTTTCCCAAGCCAAGGCTAAGCTTGTCCCTCTCTCTGGAAGGATTGAATGAGCCCGTCTCTTTGTCTTCAGCATATTTCAGTATCCTTCATACCGCCTCTGGGTCTCCGGCTTATCAAACTTAAGATTACTGCCGGATGGTTCTGTACTCCTCGCATATATCCAGTTCCTTGAGTGTACCTTCAAGTTCGTCACATCGATATTCCCAGCAGTTGCGGCCTCTTCATCCATCTTCCTAAATTGCTCTTCCTTGGCATAGTAGCCACCGGGGCCTAGATGATGGTGGTGTTTGTTCCTCTTCGCCAGCTCGGTGTTACGGGCACTGAGCTCCAATGCCTCCGCTGAAGTCTTCTAAGCCACGAGCTCCTCCCATTGACTAGGAGTTATTTTGCCAAACTCGTTGAAGAGAGTTAACCCCTTTTGGATATACTTCGTGTTGAGCTCCAACCTCCAATGTCGAAATGACTCTCCCATCATCCTGATAGCATTTTTTGTTACCAATTCATGCTTACCCTCCGGAAATCTAAAATTGACCTTCAGATGCCTATCCCATAGTGCATTCTTTATGTTCTCTGGTATCTCTTTCCAGTTAGGGATTGCTGGGTTCAATTTATCTCTTATTAGGGCCCCGATCGCATTACAAAATTGTCCTCTTAATTCCTTTGGCTCAAGGATCTCCCCTACTGGCCCAACCTCCGTTATCACGTAGCAAGCCTTATCTAGATATAGATTTCCTTTTCTATCCCCTTGTTTCCTCTTAGGCTTGGTAGCCGTGGTTGCGTCTTGAGTTTGTGGAGCAGAGCCATCGTGATCCGTCTCTATGGTTGTTGCCTCTGCTCTCCTTTCCTCTACTCCGTCTTATCCAGCAAGATGTCGCGGACGTCGACGTCGTCTTTTCTGAGTTTCAGGAGGGACCTGTATATAGGACAGGTCAAAGTGTTAGCAGAGGTAATACAGCCAAAGGTTTAGCAAAATTTACATGCTAAGGCTTCTTCCCTACCTCCTCGTTCGGGTCAAAATCCTTGTCCAAATCTTCCTCCGTTGGCCTCCTTCTTGCTTCAGGTGGGAAAGGATCCTCGGGACTTTTATATCCCTCTTCTCACTCATCATCCTCTTCTTCTTTGCCTTCAGTAGCCTCTCCTTCGGGGCCTTCCTCCTCGTCACACTCCTCCTGAGTAAGCATCACTTCTAGATCCTTTTCTACCTCATTATCGAACTATTCCTGAGTAAGCTGGTCCTCTAGTGCTTGCTCCTCAAGGGTTGGCTGCTCATCATGCTCGGGGCATCGAGCTGCACTGTCTGTTGTCCGTGACATTATTTTGCGCTTTGTTCTAAAAGATGCAAGAAAGTGTGCTTTAGGTATGCAAGAAGGTACAAGAAATCAAAAAGGTCTATAAACCAAAATAGTCCTATAAAACAACAATATAAAAAATGAGAAGTAGCAGTGGTAGAGGCCTCAGAAACATGTCAATCATCATCTGATCTTGAACTTGGAGCATCAAGGCATCATAACAGAGAAGAGAGGAGAAGGTAATGTAGGGGTGGCTGCTAATGATGCCAAGTTCCTCACAAGTTCTTGATCATCAGCTCATATTCCATATAATGTATGGACTTGGACAATTTCATCATCGGCAAAACAAAGGAGAGGAGAGGAGAGGGGAGATTTGGCAAAAAAAAAGCAACAGCTGCTTAACAAACATAGAGAGGAAAAGGTGTAAAAAAAAGCAGTTGCTGCTTCCCAAACATAGAGGATAGGAAAGGTGGCAAAATAGAGGAGAGGGGAGATTTGGCAAAAAAAAAGCAGGTGTTACTTCCCAAAAAAGCAACAGCTGCCATACTGACTTTGCTCGATCACACATGAACATCATATGCTTAATATCTTCTGAACCTAATAGGCAGATTGGACAATCAGAAGTAGTAGACAGTAGTAGTAGGGAAGTAGTAGAATTAGTTGACAGAAGTACAAGTAGTTGATAGAAGATAGAAGTAGAAGTAGTAAACAGTAGTATTAGGGAAGTAGTAGAGTAGTAGTAGAAGTAGCAAAAACTGCTTAGGAGAGGAGAGGAGTAGAGTGGAGTAGAGGAGAGTATAGTAGTAGAGTAGTAGTAGGAGTAGCAAGTAGTAGTAATAGGAGCTGTAGGAGACCAACCAGCAGCCAGCAGCCACTGGTACATGGGCAAATCAATGATTTCGCTCATGCTAACCACATTTCTAATACTCAAAATCACCAAACAGGAAACCAAGACATCATGATAAAACAAAAAAAATGTAATACATAAATTATATGAAATAGAGATAACTGATGCAAGCTGCAGACAAATAGACTGAACTGAGAAAAAACTAGCAGTGGTAGAGACATCACTTCCTACATCTGCATGCTGGAACTACTCCAGCAGCGATGAGAGAAGTCTCTCAAGTCTCAACAGACAACAGGCGAGGTGAGCATCGAAAAGCAGACATGCAGGCGGCCTCATTCCTTTTTCTGGAAGTCACAAAAGGGAGGGACAAGTTTGACACAACTGTGCCCCCTGCCCAAACTAGCCCCCAATGCAAGCACATTACAACCAACACAATTAATTTCTTATAGTGGCCGATCTCAGCCTAATACTGCCCAACTGTAGCTAGTAGTGGCTATAGTAGTAGCAGGTGCACTAGATGTGATTACAACTTGTTTAGCAATGGAAAGTAGTTTAATATCATTGGGAAAAGTAGAGAAAGCGAAACTAACCTGCAATCTAAGAACAAAAAAAAACAAAGAAAGATTATAGAAGAATGATGTAAAAATTGCCTAATAATTTGAATTATTTTGCCTTGATTTGCCACAATATTGCCTGGTTAGAGTATATTTAGTTGCTTATTCCCAATGAAGCTCAGTAACTAATCAATGCACATGTACATTTAGTTGCTCTAAATGCTGATTATAGACACTCACACGCACTAGCATTCAGTTGATGAAAAACAACAGTGGAATGACTGTAGGCATTTAGATAACTCTCACATCAGGTAGCATTCAGGTATCAGGTATTAGGCAGTAGCATTCAGGTATCAGGTAACTAGAATTTAACTAAAACTAAGACACATCAATGCAGTAACTAGTAGCATTCAGGTACTAGGTAGATCACAACATTAGGTAGATCACAGCATCAAGTAGTTCACATTTAGAAAATAGCACTGAAATTGAAACTGAAATGAGCACTAAAACTGAACTGAAATGAGCACTAAAACTGAACTAAAATGAGCACTGAAAATTAACTAAAATAAGCACTGAAACTTAACTGAAATGAGCACTGACACTTAGCTGAAATGACCACTATCCAGTTTTTAGAAATTTAATAGTACTGACACAACACTACAGACACTTAGCATAGTTACTTTCAGTACCAATGCATGAATAGACTTACTAGTGCCCTGTAATGCAGTTCAGAAAACAACACTAGGAAATGCATGAATAGACTAGTACCAATGCAGTTTCACTTCACACTAGATAATGCATGAATAGACTATTACCAACACGTCTGTGGGCTACTGCTGCCATGCAGGAAGCCGATAGGCAAGTACTATCGGTAAGTCGATAGGCAAGTACTATCGGTAAGCCGATAAGCCAAGTAATTATGCAAATTACCAATAATTATGCAAATAGGTTAGCAAGGCTTTGATCAATACATCTGTAAAAACTTGTGATAGCAGTGTGGAACTGACATTGGCATCTGCTAATGACATTTCCTCTTCAATTTAGTGCTATTAATTAATCATTCTATGTGCAGTCTAAAAACATGGAAATATATGTGATTGGTACAAAAAATCTATGAAGCATGTTTATCCTGTCAAGGCTACACTTCTCGTTCCAGATTTTGTACCACCCTATGGCACATGTTTACTTGCCACCCTCTACAAGAAACAATGTAGCCATGTTTTTTGTGTTCCTTTTGAATGTTAATGTCATTACAAACAAATTTGCCTATAATCTATATGGCTTAAAAAATCCATATCTCTTGCACATAAACATAGTTGTAGAATGAAGTGTTGTTTCCAGTACTGTATGGTAAATTATAGCGCCACAGTTTTATTTCTACAGGGATTTAGTGTAGTTTATTATCTGGTCAAAAGTAATTTGTCTTATAACATATCAATGAATATTCCACTATTATTTGCTAATATTGTGTGCTATAAAGATTTTAGAGAACATGCGTTAGCATGTATTTATTTAAGTAGAGTGGTACAACAATGACCAGACACAAACATAGCTGGATAGTTAAAACGATAAATATGGAAGCTACAGTCCAGTACTCGCACAACAACTACAATACATCCAAGAACAAGACTAGCCTTCCACAAAAACAGAAGACAAATTCATTAGTACAGAAGGAGCACAGTTACGTTGCCAAGATTTGAGCATGTGATTAGCTAGCATGACTTGAGCTCTAATTAAGCTCGCCTAGGACTCAACTTACAAGTGATGCCAAGTATTAAAACAAGCCAACTTTTAAGCTACAAAATAGTATACTCTCAACTAAGCAGGTAGCAGCAGATCGAGACACAAAGCTGAAAGAAAAAAAGGAAGAGGCGGTGGTGTTGGTCGGGTGCTCACCGGGACGTGGGAGTCGCGGGCGCTGCGCTTGGGGTCGGTGGCGGAGAAGACGGTGTAGACGAGCACGAAGGTGCCGATGATCTCTACGCCGAGACCTGTCCCGCGGGAGTACCCTGACGCGAGCGAGTTGGTGCCGCCGCCGTACCAGTCGAAGTAGGCGCTCTGGAACGCCTTGACGAGCCCCACGCCGCAGATGGCGCCGAGGCACTAGGGCAGTGAGGGGAAGCGGCCAGCCGCCGGGGGCCAACCACCGGGGAGCGGGCGGGCGTCGACGGCGGGGTCAGAGACCCTAGGGCGGGGAGGAGTAGGCGTGCGGGTGCGGGGAAGGAGCAGGCACGCGGGGGCGGAGATGGGGCGCGCGGGTGAGGGGAAGCGGCCGGCCAGCGGGGGCCAACCACCGGAGAGCGGGCGGGCGTCGACGGCGTGGTCAGAAACCCTAGGGCGGGGAGGAGCAGGTGTGCGGGAGCGGGGAAGGAGCAGGCGCGCGGGGGCGGAGATGGGGCGCGTGGGTGAGGGAAGTGGCGCGGGCCGGCAGCGGCGGGGATGGGGCGCAGGCCGACGTCGGCGGGGCAGCCTAACGGCATCGGAGGAGAAGAGAGCGCCCAAATAAAGACAACACCCGTGCGCCCTCATATATATGGACAGGATGATTTATAGGGGCGGTTTTTGATCCAGCCACCCCTAAAAATGCATTTGTAGGGGTGGTTCCTGATCCAGCCGCCCCTATAAATGCATTTGTAGGGGCGGTTCCTGATCCAACCGCCCCTAGAAATATATTTTTATTTTTTTAAATTGTTAATTCTGTATTATAAAAACAATTGTGTATATATAAAACAATTGTGACCAAAATAAAAGTAATATAAAAACAATTATGTATATGCACAAATATAATATTTTGTATTATTATATACATGAATATATATATATATATATATATATATAAACGATTGTAGTCAAAACAATATAGAAAACAAAAAAACAAAAATTATAAATTTGAATTTTAAAACTTCGACTACAATTTTATGACTATAAATTAAATAAAATAAAAATGTTGTAAACATAAAAGTTGTATAACTCATCGACATGTACAACTTTTATTTTGGTCATCTTGTCATGTGACTTTGTTTGAATGATTCAAATTTTGAAATTCAAACAATTTCAATTTGAAACAATATTTTGAAAGAGTAAATGATTTCAGATGAAAAACTCATGAATACCAATGTTGTACAACTCATCAATATGTACAACTTTTATTTTGATCATATTTTCATTTGACCAAATTGGAACCATTGTAATTTTGAATTTCACTAAATGGCAACTTCAAACAAGATTTTGAAACCTTAAATAATTTCAACAATAAAAGTCGTGAACATAAAAGTTGTTGAACTCCTCGCTGTCTACAACTTTTATTTTGATCACTTCTTCATGTGACAATTCAAATTTTAAATTTTAGAAAATGATAGCTTCAAACCTGATTTTCAAACACTAAATGATTTCAGCTGTAAAGGTGATTAATATAAGAGTTGTATAACTCATCAAGATCTCCTACTTTTATTTTGGTCATTTCTTCATTTCATAAAGTGTTAAGTGATTTCATAAAGTTTTAGTAGTAATAGATTGGATGTTCAAATAGAGTCATCTGGATGTTGCAAAGGGTAGTCTCACATGCATAAAAAGTAGTCTCACACACATACAAAAATATGTAGTCATACACACGTACATAAATATATAGTCTCACACGCATGCATAAATGAAGTCTTACAAACACACACTTACACAAACACTCCACATTCAACAACTAGCTAGCCCGCTGTAACGACTTTTCCCTTGACACCTTTTCGTTCCCATGGCATTATGTCTTTGGGGAGGTTCTTTTCCACAACACTGATCTTCTTAGGAAAGTCTATGAATAGCGGTATCTCATAGTAGTTATTGTAAGCTTCAACATCATCCACGTCATCAACTCCAATAATGTGCTGTTTCCTGGAGGCAACCACGTACTTTATCTTCTTCTTCGGGGGGAGGTTACTTTGTGGGTTAGACATATAGAAAACTTGTGCGACACGTGAAGCGAGCACCCAAGGGTCATCTTGGTAGCCTAGATTCTCAAGGTCCAGGACTCTCAATCCGATCTCATTCAGTTGGTGTTGTTTGATCCAGCGGCATCGAAACAGGGCCACCGTTATATCCCTTCCATAGTCAAGTTCCCATATCTCTTCAATGATACCAAAGTGTTGGGTCTTTCGCCCTAATCCATCGAGATCCTCTATTCGAACACCGCTGTTTTGGTTCACATATTTACTATCCTTTGCATGGGTATAGTACGTGTACCCATTGATGTCATAAGCATTCCAAGATGTCACTTGTCTCGATGGCCCCTCCGCCAACCTACTGATGGTAATAGAGTCTATGGTTTCTTCAGGCGGTATGTTTTGGTCCTTCAACCATATAGTTAGTCGTTGCTTGTGCTGTTTCATGACCCAATCATCCGAACGGCCATTTCTCTCCACCATAATGATAGCCAAGTGCTCTCCACCATAATGATAGCCAAGTGTTCATCAATATACGGTTGCATCAGTTGTGTACTCTGCAAGACACTGTAATGCGCCCCACTCACCTCTTTGTAATCATGGTCGATGAACACTTTTCTACCACTGGTGCCCTTCCCAGCCAGCCTACCCTTGTGATGAGAATTGGGTTTACCAATCCCTTTCTGTACTTTTAGGTACTCTTGATAGCACTCGACGACTTCTTTAGTACTGTAACCCTCTATCATGGAGCCCTCTAGGTATGCTCAATTATGCACGTATCGACTTAAAACCGACATGAACCGCTCATATGACCACATTTCATGCAAGTAGCAAGGGCCAAGCGTCTATATCTAATGAACCATGTGAATCATGAGATGTGGCATTATATCAAAAAAAGCAGGAGGTAAACACATCTCCAGTTGGTTTTGTGTCTCCACCACAAATTCATGTAGGTCACTCAGTTCTTCCTTGCCAATCGTCTTCTATAAGATCTTCGAAAAGAAGTAGCACATGCGGGTGATGGCCATTTTCAAGAACTCTAGCTTTATAGCCCTGATTGCAATAGGTAGAAACACTGTCAGCATCACATGGCAATTATGAGCCTTGCAGTGTGTTATTGATAAGTCCTTCATTGACACTAGCTTCTTCACATTTGCTAACAACCCAGTCGGGACTTTGATCCCCCTCAGGAAAGTGCATATTACTCTCTTCTCGTCTGGTGTTAGGTTGAAGCACACCACGGGCAGAGTGTATTTTCCATTAGCCTCAGGTACCGGGTGAAGCTGTGGCATCACGTTTAATTGCACCATGTCTTTTCATGCTTTTAGACCATCCTTTGACTTGCCTGTGTCCATCAAGGTAGCAATGAGACTCTCAAAGACATTCTTCTGCACGTGCATAGCATCAATGGCATGGGGGACCTCCAAGTCTGGCCAATAAGGAAGATACAGAAAGAAGATCGATTGTTTCTTGAAAGGTACGTCTTTGACAGGAGGTGTGCTTCTATCTTTGTTTGTCACATCTAGATTCTTCTTTCCATAGACGACGCGTATGTTTTTCACTATTCTGTACACATGTTCTCCGTTATGACGTCTCTTCGGAGGGGGTTCAATCTTCGAGGCGTTGTCATAAAATCTAAAGAACAATTTGTTGCGGTACTTGTGACTTGTCTTTAAGAAGCGTCGGTTCCTTAGGTAAACTATCTTCTTGGATGCATCCAGATACACCCATGTAGTACCATCCAAGCAAACCAAGCATCCGTCTTCCCTTTGATCTATCCAGACAAAGCAAACAGCGTGGGGTAATCATTGGTAGTAACAAATATTATTGCTCTACATATGAAGTCCTCCTTTCGGAACACATCATACATCTGCTCCCCATGCCTCCATAGCCTCTCCATTTCTTGCATCAAGGGCTCGAGGAACACGTCTATATCAATGCCTAGTTGTTTAGGGCTAGAAATAAGAATAGTGAGGAGAAGGTACTTTCTCTTTTGACACAACCATGTTGGAATGTTGTACATGGTCAAGATCACTGGCCATGTGCTGTGGTTGCTCATCCTCTCATTGAAGGGATTCATTCCATCGGTGCTTAGGCCAAACCGTACATTCCTTGGGTCATCGCTGAATTCTTTGTGCTTCTCATCAAACCTTTGCCACTGACTACAATCAGCCGGGTGTGCAATCTTATCATCATCCACCTTGTGCTCATCATCCCACGAGGTCATGAGTGCGGCTTCTTTAGGGTTTAGGAACATACGTCTCAAGCGGTCGGTCACTGGCAGGTACCACATTACCAGGGCAGGAATTCTTCTCTGCTTTGCATCGTTGCCTAATGGAGTGTCCTCTAGGGGCTGAGATTCTTGTACCACCTTTTTTGTACCCTTCTTATTCCTCTTTTTCCCCGTGGATGGTTCGTCCCCACCGTAAAGGTCATTGTTCTTGTACCAGCTGGCCCCACACTGGGGACATTTATCCAATGACTTGAACGTTTCGCCACAAAAAAGTATATAGTGGTTGGGGCATGCATGTATTTTTTCAACCCCCATTGTCAATGGACTTATGACCTTCTTCGCTTGGTACGTGTTGGCGGGAACTGAGTTTGGTTGTGGCAGCACCCATGACAGGAGATGCAATAGATCATTGAAACTACAGTCTGATCAGCCGTACTTAGCCTTCAGGATGAGCAGCTCAAGCACAAAACATAGTAATGTCCAATGTGTCGGACAGCCCTTTTCAACACCATACACAGTCCACTTCGATGCTTTTGTCACTCTTTGCAAATTTTCTAGACCTTTCGGGTTATTTAGTAAAATCTCTGGTCCAAGGGTTCAAATCATGTCATCTAAATCATCTTCAACTCTGACACGTGCTCCACCATCATTATTGGCACCACATTCATCGTTACCATCCCAACCACCAGCATCACCACCTTGTTCATTGCCAAACTCAAAATCCATTCGTGCATCAAGCTCTACTGAATATTGGGACAGGGATTCTATGGTTTCGTCGTCATATTCCTCCTCATCCTCATCGTTAACAATAACCGTTTCACCATGATGAATCCACACTGTGTAGTCCTCAACAAATCCTCGCATAATCAAATGTGATCTGATGATAGTCACATCTGTCTATGCCATACAGTTCTTGCAATCTTTATAGGGGCAAATAATTGTATCCTTATTCTCTTTCAATATCGTTGCATGCTTCGTTGCGGCTTCAATAAATTTATCCACCTATTCACGGAAACCTGCCTTGAACCTTAACAAACCATACATCCAAGAGTTCCTGTACTCCATCTTTTACAACAACAACAAAACAAACATTAAAGGACTACTTATTTAGATATATATAAAAATGAATCAAAGTAATAATTATTTGAGAATAATTGTATATACCTCAGATATATATGAATATAAATCTAATATAATTACATGAAGCATACAAACACACCATGGTAGAGAAAAATTAATTAATGGCCCATTTATCCATAAATAATTAAAATACATATTTATTGATTACAATAAATAATTTCAAAGACAACAATTAGCAATAATTATACTTTACCCAATATCTTTCATACAAACCCTAGTCCAATTTTATCAAACATAAATTTACAAAAACAAAATTAATAAAAAAACCAAACCCTAGATCTAGATCACATGCACATGAAACATCCATAAAACTAACTAATGGTTCACTAAAATCAAGAAACATGGACCAAATAAGGGTATGATCTTGTTCCCCTCCCTAATTTACCCTAGTACATTTAAAAGTTGGGTCTAATTTGCTCATAAATAGCTCAAGCACCATAGAAGAGAGAGAAAAACAAAACTCTAATTACTCACTAACCAACCATTAAAACTTCAAAAAAAGTTTGGAATAGCATTTTCTTACCTTCTACAACCTCTCCACCAAAGGATTTGAGACCAAAACCTTCCCCCTTAGTAGAGCAATTTTTGGGAGGTGCCCAAGGCCTCCCCACCTTTTTTTCACGGGTTGGAGTGAGTGACCCGAGGAGGAAGAAGGAGCTACATCTGTTTTATATGGGGGACATTTGTAGGGGCGGCTGGTGATTGAGCCACCCCTACAAATCGGTGCTATAAATACGGGGCCATTTGTAGGGGCGGCTCAATCACCAGCCACCCCTACAAATACCATTTCTAGGGGCGGCTGGTGATTGAGCCGCCCCTACAAATCAGACCCCATTACGAGCCGCCCCTACTGTTCTGTTTGTAGGGGCGGCTAGTGTCTGGGCACCCTAGCACGCCACTGTAGGGGCGACTCCATCACCAGCCGCCACTACAAAAAAATCGAACCGTTGCTAAAAATCATTGCTAAAAATCATTTTCTACGTAGTGATTGGACCGTTCGGGGGTGTCGTGCAAGTGCAGACTAAAGAATTCTAAATGGATGCATTCATGGACTATCCTAAAGGACATTGTAGTGCCCAAAAAATGCTGACTTCTATGCAAAGTTCTACAAAACTGAGATTGGGATACTATTGATGCTCATGATGATGATGCTTATGCAGTTGGCACGACCAGGTCGTGACAACATTGATCTAATGGTAGACTTTCCTACTACACGCCTTAACCGCACGCACTACTGGAAATAGAGACTTTGCCGAGTGCAAAATTCTTTGCCAAGTGTCAAAAATTGGGCACTCGGCAAAGACCTTCTTTGCCGAGTGCTGCACTTGGCAAAGAATTGCACTCGGCAAACACGGGCACTCGGCAAAGGACTTCTTTGCCGAGTGCCAGACTCTCGGCAAAATCTCAACACTTGGCATAGTCTACCGGTGAAAACGACGTTCGGTCCCGGCCTTCTTTGCCGAGCGCCTGCAGTTAGGCACTCGGCAAAGATTTGTTTTTTTTTAATTTCTTTGCCGAGTGCCCCAGATCTGGCACTTGGCAAAGATTTAAATTTTTTTTAAAAAAAATTCTTTGCCGAGCGTCTCAGATCTGGCGCTCGGCAAAGAAATTTTTTAAGAGGAAATTTTGAAAAAAATTAAAACATTCTTTGCCGAGTGCCTGATGGCTGGCACTCGGCAAAGAGACCCTCTACCGAGTGCCATGCCCCGGCACTCGGCAAAGTTTTTTTTTGTTTTTTTGTTTTTGGCCTCCAATTTTTTTGTGCAGCCCTTTTAAAGCACCAGGAACTCCTAGTTACAATTTGGGGATTTTTTGTGGCTTTTTGTTATATTTAGTTACTTTATTTCTTTTACTTGAATTTTTCTGGAAATTAGAAATTTGAATTGCACGTGGTACGAATAATGGAGTTTAATGATTCAAAAATTGATAGTCATGTTAGTGAGTGTTGTGAGAGGCCGTATCCAGGAACGGACCTGAAATTTCGGACATCTTGTTCACGAAACATGTCCGCGAAATTGCGTGTGAAGTGTTTTTAAATTCTATAAAAAGCAAACGAAGTCCGCAAATCATGAAACTTGTTGAGATGTCGTGATATCATATGTGGAGGCTATTATAAAAATTTTAGAAGATTTCGTGCACGTTGTCACGTACGATGCTTACAAACTAGGATATCTCTACATGTGCCCTCGCGCCCGGCCGCCCGCACGCCATGCCCTCGGCCGGCCCTACCCCTGGCCGCGCCGCCCGCTGCCCACGCGCCCTGCCGCCGGTCGCACCGTGCCCCCGGTCGGCCCTTCCCCCAGTCGCGCCGCCCGCTGCCCGCGCGCCCAGCCGCGCCGTGCCCTCGGCTGGCCCTTACCCCTGCCGCGCCGCCCTGACCCCGGCTGGCCCTACGCCCCGGCCGCGCCCTGCCCCCGGCCGCGCCCCGTGGACCACCCGTCCTGACGCCGTCCATGCCCGACCTCGTCCCCAACTCCGCCCGATCCCGACGTCGCCCGCCCCTACCCCGTCGCCCGTCAGGTATGCCTTCTCACTTATTATTGTCGAGGTAGTGGTAGTTGTAGTAGTATTAGTTGTACTAGTGGTAGTATTAGTACAACTAGTGGTAGTATTAGTAGTAGAATTAGTGGTAGTAGTAGTAGAAGTTGTGGTAGTAGTAGTAGTACAACTAATGGAAGTAGTTGTAGCAATAGTGGTAGTAGTAGAAGAACCAATGGTAGTAGTAGTAGCAATAGTGAAAGTAGTAGTTCAAGTAGTGGTACTACTTGGATATATTCTTCTGCATGGATTGATATCCAAACTACATGGCTTCTGTTGAGCCATATGTGCTTGTCGGCCATCGTGACGTTGTTTTTTGCAGGTTTTGGAAATCTCACCATGCAGGGGAGGTTCTGCCGAATTTTTTTGTAAATGACAGTATTTTGTTCCATTTTGTAGAGAAGAGCCCGTCGAAGTTGAGTCGGAGTTCTCGCCACCGTGTCGGTCTGCCTGCACCGCGTCGTCTCGCCACTGCACTGACCCGCCACGGCCCCGCTAGCCTGACTCTGCCACCACCCTAGGTATAACCCCTCTTTTCGTATCATTATCGTAGATCGCGTAATCCAGTTAGGCGTCTCCTGTTCGAAAGAGATACGGTTGGAGGTATGCAGATCTTTGCATATCTATGACCGTATCTATTTCGGATTGTCCACGCTTTTTGGACAGCCCGTGGATGCGTAGATGGGTTA
This sequence comes from Miscanthus floridulus, assembly GCF_019320115.1. Taxonomy (NCBI): domain Eukaryota; kingdom Viridiplantae; phylum Streptophyta; class Magnoliopsida; order Poales; family Poaceae; genus Miscanthus; species Miscanthus floridulus. Next base: position 4,361,902 of record NC_089583.1, on the reverse strand, counting down.
GTTCCCATGGTCTGCTCTGGTCCGAGACAGAGTTTCAGCATCATCTCCTTATTGTTCTCCAGATACACACTCTTCTTTGGCAGGACATGTATCTGGAGAACAACGGGGAGGTGCTGCCGAAATTCTGTCTCGGATAGGAGTAGAGCATGGAAACTAACCTCATCTACACATCTACGGGTGGGATTAGGACCTATCCTCACCTATTAGACAGTAGGAACACCATGTAGATGCAATTGATGGTTACATTACTCGCCGATACATATGTTAGACGATGGATGACCGTTAGTGGATGTACACGGGCTGGAGAAGTCAGAGTGATTACACCACAGAATGGATGAACTAGACCGATGCTTTCTTGAACAGTGCATTTGGCAACGCTGCTAAAGGACATTGCCTAGTTTTGTGTCCCTGCAGCAAATGTGGAAACAGGAGAAGGGTAAACAAGGTGGAAATGGGTAAACATCTTGTGAAGAATGGATTTACGCTAGACTACACTCGGTGGGTCCACCATGGTGAAGCCCATCGTATGAGAGAGGAGGTGGTGAGACCACGGGTGGAGGCTTTTGATGTTGATGCCGAGGTAGCAGACATGTTAGATGACTTTCACCAAGGATAGTTCGATGAGGGACATGAGATGGAGGAGATGGATGCAGCCGCACAGGCGTTCTATGATATGATGGACTCAGCAGAGAAACCCCTTCACGATCGGTCAATGGTGTCTCAACTAGATGCCATTGGACGCTTAATGGGGTTGAAGTCCGAGTTAAACTTGAGTTGACCTAGCTTTGATAAGATGTTGGCCATGATTGGCACCCTGCTTCCAGAGGGCCACATTCTGCCAAAGAGCATGTACGAGTCACAGAAACTCCTTCGAGCACTTAAGATGCCGTATGAGCAGATACATGCTTGTCCAAAAGGGTGCATCCTATTTAGGAAAGAACACGAGCATGCAAAGTTCCGTCCAAAGTGTAAATCCTCCAGGTACCTGGAGGTAGACTCTGATGATGGCCAGAAGAGGCAACTTATGATCCCCATGAAAATCCTACAGTACCTTCCGTTCCTACCAAGGATCCAATGGCTATACATGACCGAGGAATCCACGAAATAGATGACATGGCACAAAAATGGCAAATGGTACAATCCTGATAAGATGGTACATCCATCCGATGGTGAAGCTTGGATCCGCTTTAATGACAAATATCATGACAAAGCAGATGAGGCTCGTAATGTATGTGTCGCGTTGGCAACAGATGGGTTCAATCCTTATGGAATGATGGCTGTCCCATACACATGTTGGCCCACCTTTGTTATCCCCCTTAATCTCCCCCCCCCCGATGTCTCATTTCAATGTTATAACATACTCTTGTCGTTGATAATTCCTGGACACCCAGGGAGTAATATGGGTGTGTTCATCGAGCCCATGTTTGATGAATTGGTCCGTGCTTGGGACGAAGGGGTATGGACATACGATCGAGCTACAAAAACAACCTTCAAAATGCATGTTTGGTACCACTATTCCCTACATAACTTCCTGGCATATGGGATATTCTGCACCTGGTGTGTTCACGGGAAGTTCGCATACCCAATATGCAAGGAAGGTGTGAGGTTTATTTGGTTGTAGAAGGGTGGTATGTATTTGTCGTTTGATAGACATCGTCAATTCCCACCTCTTGACCATCCATTCAGACAAGACATCAAGAACTTTACGAAAGGTGTCAAAGTGACAAACCCTGCACCGCGGATGATGAATGGTGCCGAGGTTCATGCTCAAATAGGTGCTCTCATGCCCAATGAAGAAGGTGGTTTTGTGGGATATGGTGAGCAACATATGTGGACTCATATCTCGGGCATGACGAGGCTCCCCTATTTCGATGACCTTCTTCTACCACATAACATTGATGTAATGCACATTGAAAAGAATGTCGCCGAGGCACTTTGGGCAACACTCATGGACACTAAAAATCTAAGGACAACCCAAAGGCTAGAGTAGACCTGGCAACGTTGTGTGATAGACCAAATCAAGAGATGCAACCTCCTAGTCGTGGCAAGACCTGGAGAAGGCCTAAGGCCGATTTCATCTTGAAAAAGGACCAAAGGAGGGAAGTACTTGAATGGATCAAGAAGCTAATGTTCCCTAATGGGCTTGCAGCGAATCTAAAGAGGGGAGTTAACTTAGGCACTCTGCGAGTCAACGGGATGAAGAGTCATGACTACCACACACGGATTGAGCGGCTTCTTCTGGCGATGGTTCGAGGCTATGTCCCGGAGCATGTCTGGCAAGTGCTGGCAGAGTTGAGCTACTTATTCCGCCAGCTTTGTGCTAAGGAGCTCTCTCGGACCGTCATTGATGACTTGGAAAAAGCGGCACCCGTGTTGCTCTATAAGTTGGAGAAGATCTTTCCACCCGCCTACATCTTGTCGATGCAGCATTTGATTGTGCACCTCCCGTATGAGGCACGGATGCAGGGGCCCGTGCAGGACCGTTGGTGCTATCCAATCGAGAGATGTCTGAAGATTCTTCACAAAAATGTAGAAATAAAGCCAGAATTGAGGCTTCCATTGCAGAGGCATACATTCTAGAGGAGGTGTCGAACTTCACAGAGAAATACTACACTAAGAAACTTCCTAACGTTCATAATCCACCCCCTCGTTACAATGCTGGTGAAAATGAATCGAACCTCAGCCTTTTCCAAGGGTAACTTGGAAGCGCAAGTGCATCGACCACTAAGCAATTGAAAAATGAAGAGTGGCGCAGTATCATGCTATATGTGTTGACCAACCTTGTCAAGGTGCAACCGTTCATTCGGTAAGTTCTAAATGAACTTGTTTCATTTCACCGTATGTCCTTGTTTTGTCATCCAACCCCCTTATTTCTCGTTGGTACAGGGAATTTCTTCGTCAATCCTGGCATGGATCAAGGCAACCTATCCCGCAAGAAAATGATACCCTTCTTTCATGTGGTGTGGGACTAGGGAGCCCCGATTTCATTTGTTGGTTCAAACAGAAAGCCCAAATCGATGTGCCTATAAGTGATGAGTTAAGACAGGTTGCAAATGGCTATGCTGTTAGGGTCAAGTCATTTACCGGTTATGACGAGAATGGATATCGTTTTCACACAGCAAGCTACGAGCAGAGTCAGACCAATCGACAAACCACAAACAGCGGAGTTGTTATGCCCGGCACTGATGGACTCGACTATTATGGAAGAATTGAAGAAATCTACGAACTATCATTTTATGGTTCCAAACCTCTTACTCCTGTCATATTCAAATGCCACTGGTTTCATCCTGGTGTAACGAGACGGACCCCTAAGCTTGGGCTAGTCGAGATTTGACAGGATTCCATCTATCTAGGAAAAGATATCTACATTGTGGCTCAACAGGCCATCCAGGTTTATTATACGTCATACGCGTGCAAAGACGTCGAGCATCTTAAGGGTTGGTCTATTGTGCACAAGGTATCGCCACACGGTAAACTACTTGTCCCAAATGATGAAGATTACAACTTCAACCCAAACACATATGATTTAGAGTTCTATCAAGAAGAGGGCTACAAGGGAGATTTGACATAGACTTAACCGAAGAGATAGGAATGGAAGTAGACAATGAAAGGGATGATGACGAGGACGTTGGAGACGAGGTGTGAAATCTGAAGGACATACAAATGCTTGAGCGATTACATTTGGGCAACGACAATGAAGACAACATTCCTCCTTCGGATAGTGTTGATGAGTTGGACAATGTTGATAGTGATGACGAGACCTATGATCCAGCTAATTTCAATCATGAAGATTATTTCTAATACATGTAATACTATGTTTTTTGTAATTATGTTTTGTTCATTTTTGCATATATTTCTAATACATGTAATACTATATTTTTTGTAATTATGTTTTGTTTATTTTTGCACCTATTTCTAATTACGTCTTGTTTTTCTTTTTTATTGCAGGTGATTGAACAAAGATGGCGGGCGACCGTCATAGGTCTGTGAACTTGATTTACCAAAGACCACGCCAGTCACAGGAGGGGGCGGAGGGGGTGGTAGAGGGATCGAACAGGAGGAGGAGGACCGCTAGCCGCAGGAGGGGGCCATCTCCTCCCACGCCACGTGAGGAGGACCACCAGCCGCCGGAGGAGGTGGCGCCCGTGGATGAGTTAGACGAGGAGCTGGTTCGGCAGACGGAGGAGGAGGAGGAGGAGGAGGAGGAGGAGGGGGGGAGGCAGTAGGCGTGGGTTCTGCTTCCTCCAACTCCTCTTCGAGTGTCTACTTGCGAGGTCCCATGAGGCTCCCATAGGTTCCGCTTCCTCACCAACGCCCAGTGATTCACCCCGAAGGACAAAAGTAAGTAACTGTATATGTTATCACCACTACTTCATATGATATGATGAAAAAAACTAATAATTTTTCTTAATCACATGTGCAGGAACTGAGTGGTTGTGTCGGGTGGTAGCGCATGGCTAGTCAACGGCATCCTGGGTCTTCTGTGCAGGCAGCACTTCCCCGGCATTGTCATGTACACATCAAAGATGGAGCCGGCCTACTCGTTTGACCACTACGTCGTTGCCTCCGATGCGGAGTACCCCAACAAGGCGGCGCAGGTGAAGGCAGAGTTTTTGGTAAGTCTCCCTTGCATAACATTGCTCAATACGTCGCATTCATTGGACTTTTCTTGAAATAATGAATGGATACATCGCTTTTGTATGCAGACTTATTACAGATGCGAGGAGGGATTTGAGGCTAGAGCGGAGCAGGCGACTACCAAAGCCTATAAAAAACTCGTCACCGACATGCATCACGAGGCGCGCATCCAGGCCATCGTAACCTATTACGGGTAGAAGCTTGGAGAGAGGAAAACCAAGAAAGACGCAAGAGAGATGCAGTTGACCCGAGAGCAGTACCTTGAGGTAAATGAAGAACATCAATATTGATTCGTTTTGAGATTAAGTTGGTTTAATTTGATCTTCTTATATGTCCAATACTTGATGACGTGTAGGTGATTCCCGGGTGGTGCCAAGCGTATCCCGAGTGCTGGGCGATGATGGTGGATAGGTGGTTCATGGAGGAGTACCTCAAGATGCACAGGGATGCCTAGGACCATCGTTTGCTGATGCAAGGTCCAGCACACCATCAAGGCAGCCGCAACCTCGCCGGATACAAACAAGCATGGGTACGCGAATTGATTTATCTATTGTCACGCTCAGTTCTATCTGATTTCTAATCATCGTGCTGTCTTTCTCGCAGTCGGCATCACATAGTTGCTAGGCTTGCTCAGACTTCCAGGCATGGTGTATGGCCCACAAGGGCAAGGCGACGCCCAACGTCTCCTTCAACCTGGAGGACCCACCCGAGGCATACAAGAACCCGAGCATCCACTCCTGCATCAGTGAGTACACTGAGGTGGCGAGGTCGCTCCATGGGGTAGACCATGATCCAAGCACCCAGGACTTCGATGGAGAGGCCGTCATGAGGGCGGGGCAAGGCAAGAAGCATGGGCCATTCTGGCTTGGTGACGGCGTCATCGACACGACCTCTACTCTCTCTCTCTCTCCTAGATCCGAGCACAGAGCACGAGCGAGAGCCCAGCCATTCGCACACGGCCGACCGCTACACAGCACCGGGTCGACGCACTCGAGGTTATTCGTGTTTTACTCGTCATACATTGATCTTTACACACCTTAATTAGCTTTGCATTACTGAAACATTGGAGTAAAATATTGCAGGCCCGGCTAGAACATGAAATGAAGGAACGTCAGGAGCTGGGGGCCTAGCTGGAGGCCGAGCAGGCCAAGCGGCAGGCCCAGGCACAGAGGCTAATGGACATTACGGATTTCCTACAAGGGCTTGGGCAACGTATGGGCTTGTCTCTGCCACCTAGGCTGTTGGTTCCACCTCTGCCTCCGCGTCCTGCAGCTGCAGCTACTCCTGTGAGTATCAAGTTTTTTACTTTCGCTTGTGCTTTGCTTGTATGGCCTCTATCATCCTAGATTAGCTATCAAAATAATCTTGTCTCACATGCAATCTTTTCTCCTTTGTGCAGTCTCCATCTGACGGTGGTTCAAATAATCCACCTCATGCACCTATGAATGGTGCATCTGGGCCTTCACCACAGTCGCAGTGGCCGAGATGAGTGCATGTTGTATTTTTTACATTTGTTGTTCACTTGGTGATGGACTTGTGATATACTTGTGATGCACTTGTGGACTTTGATGGACTTGTGGACTTATTTGGATGGACTTGAGCACTTATTATTATATATTGTGATGGATGTGATATGGGCGGATGGATGTGTGGATGGATGAGATATATATGTGATGGATGAGATATATATGCGATGGATGAGATATATATGCGATGGATGAGATATATATGTTATATATGTTTGTATGAATGTATTTGTCATGATGGAATGCAAAAAAATAATTTTGCCGTTTTGGGTCACTTTGCCGAGTGTTGCACTCGGCAAAGGACCCCTTTGCCGAGCGCAATGGTCACAACACTCAGCAAAGCTGGCAAAATGGGTGACCAGAAAATAGATTTTCCAGCTTTGCCGAGTGCTGTGACTATAACACTCGGCAAAGAAATTAAAAAAAAATTTAAACTTTGCCGAGTGCCTGGCGTGTTGGCACTCGGCAAAGAAAATTTTCAAAAAAAAATAAAAGCTCTTTGCCGAGTGCCTTCGGGTTGGCGCTCGGCAAAGAATTTTTTTTAAAAAAAATAAAAAATCTATGCTGAGTGCCTGGCGGGTTGGCACTCGGCAAAGAAAATTTTCAAAAAAAAATAAAAGCTCGTTGCCGAGTGCCTTACGGGTTGCCGCTCGGCAAAGAATTTTTTAAAAAAAATAAAAAATCTTTGCCGAGTGCCTGGCAGGTTGGCACCCGGCAAAGAAAATTTTCAAAAAATAATAAAAGCTCTTTGTCGAGTGCCTTCCGGGTTGGCGCTCGGCAAAGATTTTTTTTTTAAATAAAAAATCTTTGCCGAGTGCCTGGCGGGTTGGCACTCGGCAAAGAAAATTTTCAAAAAAAAAAAGCTCTTTGCCGAGTGCCTCACTGTTTGGCACTTGGCAAAGAATTTTTTTTTAAAAAAATCTTTGCCGAGCGCCTCACGGGTTGGCACTCGGCAAAGAATTTTTTAAAAAAAAATTAAAAAAATCTTTGCCGAGTGCCTGCAGGGTTGACACTCGGCAAAGTGACTGTCAACGGGACTAGCGCCGTGACGGTTGCTTTTCTTTGCCGAGTGCCCGATAAAATACACTCGGCAAAGAGTGTTTTGCCGATCAATTTTTTGCCGTGTGTGCTTTGCCGAGTGCCGCACTCGGCAAAGGCTTTGCCGAGTGTCTCAGGCACTCGGCAAAGAACCTGAATCCAGTAGTGACGCTATGCATGATCAGGATTGATATAAAACGGCCGATAAAAACATAACACATCGTTTAAAGTGTAGATTAGATCAATTTCAGATTAATAAATGATGGGTTAAACAAGATATAAGGCCAATCTAGATCAATCCCAATCGGGCAGAGAGATATTGCTGTAATTAGATAAATAATGAAAGCAATAAGCAATATCGATAACTTAATGAATCTATCAAAGACTGTCATTCTAAGGTAGAGCCGATAACTTGACCTTGATCTAATTCAAGCAGTGGGGTGTGAGGCAGAATCACATAGGACATACTTGAATTAGACAAGAGTCGATAACTAGCTTATACCAGAGCCGCAGTGGGGGTCAATCGGATTGATGCAGCCATACGAACGGAGGTATAAACCATGACGGTACTTACAACAAGTAGTGGAGGTCGACCGGATCGATGCAGCCGTACTTGCCGAACAACTCATCGAGATCTACTCTACTCCTAGTCCTAAGGGGTGGCCGGAGCCAAAAAAGTAATTGACTTATATTTGATTGATTGGTTGTCTCTTTTTTTACAATAGCCGGGGTTTGGTATTTATACCCGGGCCCTGTGCATGACTCCTGCCTAAGCATCACTCATTACAATTTTTGACCCTAGAGAAAACATTCCTAATTTAAGATAACTTGGACTCTAATCTTTTCCTATTTGTAGAGTCTAGCATGTTTCGTCCTGGCGCCGAACATACCCTTCTGATGGGTCGAACAACAACTCGCTTCGTCTCAAACCTTCTGCATCCTTAGTATAGCTTATGCTTTTCCATAGATTTGAGATCATGGAGGATAGTAAGAGATCTGCTGAGGAGGACCTCGATGGATCTGCATCATCGTGCCAGCGCATCCACCATCAGAAGGGTTCCACTTGCGATGCTCCCGTCGTCCCAGAGCATAGGGCTGACTCCACTTGGCCTTTGGGGTCATCCTCAGTACCAATTTGTCACCAGCTCCCCTGTTACCCGAGGAGGTTGAGAGATAGTGACGACCTGATCGTTTCCATTGACCATACCGGCGAGAAACTTGCCGACTGCCTCTCCATTACGGAGTCAGCTCTGGCCATAATCCAAGGCCGATCACCTCCTGAGGCCAACCCGGTGCGGGAGAGGCTGGCCAAGGCTGAAGCTAGAATTGTTGGTCGGACATTTACCATAATCTTCTATTTCTTTTTCAACTTTTATTCTCCAAGATCCTGTTCACCTCTTCTCCAAATCCTTTAGATCTATCGGCTTAGCTGGAAAGCCTTTGTTTGGCGACAGACCATGCGGCAGGATTCATCAATGCTAGGGGTGCCATTCTAGTGGTCCGCTTGCATGACATCCCAAATCATGTCAGGGAGGTCGCCCTTCATGGCATTCATCATGGCGCTGCTATGGCATTGGCTGCTGCACAAGTTTACTCCAATCACGATCTTCAGCTTCTTCCTCATGAAGCTCTAGTCACTAGATACCCTAGAGATTATGAGCGCCTGGTCGAGGATTTCTTCGACACCACCAATTCTGTAACCTTCATCTCCTAGGCTGATGATATAATAGCCAAAGTGTTTCCTGGCCCGTAATTTGTAATAGGTGATATTAGCAAACAATTCCCCTGTCTTGAGTGATTTTTCCTTTTATTTCGTACTTCATACTATATGCATCACTCTGTCCATGTTTGTTTTGCTCCTACGGGCGATACACATTGCACCAGCTTTTACCCCTCTAGGTTCATTTTCGCACCAGAAGCGATACCCTTCTGGTATCGGCTAATCAAGCAAATTGGTTGTCAAGTATTAATCCAAACATTACGGTAATATTCTTTCAAATATCCCTCATTTGTGCTCTTGAAGATCTATGGGCAGGCCCAAGCAGCATACTTCTCAGCCATGCCATAGACGGACTGGCCGAGGGGTGTTGATGCCCGACCGAGCAGTCCCCAGCATCGAGACAGCTCAGAGGCTGATGACAATGAAGATGGAGTTGAGCGGACATCAGATGTCCACGAGAAACTTTGGGGGAAGCGGCCTACTAGCGAGGATCCGTCCCCAAAGAGAAGGAAGACGGTAGGATCATCTGGTCGACAAGAGCGCTCGGTGAACATCGGCGCTCCCACTCACCCCCGAAAGTGGCAAATGGTGGTCTCAAGCTCATTGGATGACGATGGGTTGGTAGCACCACCATCTTCGAGGGATGTGATGCCACCACCAGCCATGCCAGCTATAGCAGAGACCCACGAATTGCGACGGACGTGGCATGCCATGGCCACGGCGCCCAATGGTGTTTGGGCGTCGTTAGTGGTGATGACTCATGTGACACCAGCATCAACAGCCTGGGCAGCTACTAAAGCCCCCGAGATCATAGTTACACCCCCTATGGTAACAACACAAGTGGCCACCGCAGTCCCCAAGACCTCGCGGACAACTCTAGCGGTGGCGGTGGAGATGCTGAGCGGTTCGGGTGGTGGGTCGATGGGTAGCAGGTGGGGGCGCCAGTTTCGCGCTGCGCAATGGGAATCGCAGTTGTAAGTACCTTGTTTACTTGCTATGTTTTGCTTCTTTAAGGCATTGTTTCTTGTTGAAGCGCGGAGTCGATGGAGGAACTACAGCCATCGACTGCAAGCAATGAAAGGCGCGCGGGGGAGCCGGTCGCTCCCCCCTCTGGCCTGGCACAAACAAGAGTAGATCTAGTTGCCCCTGCCTCAGAACAACCAACAGCTGTAGGGCCAACATGCCCTACTATGGGAGAGCCCTCAATAGATGGACTGGTGTTGCCTGCTAGTGGGTTGCACGATGAGGGTGATCCTAGTGCGGAGGATATGTGGGGTGCAGCAGCGACATCAAGTGGCCATGCCGGAGCAAGTTCGGAGCCCATAGGTGATGTACCGAGCAGTGTGGTGAGAGGCCCACCTATGGTTGCTAAACAAGTGGTGATGGTGATGGAAGTTGACGAGCGCGTCTTCCTATTTAGGATCAAGGTTGGCCCCGATCCGAGTAGTCTTGGACTAGTCGCCGGGGACAAGGATCAATTCCTTGAACTCCCTGGACTTGGTTGAATGTCAAACGGCCTCCATGGTAGCGATCTCCAGGTCCTCCAGAGGGATCACCTATGAAGTTGCGATGTAGTCCTACATATGGATGGAGATGTTAGTTGCCTCAGCGAGTGCAAACCTTTCCTTCTCGCAGTTGTTGGCGACGTTGAGGTTGGCACGCAGGGAGAGGACCCCCTACTCTGTTGGCATCTTCAGCACTAGGTATGTGTAGTGCGGCATAGCCAAGAACTTGGCAAGAGCTGGTCGGCCAAAGATGGCGTGGTATGCCATGTTAAAGTTAGTGATGAGGAAGTTGATGTAGTCAACACGAAAGTGCTTCACGGTGCCGAACTAGACCGGCAATATAATTTGTCCCAATGGGAGGGACGCCTTCCTAGGAATGATTGCCTAGAATGGTGAGTCCATGGGTGTAAGGTCTTCCTTCTTGAGGCCTAGCTCCTCTAGAGATCTAGAGAAAAGAATGTTGAGGGCACTCCCTCTGTCAATGAGGACCTTTTGGAAGCACACGTCCTTGATTATGGGATCTAGGACGAGTGGGAAATGCCCTAGGTATGGGATGTTTGACCATTTATCGGCCCTGGAGAAGGTGATCGGGTGCTCCGACCAATCGAGATACTTCGGATCAGAGATGGGGCCATCATATGTAGCAACCCACATGATGCGTTGGGCTATGAGCTTCTACTCTCTCTTGTCTTCGGAGACAGCCCTCCCACCAAATATGGTAGCAACGGTCTTGGTGGGATCCTAGAATGTAGGGCCCTTGTTTTTGCTTCGCTCTCCACCTTGACCGTCTTCAGTCTCATCATCGTTGCGCCGCTGCTTCTTTGATGGTTCTCCCCCAAGCACAGTCTTCAGGCCCCTGCCTGCACTCCCGCATGGTGTGCTTGGCATCCTTGTGGATAGGGCATAGGCCGTCCAATAGCATGCCAAAATCTGCATCGTAGGCACGCTTGACACGAGTGTCGATGGTGTTGATGGAGGTATCAGGTTGGTGATGTTGGCTTTGTCTACCTCTCGAGCTCTCTAGACGATTGTCACACTAGGGGTCACGGTCATCGTGATGGTGGTCATGGTCATCATGATGGTCATGACCATCGCGGCGGCGTTTGTGATCATCATAACGTCTGTCTTCACGATGAGCGAGGCGGGCAACTCGTTCGGCTTCTTCGGCATCGGCATATCCATTCACCATTTGTATCAGCTCACCGATGGTGGTGGGCCTCTTACGGTACAGCTTACCGTGAAGCTACTCGTGTGAGAGCCCTTTGGTGAAGGCAGCGATGGCCTCGGCATCGATGATGTTGGGGATGGAGTTTCTTGTCTCTGAGAAGCGCCTGATGAAGTCACGCAAAGATTCCTTGGAGGACTAATGAAGCTCTTCTAAGTAATACTTGGTGCCGGGCTGCTCATATGTAGCCATATAGTTGTCGGTGAAGACTTTCTTGAGGTCATCCCAAGATCAGATGGAGTTCTCCTGCAAGCTAAGGACCAAATTATTTGCAGACTAGTTAAGCATGACAGGAAGGTACTTTGCCATGATGTCCTCGTCTCTACCCGTGGCTTTTATGGCGATCTCGTATAGAGTTATCCACTGAGCGGGGTTGGCCTCTCTGTCGTAGGTATTGACACCAATGAACTTGAAGCCCACCGGCTACCGGATGGCTCAGAGCCTCTCCGTAAAGGGACGAAGTCCCAATGTGCCGGTGGGGAGTGGTGCTTGGCAAGCAACGAATCCTTCATGTTCAGCGTCGAATTGCTAGCGATGCTCCATCTCTGCTTCATAGCGTGCGGACCTGCTATTTTTGATGCGGCCACGGGCATCCGCACTGGTGTTAAGGTGATCGCAAAGGTCGCGAGGGGCGAGTTTATTGACCTCCTGGTTGTGGTTGCCACCCCGACCTCCCTGGCGGTGTGGAGGGTGGGCTTCCTGATGTGAATAGGCTTCATAGTTGTCCCTAGAGCCTCTATAGAGGTAGGGGCCTCTAGCCTAAGATCGGGGGCATCGACGCCATGATGTTGGCCTCCTCCGTTGCAGTGGGAGCGGTGGCTACGAGCTGGCGCAGTGGAGTAAGATGGTGCGTCGTTCTGGAACTTGTTGACCTAGACTTGTGTAGTTATGATGTGCGCATGAACCTTCTCGACCTCTGGAGTGTGAGGAAGTTTGTTGAGCTCATTGAAAGCGACAACGAGATTGGCTCTTGGAGTCTAATAGACTGGTTGGTCGCCAACCATGTCAAATGCCTCTTCCAGATTGCATTGATGGCGGGGCGGGCCACGACCATCTTCGCCGGCCTCAGGGGCCGCTTCTGCATTTTGGCGATGTTGGCGATCAGCGTGCTTCGCTAGACGAGCATCGTGCTCTTCAATGATTTCACTCTCCTTGGTAACACTATCATGGCCAACGTGGACAATCATGCCCCCAAACCCCGAAGGAAAAGTGGGGCATCTCGATAGGGTCCTGGTCAAGCCCTCAGAAGAATCATTGGGGCTTTCATCCAAGACATGGTGAAGAGATTCGATCAGAAGAGGGGAATCCTCCGAGAGCTGATGAATGGACACCATGTTGACCACGGGCATGGGCTGACCGAAGTCGGTCGGGTCGATCACGTAGAGGTCAGTGACATGATTGTGTTCGACGTGTTTGGCGAAGAGGTGGTGGATGCTGTTCTAATACACAGATCCTATAGCCACCAGCCTAAAGGGGTAGGTCCTTGATGGGTTCTCCATCGGGGCTTCATAGTCATCCAAGCAAAGGTCGGTGGCGGGAAGTGGTCGACACAGCACCATTCGCCCTTCTGGAGTAGCCATGATCACTAGATCGGAATCTATCTGCCTTGTGTGGTGTGGCTGAGTAGGTCGCTTGGTCACTATGGCTTGGTGATCTTGGAGCATAGGAAAATCGTCGCTCGCTCTAGATCGATCTAGGATTGAATCCATGAGGAGCTAGCATTCTGTTTGGCGATCTGTGACCCGATCGATGGATGTGATCAGGTCATCATTGCTCATGGATCTCCTGATCCTATGACATGGCGCCGAGACTAGAGATGTCATTGCTGGTGTCAACATGATCGGTGCAGGGTGGTCCTACATCGCCTCCACGATCTCCGCGTTGCCGTCGGGCCCGACGACCTAGGTCATGGATCCGACTATGAAGATTTGGCCTGGCTCGAGGGGGCCATGGAGGTTGGGAAGGTGACCATCTAGTTCACCATAGATTCAGCACGCATACCCCCTGCCTGACACGCAACTATCGACGAAATCTGGTCAGCAGTCACCGAGAGGTATGCCCATGGTAGTCGATGAACCGGTGGAGGTGCGTGTGGGGGGACCGGACGATGACACAGAACGCAAGAGACAACGATTAGACAGGTTCGGGCTGCCAGCTTGACGTAATACCCTACGTCATGTGTCTTTATGGATTATATTGCATGTGTTCAGATGAAAATAAAGGGGGGTCCCTACCCGCCTTATATAGCTTGGGGGTAGGGTTACAGATTGGTTATTTCCATTCTGATCAATTTACAAGATAGGAAGTTACAGATCGTACAGTATCTATCATATCCGAGTAGATTTCGTAGATCACTGAGGATCTTCACATTGCCTTGTGAAGCACGTCGTCTTGCGGTATACTTCACGTGGTGTTGTCTTGCGAGCTGGGCCTCGTCTAGTGGAGCGACCCATGCAGAGTCTTATGGGCTGGAGCCTTGCGGGTACTAGGGGTCATACCCCCACATAGCCCAAAACAAGATCTAAGGCATCCTCACAGTCATAGAAAAGGTCCTTGGATTCGGTCGCTAATGCTCCCAAAGTGGACCAACAAAAAAAGAAAAGGACTATGGGTGGCAGCGTTACAAACTTGATGAACCAACAAAAGCCAGAAGTAGCCTCCAAGGAAGACAAAGTTAGATTTTGGAATCTATTTGCCTCACTGCCTAAGTGGATGGTGAAGTCCGAATTCAATAGGCAAACAGAGAGTAAGCATAATCAATTAAGAGTCAAAGAAATACACCATGAAGATCAAAGGAGGATAAACAAGATTGTTGAAGAAAACCCTAGTTTAAGCAGGGATGATGCCATGAACATCTATTATGATTCACTATATAAGACGGCAAGACTGGTAATGCAGTTTTAAAGAGGCAATTTCTTAGTGGATGAGCAGGAGTATAAAAATTTGACAACATATATGCGTGACTTGCATGATTATTACATGGCCCAAGCACTTGAGATGGGGCTGGCGGGTTTTGAATATATTATCTACTCGCCGTATGTTTTCCATTATCCTAATGAAGAGAAGCACTTTGTCAGCTAGGATCACTTGTTTCAGCTATTCTAGAGACGCGATCCCGATACACATATGTTGACGCTGTGGACTATGTAAGTACCCTACTCGCACGATATTATAATTAACTACTCTCTCGATACATAAATAGTTAACGACTACATATTTCCCATGAATTATGTAGGTGCGTAGCAAAACATTGCTTCAAAACAAAGTGCGCTCATATGTCTTTGCTAGACCCCGAACTAGTCAACAAGAGAACATGCGGAGGCATGCATGGAAATAAAGTGGAAGATCTGATGGAGATACTGGCTGCCGTTTTCGAAAATGACAAGATGAGTAATAAAACCGAAATACTTCTAGCCTACAACTGCGAGTATGTGTTCTCTGCTTTTATTTTTATGCTTGTTTTTTGTATATATGATTATTCGTTAACTAGGGTTTTCTGATTGCAGCAACCATTTCGTCTTTATTGTTGTCGATATTAAAAGAAATTGTATCAAGGTGTGGGACTCGAAGAAAAAGCCACTTTCTTTGCTCAATCCCCTAGTCGAAGTGCTTAATGCGTAAGTGAACCTAATAACATATTATTTTATAATCGCACATAGCATATTCTAATTTTGCCCCTTTTTCAAACTTTATAATGTGGCACAGTGTCCAGGCAAGAATGGTCGGTGGGACAAAGGTCCCATTCTAGGTTGCACCAATGCAATTGGAAACCCTAGACCAGTCGGCGGGAAACAATGAATGTGGGTTCTTCGTAATGTGGGCAATGCTTCGCTACCTCAGCGTAAAATCGGAGGCGGCAGATGCTTTGGTGTGTATAATCCCCATTTCATTTATATCTTTTAATTCAACAAAACGATCTACTTATTTCTCTAACATTTCTGCCTTTCGAAACCGGTTTTTTTGAATGACAGCGCAAGAAATTTAAACACAATAGGCTATTAGAAATGGAGGTCATAGCACTGTCATCAGAGCTAGCGGCCTTCATCGTATCAGAGTTCTTGGAAAAAAGGAACATTCTCCGGTGCACAGTCCATGAAATACAAGGCGCAGTACGGGCCAGAGCAGCTCGCTAGACTATTGTAATTTCTTCTTTATTTCAAGGGATCGAGAGCTTCATAAGTACATTTGAACTGTAATAGTAACATTTGTAATGTTTAATGTTGATGGACCTGTCGTCTACGTAGCGAATATAAAGCGAAACCCAATTCCACCAAAAAAATAAAAAATAAATTATATAAAACAATAAAATGTGAAAAAGAGATCTCTGCTGGTTTGCATGTCAAGCCGGCAGTGATGTCTCGAGCAACACTGCCGGTTCAAAGCTCAAGCCGGTAGTGTTGGCTTGAGCATCACTGCCGGCTCGAGCCACAAGCCGGCGGTGTTGGCTTGAGAATCACTGTCGGCTTGAGCGACAAGCTGGTAGTGTTGGCTTGAGCATCACTGTCGGCTCGAGCCACAAGCCAGCAGTGTTGGCTTGAGCATCATTGTTGGCTCGTGCCACAAGCCGGCAGTGTTTGCTTGAGCATCACTGTCGGCTCGAGCCACAAGCCGGCAGTGTTGGCTCCACTGACACTGCCGGTTGGTGCCAGGAACCGACAGTATTGTCTGCACATCACTGTCGGTTCTGAGTACCGGCAGTGATGTGAACCCCACATCACTGCCGGTATGCCACTGCCGGTTTAAAATCCGACAGTGAAGGGGGATTTTGAACCGATAGTGATGTGCAGATCTGGGTTAGTGTTAGGTTTCAGTATAAACCAGTTGACAAGTCCATTGGCATGATGGGGTTTTTGAAAATATATGCTGAGTTCCAAGAGGAGTGAAAACAAAAAGAAACCGATATATACATACACATGCAGTTTCGAAAGAGCCGTTCTGCTTTATTATATCTCAGATATAATAATTATAGAAACCTAATGAAATTATGTAATGTAGTTTCTCTCTGGAAACGATGTGTATGTTCGTTGCTCGAAATTTCATGTTTCGATTTTTCTTTAATTGAGCTTAAAATTATGTACAGGTTTTATTTTATTTTATTTTTAGAGTCATATTATTTTTTTTAAAAAGCCTGTTGGATGTTACACACATGATCCTTAAATTTGTTCCTCGAATTGAAAGGAAGTCAGCTGGATCTTTTATTTTTAAAGGAATTCAGCTGGACCTTTTCTTTTTCGAAAGGAAAGGAATTCAGCTAGACCTAGATTGGCACGCAATGAGCCAATCTAGCATGGCCCCAAGACTCCCTCGGTTCCTGCACTATGAGCCCATGATGCAGTCGGACTGTCTTACCCAAGTAACTCGCTAATCACCACCTTCTCCATGGGCTTTTCTTGCTTGCTGCGGCCCAGGTATGTATATTTAGTCCAAGTTAACTATTTTTCGCTTCTAACATCTCTGCATACGCGCAGCTCAGATCGGTGGCTAAAACCTAAAATTATCTCGTGCACGCCCTCAAACATACCCTTGAACTAAAATTTAAGGGCTCATACAAACAACACAACTAAAACAGGGTCCCTATTCAGAACCTCAAATTAAGGAGGTCAAATCCTACCCTCGGTCCTCATTTCCATAGGCGCCCAATCGGGTAGTTGGCCGTTTTTCTCCCTTCTGCACCCTCCTCGTGTGCCCTCGGGATCGATGCTGCTCTCCCTGCTGCGCCCCGAGCCTGGTAGCAACGCTCTTCCTCGTCGCCATATCCTCTCGAGCTCCCTTCTTGACGAACTACCCTCGCCTATACTACCAGCCTTACAGTAAGCATCTCCAACTAGCCAACTGCATGTTTGGCCGCCAAATCGAAATTGAACTTGCTGTTATAAACTTTTTGTTGCACACACAACCACAGGGTTTTGAAGAATTGGGGGTTCTTCCAATTGTTGGTCCAGGTAGAGTGGGAAAGAGCACCTCATGCATGTTTGCAAACATGAAAGAGTCCGCGGTCATTTCTCAGTATATATGATACAATGCTTCGCCCTGCTTTCATGTGTTTAGTGATTACTAACGCAGCATGTTGATTCAAAACCTTAGGATATTATTAATGGAAAGGCCGATTCTGTTTTCTTTTCATTGTGTTATTTGGTTGACTTCATTTTCATATTCAGCAGGTGCTGAATCACATATTCACAGCGATCTAAATATTTATACTGCAATATACAAGTGTGAATTTCCAAGTGCTATATGCATGTGCAATTTTCTCTTGGTGACTGGGACACGGGGCATGCTAGTGCAGACATGGATAGGGAAACCAGTGAAAATCATCTCACTACAGCCTTATTTGGCTACACTCGCATCCAATTTAATCTGAATATACAACACATTTGGATTGATGTGGATACGAGTGCAACCAAACAAAGCTTACCTCAGTGGATGGCTGCAAAACATAGTATGGTGTGATCCCAAGATAGCGTGTCGGTGCTTTACCGTAGAGGATCGGAGAGATGGATCAGGCCCTGACAGGAAGCTGGCGGCAAGGCGGAAGCGCCGGCTGCCCGGCGGATGAGATGACCATTATGCACAACTGACTCCTCAATTTCTCCCTTGTTACAAGGTTTATAATTATTTCTCGAACAAATGGATTCTCCACAAACTTGACTGCCCATCGAAGGACGGCATGCATGGGCTATCGATGAGCCAGATCGGATGAATGGTGTGGCTGAAAGACAAAGGCCTTGTTTAGTTCCTCCCCTAAAGTTTACTTCCTATCCCATCTAGTGTTTGACATATGCATGGAGTATTAAATATAGATTAAAAAAATAAATAATTGCATAGTTTGTGACTAATTTGTGAGAAGAATCTTTTAAGCCTAATTAGTCCATGATTTGACAATGTGTTACTGCAGTAACACATGTGCTAATGACAGATTAATAAGGCTTAATAAATTCTTCTCGCGGATTACTGACGGATTCTGTAATTTGTTTTTTTATTAGTATCCGAACACCCCATACAACACCTCTATGTGACACCCGATGTGATATCCCAAGACTTTACACCTGAATTTAAACAAGGCCAAAATATAGCGGTGGAACGGTGGTGCCCAGTCCCCAAGAGCAACGGAAGTTGCAGCCTTATTGCACACGTCGAGGCAGAAATTCTAAGCTGCAAGTAGTCCATGTCGAGGACTGCAGAAGAGTCTCTATCTCTGACCATTCATGCCTGATGAGAAGACTTGTTGACAACTAAATTTGCACTTTGATGGTAGGAGAATGATTTTGCGGTGTTAATTGACTATAGATTATTAAAGTGTGTTGAGGCTGGAATGCACCACCACACGAGCATACTCTGGTGCACCTGCAGAGGGTGCAGCGCCCCAGTGAGAACCAGCCTGGACGGTTTCAGGAACTGGCAAGGTTAGTTTTAAGAGACTAGGTCGTCCATCAGTCAGTAACTCTCATATACCTTATTAGCTTGTCTGTGTGCCATCCGAACTTCTCCATGCGAGATTCACGTATCATTGATGCCTTCCCAGACTTGCCTTGCATCAGTTCTTCCTGAATTACTTCAAGATAATGTCCCTGGTCCTCAGGAAGATGGCTGGCCCTTGACACTCTGAGCAGATAAGCTGCTTGCCCGTCTGCGTATTCCGTTGTCTTCATGCATGATTTAGCTGAATTAATCCAAATGGATCAAATAATTAGTAATCCGGTCAATTAGAACAGCGAAATCATCACTTTACTATCAAAGTCCACATTTAGTCCTCAACAAGACTTAACAATATATAACGTAACTGGCGCGTACCCCTCGATCCCTGATATATTGTCCTCTTTACTTTTCTTTGCAGAAAAAAATGGATATATAGCGTGCTCATAGAAAAAAAAAAAAAGGTGGTAGTGCATGGTTTTGACCTAAACTTTCTGGTTGTACATGATTTCATTTTTCTTTGAATAAGCGTCACACACACGATTGAGCACTACTAACTAGTAAGACTCAAAAAGACTTAACTACTACTAACTTTAATCCATAGTCTAGACAGTTTGCCAAAAGCAATGCTTCAGCTTACAGATTTCTAACGTTATACCAGCAAACTTCTATTGTGAATCACCAGCGTTTTACTATTTTAATTGGTTCAACTAGACCCATGGGTACGATTTCTACCTCAATGCCCACCAATTTTGAACGCTGCAATAGAAAAACGGAGAAACAGGAAAAACACACGGCACTTTGGACTGCTTGACGATCTGGAAGGATATGGTCAACACATGTGCACGGAAAATTGAACAGGACCAACCTACTGCTTGATGAACCTTGAACCATTAATATTAGTGGAGCTACTCTTAGTACAATTCGATCATTTAACCCCAGCTCCTGCTCACCCTCGAGCGTGTGTGTCTCCAAATGGACATTCTCCTCTCTTCAGTTCTTGGTGAGTACCCCTCCCTGATATATTGTCCTCTTTACTTTTCTTTGCAGAAAAAATGGATATATAGCGTGCTCATAGAAAAAAAAGTGGCAGTGCATGGTTTTGACATAAACTTTCTGGTTGTACATGATTTCATTCTTCTTTGAATAAGCGTCACACACACGATTGAGCACTACTAACTAGTAAGACTAAAAAAGACTTAACTACTACTAACTTTAATCCATAGTCTAGACAGTTTGCCAAAAGCAATGCTTCAGCTTACAGATTTCTAACGTTATACCAGCAAACTTCTATTGTGAATCACCAATTTTGAACGCTTGTGGGGGTATGACCCTGGATACCCACGGCAGACCACATGGGCGGCCCAGCCTATAAGACAAAGCCTCGCGGGGCACGACTCTGTTCGGCACCACTCGCAAGACATCTGGAAGATATCCTGAAGATACTACGAGATCTGTTAGGATATGTATGATCCCAAGATTCCTATAATCAGTTATTACTTTCCGGTTATCTCTTAGATCTAACCGACTTGTAACCCTGCTCCCCGGACTATATAAGGTGGGCAGGGACCCCCTCCAAACTCACGCAATATCATACGATAGCTAATACAAACCAACAGACCACAGGAGTAGGGTATTACGTCATATTGACAGTCTAAACCTGTCTAACTCTTGTGTCTATGTTGCCATCTTGTTCTTGATCTCACGCTTCTCTGCCGATCAATCTACATTCGTGGGATACCCCTCGGAAGACTGCCGACGATATTCTGTAGACAGTTGGCGCACCAGATAGGGGCTTGCGTGCTGTTTCCTTGTCGAACAAGATGGCTTTTCCACAGGCTCTTCGTCCCTCCCGCAGCCCGGCCAGATCTTCAACGCACCTTGAGCCAGTGCAGATCGATTCCTTGAGCCAGTGCAGACCGATTCTGCGCCAGATCTCCCGCAGCCCAGCCGGTCGGTCGGATCTCCCGCAGCCCAGCCAGTCAGATCGATCTCGTGGATCATCAACGCTGATGGAGTCGGAGTGCTCCTTGAGCTAGTGCAGATCGATTCTGCGCCGATCACCCCCGCACCTACGGTAGCAGATCTGATCTCGAAACTGCCTCCGGGGTCGCCTTCATCGATGACTCGCAGCTCGCTTCCTTGCTACCAGAGGAGGCAGATTAATAATGATGATCTGATCGCATCTATTGATCGGGTTGTTCTGAAGCTCGCCGATTGCCTCTCCATCGCCGAATCGGCTCTGGACACTCTAGTCCAGCACCGACCACCCACTGATCTAGATCTGCCAGAGGCTGCTCGGAAGACTCCAGGAGTTGCGGCTCTGCCCTTTGGGCTCACCAACGCTGCCACCACCTTCCAAGATGCCCTAAGAGGCAAATTCACCAACCAGGTGGGAGACATCCATCCTCTTGCCGACCAGATCGTCGACCAGCCTCCGCCGGCCATCAACATGCTCCACGTCGGCCGACGCTCTGGAGTGTCCCTCCAGACCATCCCGGAGGAGAATCCAGACTCCGAGTCCCAAGGCTCTACGGAGACCCTCGCCGAAACTTTCACCGAGCAACTTCCTCTCCCTCCTTTTCGACCGTCGACAGCCCCCCTTGGAATGGCGAGACCAAGGAGGAATGCGCCGCCCGTGAGAACCAGAACATCAACCGCACGCAACGCTGAGCAAACGAGAATGCCCTTGCGATGGCCGAGCAATAGCTCGACTCGCAAGGAAGGCCACTCCAGCGCAACCTCGATGATGAGTTTCTCCGCGTTGATGGCCATGGCCGCCAATGAGCTCGCCCGGCTCCCGTAGACATTAGAGGTCACCAAGGTCGCCGTAATGCTTAAAGCGTCGCATTATCCGGTCAATGAGATCCGCCAGGAGCAGAGATCTTTATACTCCACAACTTCGATTCGCCAGTCAGTCGCCACAAGATCTGATCGCCGCCCAAGTCGCTTCACCGACCAGCGCCACGACGATAAGCAACCCCTCTAGGCAGACCTAGGGGCAACCATATTGAACATCACCGCCAACCCGACCAGGACGTTAGAGTGCACCTCAACAATCTTTGAGATGCACGACGGCGTATCGACGAATGCCGCTTCGGTTGCCATGAAGATGAAGTACGCCGCCGCTAGGAGTATGAGCAAGAGTACGGTAACCCGGACTCAGCTCTCGAGCCGCTCGCTGACGGCAACGCTGCCGACGATGGCGTCGACAACCCCGAGGGGCCACAACATTCACAAGAGCGCTCCGAACACTTTAGTGGCCTCATGGTTTCAAAATCACTAGGGTCGAGCCCTATGAAGGAAGGATGAACCCGACACAGTGGCTACAGGCTTATGCCATTAATGTCTGTGCCGTCGAAGGATACACCAGTGTCATCGCAAACTATCTCCCCATCATGCTCACACCAGCCGCCATGAGCTGGTTTACAAGCCTTGCCCTGGACTCCATCGGATCCTAGGAAGAGCTGAAAAAAGTCTTCACCAACAATTACATGGCTATGTGTACTCGGCCGGGCACCAAGCATGATCTAAACCGCATCAACCAAAAGCCATCTGAGCTCCTCCGCAGCTACATCTAACGCTTTTTCGAGATGAGGAATTCTATTCCAAACATCACGGAAGCCAAGGTCATCACTGCCTTCATCCGAGGACTCCATCACCGTGAGCTTCACTCCAAGTTCAACCGCAAGCCACCCACTAGGATTGGGGAGATGATCACAACCGCCAACCAGTACGATGACGCCGAGGAAGTCGAGGTGCGCTTCAATGAGGATGTGGGCACTCATCGCCCAACACGTTGCTACGACGATCGCTCCGACGACTGATGCCACAACGACTGCCGCTTCGACGACCGTAGTTACCATCGTGATCGGCCAGAAGGGCCCAAGACTAGTCAAAATCACCGCCGCCGGCCAGACCACATCATCGCCACCGTCAATGAACCTTGCGCCAAGCACAACTATGACGAGCAGTACAAAAAGATCCTTGATGGCCCGTGCCCTCTCCATAAGAACGCTAAGCACAAGATGAAGAACTGCCTCAGTTTGGCTAAGGAGTTCTAGGACAAAAAGCTGGACGACAACACCAACGATGGAGCCAGAGGTCGCCGACCACCTGGGGGCAATAACAATGCCTTCGAGGACCACGACAAGGTGGTCGCCACAATCTTCAGGGGCCTCTCCTCCACCGAAAGTAGAAGAGAACGGAAGCTCACTGCACAGCGGGTGCTCGCCGTCACCGCAGAAGACGCCACCGCTAACGCCAGCTATCGCCCATGGTCCGAGGTCCCCATCACATTCAGTAGGTCCGACCAATGGGCGAACATTCCCTACACAGGGTGTTTCCCCTCGTCCTCGACGCAACCGTCCAGAAAGTACTTTTCAGAAAAGTGCTCGCCGATGGTGTGAGCGCTCTGATTCTCCTTTTCGTCGGAGCCCTAAAGGAGCTGGGCCTTGGGTTAGAAGATCTCACACCCTCCGACTCCTCCTTTTGGGGTGAGGTACTTGGTAGGGCCTCCAAACCACTAGGAGAGATCACCCTACCAGTACAGTTTGGCATGGCAAGCAACTACCACGTCGAGCACATCAACTTCTACGTCGCCGACTTCAACACCGCCTACCACGCCATACTTGGCCGGCCAGCTCTGGGCAAGTTCATGGTTGTACTACACTATGCATATCTGGTGCTGAAGATGCCTTCACCTATAGGAGTTCTGGCCCTGCGGACCAACCTCTCCATCACCTACACCTGCGAGACAAAGAGTCTCACCCTCGCCGAAGCCACCGACCTCTCCATCCAGATGGCTAGCATGGTCACCGAAGCCAAGACGTTGCCCACTGACGACATGGAGATCCCAGAGCTGGAGCCTCCCCGTGCCTCCGCCAAGTCCAAGGAAATAAAGGAGGTCAGCCTTGGCCTCGACGACCCCTCCAAGACCGTGAAGATTGGGGCTCACCTTGACCCCAAATAGGAAAGCGCGCTCATCTCCTTCCTACGTTCCAACGCTGGCGTGTTTGCTTGGAAACCTGCAAACATGTAAGGGGTACCACGGGAGAAGATCGAGCACTCCTTGAATGTCTCGCCGACCGCCAAACCGATCGAGCAGAAACTCTGCCGATTTGTGCCAGACAAGAAGGAGGCTATTAGGGTAGAAATAAAATGGCTCTTAGCTGCCGGATTTATAAAAGAAGTGTATCATCTTGAGTAGTTAGCAAACCCTATTCTCGTTCAAAAAAAGAATAAAGAATGGAGAATGTGCGTTGATTACACTGATCTTAACAAACACTGCCCTAAAGACCCCATCGGTTTGCCTTGGATAGACGAGGTTGTAGACTCCACTGCCGGCTGTGAACTGCTCTCCTTCCTTGACTATTACTCCGGCTATCACTAGATCTCCCTCAAGGAAGAAGACTAGATCAAGACATCGTTCATCACGCCCTTCGGTGCGTATTGCTACACCACCGTGTCCTTCGGACTCAAGAATGCCGGGGCGACTTATCAAAGGGCTATCCAGATGTGCCTCAATCAACAGATTGGCCGCAACGTCAAAGCTTACATTGATGATGTGGTCGTCAAGTCCAAGACCACCAATGATCTTATCGCCAACCTTGAAGAAACGTTCGCCAACCTAAAAAGGTACCGATGGAAGCTGAACCCTTTAAAGTGCATCTTTGGAGTTTCATTCGGTACACTCCTAGGCTACATTGTCAGTGCACGAGGCATCGAGCCCAATCCTGACAAGGTCTCCGCCATCACCAACATGAAACGGCCAACATGCGTCAAGGATATACAGAAGCTTACAGGCTGCATGGCTGCCTTAAGCCGCTTCATATCGCGCCTCGGCAAAAAAGGGCTACCTTTCTTCAAACTCCTCAAAGCCTCCAAGCATTTTCCTGGTCGGAGGAGGCAACATAGCTTTCGAGTAACTCAAGTTGTTCCTAACAAAGCTTCCGATCATGACGGCGCCACGGCCAGATGAAACCCTCCTGATCTACATCACCGCTACTTCTCGTGTTGTCAGCACAGCCATTGTGGTCGAACGTGAGGAGGCCGGGCAGGCCTATAAGGTGCAACATCTGGTATATTTCATCAGCGAGGTTCTTAACGAGCCCAAGACTCGTTATCCTCAGGTCCAGAAGCTGTTGTACGCCGTCCTGATCACGTCGCGCAAGCTCCATCACTACTTCGAGTATTACAAGATCGCCATGGTCATCGAGTTCCCTATGGGGTACATCCTCCTCAACAAATAGGCCAACGGTCATATCATCAAGTGGGCTATCGAGCTTGGCACTTACTCCATTGAATTCAGAAGCAGGCCTACCATCAAGTCTTAGGCGTTCGCTGATTTCATCGTTGAATGGACCAAGATTCAAGAGCCCATCGCTGCCACCTACCCCGAGCACTGGGTGATGTACTTCGACAGCGCCCTTAACATCAACGGTGCTGGTGCAGGCATCCTGTTTGTTATGCCGACCAAGGATAAACTCTGATACATTCTCCGAATACACTTTCTGGCCTTCAACAATGCCGCCAAATATGAAGCATGTCTCCACAGACTCCGTATAGCCATTGAGCTTAGTGTCAAATGCCTCATGGTATACGAGGACTCTGCGCTAGTCATCAACCAGCTCAACAAAGACTGGTCCTGCACCAACGAGAAGATGGATGCATATTGGGTCAAAATCAGGAAGCTTGAAGGGAAGTTCTATGGTATCGAGTACCACCATGTGGTATGCGACCATAATTAGCTCACCGATCACTTGTAGTTAGGCTCCTCTCGTGCCATGATTCCGCCGGGGTCTTCGTTCAAGATCTTCTGGCGCCATCCATTAAGGAAGAAAAGGAAATTTAGGAAGTTCCCCTCGCCGAGCAGCTGGTACTTACAGTACCTTTGCCGGCCGTCGATTGGAGGGAACAGTTCATCAAGTATCTCTCCAGCGCCGAAGTACCCGCCGATAAGACTGAAACCAAATGCCTAATCCGTCGAAGCAAGCATTACATGCTGGTGGACAGCAACTTGATGAGGAAAAGTGCTAAGGAATGGATTCTACAAAAATGCATCACCTAAGAAGACAGAGTGAAGCTACGTCTCGAAATTCACTCTGGCTCCTGTGTCAACCACGCGGCCTCGAGAACATTGGTTGGCAAAGCTTTCCGAGCTGGTTTTTACTGGCCCACGGCCATCTCCGATGTAGAAGACCTCGTCCGACGTTGTGAAGGATGCCAATTTTTTGCCAAGTAGATACACGTGTCGGCATAAGAGCTGCAGACCATCCCAGTTTCCTTGCCCTTCGCATGCTGAGGACTAGATATGATTGGGCCTTTCAAGCCAGCACCAGGTGGTTTCTGGTACGTATACATCACCATCGACAAGTTCTCCAAGTGGATCGAGTATAAACCACTCGTCTCGGCTACTGCAAAGAAAGTAGTCGAGCTCTTTGAAGATATCATCCACAGATTCGGTCTCCCGAACAGCATCATTACCGACCTCGTAACTACGTTTACTGGCCATCACTTTTGGGACTTCTGTGAAGACTGGTGCATCTCCGTTAAATACATCTCCATTGCCCATCCTAGAGCCAACAGCTAGGTCAAACGGGCGAACGGCATGATCCTTGATGCCCTCAAAAAGAGGCTATATCAGAAAGAAGAAAACCATCCAGGCAGATGGCTCAAGGAGCTACCAGCTATAGTCTAGGGACTGTATACTCAAGCTAGTTGCAGCACCGGTGTGTCTCCATACTTCTTGGTCTACGACTTATAAGCCATACTACCAGCAGATATTGCCTTCCGAGCACCTAGGGTGGTGAAGTATGATGAAGAGCAAGCCGCATCTGTTCGGACAGAGGACGTCGACAGGGCCGAGGAAGAACGCCTAATCACTTGCATCCACACAGCCAAGTATCTAGAAGGCTTGCGGAGGTACTACAACCGCAACATCAAAGGTCATTCATTTGTTGTCGACGACCTCATTCTCCGTAGGAAACAAA
This sequence comes from Miscanthus floridulus, assembly GCF_019320115.1. Lineage (NCBI taxonomy): Eukaryota > Viridiplantae > Streptophyta > Magnoliopsida > Poales > Poaceae > Miscanthus > Miscanthus floridulus. The sequence continues at coordinate 4,334,846 of NC_089583.1, read as the reverse complement.
AAACCGAAGGGATGCACAAGCTCTCCTCCCCTTAGGAAGGGCCTTACGTCGTCAAAGAGGTTACTCGACCAGGGTCTTATCGCCTATGTGATAGACGGAGTCGATGTTCCCAACTCTTGGCACATCGAGCACCTCATACGTTTCTATCCTTGAAACGCCCTAGATATGTACTCTCCACTTTATGATGAATAGAGTTTTGGTCTCCATAATTTGTCTCCATTTTTTCTCCATTATGGTTTAAATCTCCACCAATGGTCGCCAAGCTCTACGCCACTCCATGATGAACTCTAATACAAAATTGCCATAACTGCGCCGACCACTTTTCTCCAAATCTCCAATGTTTTCGCCGAACGAGTTTCTCCAAATCGCCAAATACGTTTTCTCCAAATCGCCGAACAACGTTTTCTCCAAATCACCGAACAACGTTTTCTCGAAATTGCAAAACATGTTTTCTCCAAATCGACAACGTATTTTGCCACGTGTTTCTCCAAATCGCCGAAGATTTTTCTCCAAATCTCCAAGATATTTTGCCAATCAACGAGCAGCATACATTCTGTTCTGTTCTCTATGGAAAAGACCAAGTCTCTGATCTCTCCCTACACATGCTATGGGCTCCACGCTCTGTGTTATGGGTGGTCGGCTGTGGTTCCTTGGTCACGCCTGTTCCTCCTACATGTGCAGGGCTCCGCACTCAACGTTATGGACTATGGGCTAGCCAAGGCCGAGAGCTCAGTAAAGAACTAACTGCTCGGACACCACTTATACTACGTTTATCTCCAAGTTATTTTGCCAACCGCCGAGCAGCACACGTTCTGCTCTGTGCTCTATGGAGAAGACCCAGTCTTTGATCTCTCCCTATACATGCTACGGGCTCCGCTCTCTGTGTTATGGGTGGTCGGCTGTGGTTCCTTGGTCACGCCTGTTCCTCCTACACGTCAACGGGCTCCACACTCGACGTTATGGACTATGAACTAGCCAAGGCCATAGGGCTTAGTAACGAACTAACTGCTCGGATGCTACTTATACTATGTATAATTGCATTAGGGCTATTACTACAATGATTTTTCGCCACAAATACAGTCAAGCTGCATCACATGCACTTTATAACATTTATACACATACATAAATGTTTTCTGCGCTCTCGCGCGTCCAAACTACCCTCTAAAGATGTTATAGACAATACCCTCCGAGCAGATCATTATGCTCTGCCATTGCCGTCCGTCTCGCCGAACAGGTCTATATCGTCGGCTAGCTTCTTCGCTGCGTCCTCCACCTCATCCTCTAGCTGCTGGGTAGTGGGACCGAACCACCGCAAGGGCGTGAGTAGCGATGGTCACAATGGCATCATGGTTGAAGGTCTTGAAGTTCTCGCACGCTGCCTTGCACCTCTGGATGATGGTGTCCGAATGTTGTCGCCTGCCGTCAGGCTAAGGAGCCGGTTCTAGGTCAACGCAGTCGAGCACCGGTTTAATTGTGGTGACTACAGCATCGAAGTTATCCCTTTGGGTCCTAGCCTCCTGCACCAGCACATCAAACTGTGCCTTGGCTTTATGACGGTAGCCTGCAAGCATTGCAATGTTCCATCATACAAGGAAACTACTTCAACAGTAACTCCAACCAGGAGGTATTCACCTTTTAGCTCCTCGGCCAGTTTGTCTGCTCGCTTTGACTCCTTTGCCTTCTCCTGTCGGAGTTGTTTGACGGCCTGGCGTAGTTGGCCGAGCTCCGTGTCTTGCTCTACAAGCACAACAGTTATCACCAAAACTATGGTTGTTTAGCAATACAAAGTACATTCGCCGATATACCATACCTGCTTTCTGCTCGGATACACTTCTAAGATATTCAAATTTCTGTTCCAACTGCTCGGAGGCACGGCTCAGTTGTTTGGAGACAGTGGCTAGCTGCTCAGACTTGCTCTGCAGCTGCTCAGACGTAGCCGCTAGCTGCTCAGACAGGACCCCCCCTCTGATATTCCAGGTCCCGTGCGTTGGACTCTACAAGGTCTCACTCGCGTTGGGCCCTCTAGATGTTTCTCTCCGAGAGGTTCATTGCCTCCCTAAGTTTCTCGTTCTCCTCGGTGAGGGGCTCCATCCTCTTTATCAGTTGCTGCTGCTGCTCGGTAGTCCGAGTTATCCCCTACAATGTACAATGCTAATGACAAACTCCGATCTCCAACATCATAGACGAGCATTCCAGATGCAGTACTGACCTCAATTTGTTTCATTACTCCGTCGATGGTGGATTTCAGTCTCTTCATCTCCCTGGTGGTGTCTTCCTCCACGATAACCACCACCTCATCACCGTGCTTGCGAAGGATTCGGATGGATTGGAGTCAAGGTTCAGCACGCTCGATCTCTTCCACCTCGTCCTCTTCCGCCGTAGCTCGAGGCATCATCGAGGGGCTCTATGGCCGGACAGCGAGTCCGACCATCCCCGGCGATGCCTCAGGGGGCGCCATTTGCTCCTCAGCCACCACCGGCTTCGCCACCCCAGACTCTAGCACATCGCCGGCAACTCCAGCTTCTGCTCCTAAAGACCTGACGGTTCCTGTCGTTGCCTTGGGTATCATCGCCGACTAGTCTGCTATTGGCACCAATTGTTCGCCGTCACCTAGTCCACCAGCAGCGGTGGTTGACTCCTCCTTCGGCTGCCGAGCACTCGAGGACTCTAGGATAGGAGCCGCTAGCGTTGCCGCCACCCTAGGTTCAGCCCTCGGCTGTTCAACAGTCTGGACTAGCGGGGGTAGATCCTCCGTACGCTTTGCACTACATCAGATCGGCTCATCAGTCACTAGAAAAGTTAAGAAACTATAGCAAAGTGACTCCAAGACAAGGGTACTTATGGTTTGGTCTATCGGTTCAATTTCTTGAACCGGTAGTACCTGCCTGAGCCCCTAGGCACAGCCATGGGGTCAACTCCCGAGCTCTGGGGGGAGGTCCTGCCTCCTCCACAGTCGACCTCTGTTCTGCCTGCCGCTCTAGGACCCTCTCCGCTTGCCGCTCTGGGTTTACCTTCGCTTGTTGCTTGGGGACTCCTGTCGCTTGCCCCGTAGGGACTCCCGTCGTCTGCTGTGCGGGGACTTCCCTTGCCCGCTGCTCGAGTACATCCCTCGTCTGCTGCATCGGGACTTCTTCGCTTCCCCTTGATTGATCCTCCGCGCGTGTGCTGCATAGAGGCTCCTTCGTGCTCGGTGGAGGAGCTGTCAGAACTTCATCGTCATTAGACCAATCGAACACCGCGGTCCTTCGCGTTCGAGTGGTCTGATAATCACCAAGCGAGATGCCACCTGGTTTGAGGGGAGCAACAGCCACCGTCTTCCTCTTCTTCTGGGCCGGCTCGTCTGCCACTGCCCTCTTCTCCTGGGCTTTCTCCGACACTGGGGGAGGACTCTCCATCCGACCAGCATCCGTACCTCCAGACTCCAAAGAGACGCCGACGACACTTTCTTTAGGTTGAGCCGGTGGTCGTGCATCCACCGCTGGCAGCCAATCGCCCCTTGGCACACCTGAAAAGTCCACCGCCCTATCCTGCGAGTGGATCTTCGCATAAGTGAATCAGTCCACTGCTCAACAATGACAAAGGATAAAAAGCATCAGGAATACACAACTGAGATATTTACCTGAGGAGGTAGATTTTTGCAGTTAAAGGGCTTCGTATACCCTAACATGTTGAATAAGGCAAATAGAGCGAATAGCTCTGCCACCCGCTCTTCAACAACATCCCTCGATAGCATCTCCGGGCTCTCCCAGGTACCGTCAGTCTCCCCCTTGAACTCAAAGGCTAGCTGCGCCCTCTCCTTATAGGGCTGCACGTGGCGTACTATAAAGGTCGCCGCTACCAATCCGCCGTTGGTCCTCACTCCCTTTATTAAGGTAAGGAGCTCCCTCACTTGCTCCATATCAGCACTGCTCGGTGTCTCCGACCAGCTCCTCTGGCTCTTCGGGATGTGGTCGACGTCGCAGTAGACGGTTGGGTGGCTCTGTTTCATGTAGAACCACCTGGCGTTCCACCCCTTCACTGATGTGTTCAGCAGCATAGGAAGGTACTCGCCCGCCATCCCATCGTGCAGTTGAAGGTACACCCCGCCGACCACCTTGGAACCACCGCCGCCTCTCTTCTTTAGCAAGAACAGGTGACGGAAGAGGTTGAAGTGGGGGAGGATTATGAGATATGCCTCATAGAAAAGGATGAAGATTCAGATGTGCAAAATGGTATTGGGATGGAGGTTGCACAGACTAACCACCCAGAGCTCCAACAGATCCCTCAGGAATAAATGAAGAGGAAATCCCAACCCGCGCCAGAAATAATCCTCGAATACCACCACTTCATTGGTATGAGGCGTTCGGAAGGACTCACCAAGGGCCGGCCGCCATCCAGCAGTAGCACGGTCTGGAAGAATGCTAGCTTCCACCAATCTATTGAGTTCTGCCTCTCCCGTTCGCGACGACACCCACTCTTCATCACGCCGGGCTCTGGCGCCCGCCTTCTTGGGGCTTATCTTCTTCGGTTTCGCAGCTCCCTTCTTCGGCGCTATCTCCAGATCTGATTAGGGTTTGGTAGTAGAAGCAAATGTGGATGTGAATCTGGAAATGCGAGGGCTGAGGAGGATGACAAAATGGCAAAGTGGCAAAGGTGGAAACGCGGGATATGGCAGCACAGTTATAAAGCATTTTCCCCACCCTATCGCATTCGAGGGTTTTTGGGAAACCGTTCCTGTGATTTACACCTCTACGAATTCTTCGCAATAGCAAGGTGGGCCATAACCTGCGCTTTCACGCAACCACAACCCACATCGCTCATTTATCGCCACCGTTGGTTGTCACTCGCTGAATAATCGCCAACTTCTCCGCAATTTATTGAGGCTCAGTAACCATTACTGTACAACCATTACTCTGGTTTTTTCTCCAGGATTGGATTTCTCCGATATCTCCATTTGTGGCTCGGGGACTGCCTGCCTGCTCGGCTAGTTTTTTACTATTTTTTCTATTTCTGACCCTAGCACCACATGACTACGTCATCTACTATCAGGCTCGGGGACTAAGTGGGCACACTTCACCTTACGGTGAATGTGTTCTCTCTCATTTCGGGGCTACGCCCGTGGACTGGCTGCCTGCTCGGCTAGTCTTTTACCATTCTTCTACTTTGGACCCTGGCACCACATGACTACATCATCTATTGTCAGGCTCGGGGACTAAGTGGGCACACTTCACCTAGCAGTGAGTGTGCTTGTTTTATTCTGGAAGACTCCGCACCGCTTGAAGCTGAAAAAGGTTATCTCCTTTTCTAGTGGTCGGACTCTAAGTGGGCACACTTGGTTCACCGTGAAGAAATTTTTGATTCTGAACTTGAGCTCCTTACACCCTTATGGCAAGCCGTATTTGGTTCACACTGCTCGGTGACAGTTCACGCTGCTCGGCAACTGCTCGCAACTGCTCGGCAACTCATCACGGTGGTCGGACCATGAGTTTGACTGCTCGGCCGTGTTCGCACCTGCTCTGACAAGCTCAAGACGGTGTTGCACAACGGGTACAAGGTGCTCGGGGACTAGCTGTGGGGGGTATGACCCCGGATACCCACGACAGACCACATGGGTTGCGCCCTCAGGGGCGGCCCAGCCCACAAGACAAAGCCTTGTGGGGCACGACTCTGCTCGGCGCCTCCCGCAAGACATCAGGAAGATATCCTGAAGATACTACGAGATCTGTTAGGATATGTATGATCCCAAGATTTCTGTAATCAGTTATTACTTTCCGGTTATCTCTTAGATCTAACCGACTTGTAACCCTGCTCCCCGGACTATATAAGGTGGGCAGGGACCCCCTCCAAACTCACGCAATATCATACGATGGCTAATACAAACCAACAGACCACATGAGTAGGGTATTATGTCATACTGACGGCCTGAATCTGTCTCACTCGTGTGTCTCTGTTGCCTTCTTGTTCTTGATCTCACGCTTCTCTGCCGATCAATCTATTTTCGTGGGATACCCCTCGGAGGACTGCCGACGATATTCTGTCGACAACGTTGCAATAAAAAAAACGGAGAAACAGGAAAAACACACGGCACTTTGGACTGCTTAACGATCTGGAAGGATATGGTCAACACATGTGCATGGAAAATTGAACTGGACCAACCTACTGCTTGATGAACCTTGAACCCTTAATATTAGTGGAGCTACTCTTAGTACAACTCGATCATTTAACCCCAGCTCCTGCTCACCCTCCTACACCTTCATTCCTGAGCGCGTGTCTCCAAATGGACATTCTCCTCTCTTCAGTTCTTGGTGAGCTCACATCTAGATCCATAAATTTCTTCACCAGCAAAGTCTCCAACAGGACTCTGTTCGACGTGAAGGATCGCCTCCACAAGGTCTTGCTCAGAGCACAAGTTATCATTGATGAGGCCATGGTGCGGCACATCACAAACCAAGCTATGATCATCCAGCTGGGCATGCTAAGAGATGCCGTGTACCGAGGTTACTACATGCTCGACACCTACATATACCAACCTAACAACGAGGAGGAAGCCAAAGATCAGGTTATGAGACAGTACTCTTCATCTCTATCAATAGTAAATTCTGTAAAGCGTCTATGTCTGTCCAGTAGAGGTGATCGTCTGGCTTTGAAAGAGCTTCAAGAGATGGTTGACAATTTAAGCTCCATGATCGTTGATGCGAATGAGCTCGTCCTGTTCTTGACAAGTTACCCTCGCCTCTATCGCCAACCTTACAGCATGCATCTCCAACTGGCCTACTGCATGTTTGGCCGCCAAATGGAAGCACAACAAGTGATCAACTTCTTGTTGCACCAACAACCTAATAGTGTTGAGGAACTGGATGTGATGCCGATTGTTGGAGCAGGCCATGTCGGCAAGAGCACCCTTGTCGCTAATGTTTGCAAGGATGAAAGAGTACGTGCTCATTTCTCAGGAATCTTGTACTTTGACATCCAGGGTTTCGCAGATGACGACCTAGTTGCTTTCAAAGATGAATGTGAACTCAAGCATCGAAATCTCGTATCGGAATCAAACTTGGAAGGAAGGCTGCTCATTGTTATTGAGTTAATTGGGGATATTAATGAAGATTCATGGAGTAGGTTGTATTCTACTTCTAAAGAGTATGCACCAAAGGGTAGTAAAATCATAGTGACAAGCCGGTTTGAAAATATTGTTAAATATGGAACAGCACAAACTCTAACTATGAAGTATCTCTCCCATGAGGCATTTTGGTATTTCTTCAAGACACTTACGTTTGGAAGCATGGATCCTAAGATGCACCCAAGGCTCACACACATGGCTATGGAAATAGCTAGGATGGTGAGAAGATCCTACATTGGTGCAAACATCCTTGCTTGTTTGCTGAGGGATAACTTCAACGTCCATTTTTGGTGCAAGATTCTTGCTGTCTTGAGAGGGTACATTCGGAACCATTTCTCCAGATTTGATGAGCATCCGTGTGATCGTCTAAACCAGAATAGACCTGCACTTATTATGAGATTGGCTACATCATCTCAAGAGATTGTTGGTCATCGGTATCAACGCTTTTCAGAAGAAGAGGTTCCGACGATGAAACTCCAAGATGTAATGTATGGAAGTGTAAAGGTTGATGGAAAATTTGAGGTGCTAGCATGGAGGTCTCCTATACCACCCTACTATAGTTATGTCCACACTTGTGAGACCCGACAGATAAAAGCTAGATCTGCGAAGAGGAAGCGTCCTATATAGCATGCTTTGTTAGTTTCTTCACAAGGATATGTTCATTGTACGAATATATAAATTATGTGTTTCTTATGATGTCCAAAATGTTAAAACATCATGAAAGAGGTAGAATTGCTATTACGTTGTCACGTGTAACAAGTGTTTTAGCTTTGACAGAATAATATATTGTGTATATAGCCATGCGAATTTGCTTCTTGTAACAAATTAATTACACGCTGCAGATTGGTCGATCGGTGGTGTCAAGGACTGCAGAAGAGAGAAGCTCTCACTTGCATGCTCCGTTTCCATGTGCAGTGCGTGGACCTGTTCCATTTTCCATGTGGCATCATAATTTAGTTTCCCGACACAGTAATAGAAAGGTATGCAGCACAGGAAGATAAAAATGAATATATACATTACTATTGGGAATATATATCCAAGTGTAACTTCTAAGTCTGCAGTTGTTGTTATCCAACAATGGAGAACGATTACAGAAAACGTTAGATGACCATTGCGCACAAATTGCTCCTTCAGTTTCTCCCTTATTAATTACAAGGTTTCTATTTCTCAAACAATTGGCCAACGGAAGGTCACAGATGACAGAACAAAGTTGTCTGCTGCCATTTTCCACACGGCGAGGCAGGAATTCTAAGCTGCAAGTAGTAGAGTCTCTATCTTTGACCATTCAGGCCAGAAAACACCAAAGCCAGTCTTTGCATGGCCCATGGTCCATTTTCCTCTCATTGCTGTCCCTTTTTCATCCTTTTTTCAGGCAACGCCGATCTGGATTTTGGGTGCCGGCCCGAATGCAAGTACAGAATGAAGTTGCTAGCAGACAAGCAGCATCTAAGGGGCCGTTTGGTATGGCTCCAGGCAGCTCCGGATTCGACCGACACCCTGACACGGAACACTGTAGCCCGGAGCTGTTTTTCTCTCACCACCTTTTTTTTCCTCTCACTGTAGTGTGGTTACTGTTCACGGAGCTGGTGAAGCTCCAATTTCTGGCTTCTCCGGCTCCGGTTCTGACACGCTACAGTGCATAAGCCGAAGCATCTCGGAGTGGTACCAAACGGGGCCTAAGTTTTCAGGCAAGGAAAAAGGAATACATGGTTAACTGATAATGTCTCCTTACATCTTACAAGCCTATTGGTTCACAGACTCCAGCACCTGGGCTCATTTTAGACTCAGATCCAACGGTTCACAACCTAGTTACAACCCAACCAAGTCACAACTCGCATGCACCCTGTTGCATCGCATAATAGATGTACAGCGTCTAGTATACTCTATTCCAGTCCCTCAACCTCGACCGTAAAAAATCATTCGGCAATAGTAAAACTCACCTCACTAATGTAGTGTATATCAGACAATGCTCGTTCGACTCTTTATGGCCTTGCCAAACTAGTATAACTGTATATGATTGATGTGACATTATTTAGCATTAGTTAATTTAATCGGATCGTACACCTCCTAAATTAGTTAGCTTGTCCATTGGCCTTGTCCGTAATGTGGCTAGCCTAGCCCTACATCAACCTACTCTGTGCATGTCGTGGACTTCATCGGCGCTGAAATATACTCCCTCCATCAAAAAAAAAAAAAAAAAAAAAGAGTGATGCTATGAGATTCGTTCTGGTTAAATTTTCTTATGTTTGACTAGCTAGATTTATAGAAAATATTAGGAACATTTATATCTTCAAATAAATTTATTATGAAAGTATATTCAACGATTCATCTAATGATATTAATTCTGCATCATAAATATTAATATCTTTTTTATATATATTTGGTCAAATTTGAAAGTCTTGAGACTTCTCGAAAAAATGATAATGACACTTTTTTAGAACGGATTCTTCTATGTTAAAAAATATATATATGCTTAAGTTAATGAAAATTTGTAATTAAAAAGCTGCAAGAATGAATACTGACATCTTGACTCCTGAGTATTTCGCTGGCAAAAAGCACAGAAAAAGTGGAAACGGTTGCTTGCAGCACTGATATGACTGTAAGTAAGATCTGAAGAACGTTGAAATGGCTGCTTGAGGCAGCATACATGTGTTCATTTATGAAATTATCCATGTTTTGTGTGGTATTCCTCCCATTCATTAATTTAGAATGTTGGTTAATTCAATTTTGAACGGGAATGTCCATCTTCTATTCTATCTATATCTATATCGCCTATACTGCTCTACGTCTAATTTATATCTATATCTATACCTATCTAATATTAAAGTGTAAAAAAAATCCCTCCTCCAAATTTTTGTCTGTCACACTCAATCTTGGTCCATCAATCCCTCAACTCCCCCGACTTTACTAAGAGTTGTAGTACATGATGAATTTGAGATAAGAGTCTTAATTTATTCAATGTTCTGTTCATGATCTGAATGCACGATCTTTTCTCATACGAATTAAAATAACATGCATCCAACAAACGATATATAATCTAATTCAAAGACGTATTGCAACAGATGATACATGATGTACATTTTGTTGCAAATGCTAGCATGTTTGCTAGTATAATATTAAAGAGCAAAAGTTTCTTCCTCCAATTAATTGGTTCATCACATACTCTCTCCGTGTCTACGTGCCCCTCCACTCTCCAGCGTATAAAAGTCCATGCCAGCTTTACTGAGAGTGTAGTACAAATTTAGAAATTAGAGTCATAATTGGTTTATTATCTTGTATATGACCTGAACACAGGGCCCATGCCATATGAGTTAGAATATCACAGGATAAACTGCAGTATACAGAGTCTGATTCCAAAAGTTAAACAGATGATGCAAGATATTTTTGCTAGTATAGAATAATATTAAAGAAAGAAGTGATTCTTCGGTCCCTTTTTTCACTTTCCAAAGGCTGTCTCATCCTTCGTGCCTCCTATGTGACCAAGATTTAAGACTCATGCTCATATGAGTTATAACAATTCAAGTCTACCGATAATATGGAGTTCGATTTTAAGATGTATTGGGTTCCGTTGTAACGCATAGGAACTTTTGATAGTAAATAAATAAATAACTTATACTATGATGAGGTCATGGTCCAACCAACGATGAACAGCATTCAACTGTCCTCAAACATGCTTGAATCTGAACAACTTCCAAACCAGATGATTCCGCTAATTAATTTAAAATTTGGGCCAAGCAAAAACAAAAGTAACAGTACAGGATGCATTGCAGTCCCACTCGTTGCATCGCACTGGATTGAGAAGCTGGAGCCCAGGGAACACGAAGCCGGAGGCTACTGACAAGAGTTGGGATGCAAGGCGGGTTATCCACGAATCTAGAAATAGGTTTAATTTTTTTGGGTAATATAGATAGCCTACATTACATTTATTTGCGGGTTCATGGACAACCCACCTTACATCCCTAGGTGAGAGACACGCCACTGAGTGGAGCCCCTAGCCACAACCATATATGTGCATGACAAATGAGCAAAGTTGGGATTGGGCATAGAACTAACCCTTCGAATTTTGTTAGAAATAGTTGCTAAGAAGAAGACAATACCAAATGAAAATCATTGTGATCTTTCCAAGCGATCTCTTAGAGTCAAAGAAAGGGTACTTTGGATATTTCGCATATATGAGATGGAAGACCTAACGGTGAAGTCTCACAGAATTCGACGAAATGTCATTCAAGTAAGAGATTTTCGTTTTCAGGACTTATGTTCAAGAAAAAAAGGCCACAAAAAGAAGACAGTTTTTTAGAGACCATACTTGTAATTCTCTCTAAATTCTTTTGTTGAAAAAATCATTGTAATTTCTCCCTTTGATTAAAGATAAATAATAAATAAATTACAGGTACTATCGGCACCAAAGCCCTGAAGCGCATGGGCCAAGGCCCAACAGCCCATGGGCCGGCTTACCTTCACCAGCACAAAAATCCAAATCCTTCCGAGGAGGGATGCAGAGCGAGCGCGGAGCCGATCGATCCGGCCGATGGGTCGTCCACCGAGCACTAGCACTAGCACCGGCGCTGCCGCCGCGGTGTTCCGCTTCCTCCCGTCCGAGGTGGCGGAAATGGAGGCGCACCGCCTGCAGCAGCTCAGCGACGGCGTCATCATCCCCACCCACGCCATGCCCGAGCGTGCCGGCAAGGTGCTCATCCAGCCCAGGCAGGTCAGTCGATCTGGATCGATCTGCTAGTACCTTCTCCTTCCTTGTCAAATTGCTAGGGTTTCGATTTATATGATGTATGATTACTAGGGTTGCTTTGATCCGATCTAGGAGTATACGGGATTGAAACTTGGATTCGATCGGCATGCAGGTGTGGAAGTGGTTCCAGAACAAGCGCTACTCGCTCCCGCCCAACACCACCAGGGCTGTGCACCACGGCTCCTCCTCCTCCTCAGGGGATTCACTTACTGCCACTCTTCACATGCTCTACGGGGACCGGATGAGTTGGTATATATAGGACGGGATCAACTGAGATTTTTGCATGAGCTCCCACTTGGTGCTGCAAATGCAAATGCACGGAAACCGACCTGAATGCTGCTGCATGTAAGGTTTTGTTCCTTGTCAAAGGGTTTCCTCGGACGAATTCATGCAAAACTGACATAGTTTTTGGCGGCTTTTAAGAGACTCTGGCCCTTTTTGGAATAGCTTAACTTATAGAAAAAGCCAGCTTTTCGCTATCCTCCTTCAACAGCCACTTATTGGAAAAGTTCGAGCTAGCTAGAAAAGGCTAACCGTTTGGTACATGGCTTTTCTCCTCCAATTCCCATGCAAGCTTCCTTGCCAGATCTCGTGGATCTCGGCGATGAAGACGAAGGGGAGCTTGTGGGCGGCAGCCTCTCAAGGGCGACGAGCACCCTCCGTAGCTTGGTGGATCCTGTAGAGAGGCCACGAGCGGCAATGAGGCATGTACCATGGCGAGGCGGCGACGGATGATGAAGATAGAGGAGACGAAGATGGTGGAGGAGGGGGCACTGGCCGGAGGGGAGGCGGCGGAGGGAGCGCCGGCGGGGGGCGGGGGAGGGAGGCAGTGGCGGTGGGGAAGGCGACAATGGAGGAGAGGTTAGAGGTGGTGGGGAAGGAGGTGTGTTCACAAGGGGGCATGGAAGGAGATGTAGTCGAAGCGCAAGGCTAAGGATGGGTACGCGAATTCATTTATTTATTCTAACGCTCAATTCTGCATGATTTCTAATCATCTTGCTGTTTTTCTCGCAGTCGACATCACATGGTGGCCAGCCTTGCTCCATCTTCAAGGCATTTGCTATCACTACTGGACGCAGGGTCTTTGCCGAGGGCCTGAAGCCCTCGGCAAAGGCTCTTCAGCCGTCGGCGAAGGCTTTGCCGAGGGCAGCCCTCGGTGAAGAACCCTCGGGAAAAAAAACGTCGGCGAAGGACTCTTTGCCGAGGGCCTTTTATCGGGCACTCGGCAAAGTATTTGCCGAGGGCTAACGGCGACCCTCGGCAAAGTAAAGTAGCCGTTAGCTACGCGGTTATTTTCCACGGCTTCTTTGCCGAGGGCTGACATACAGGCCCTCGGCAAAGACCTATTTTCTTTTTTTTTCTCGGAATTTCTTTGCCGAGAGCTATATCTAAGGCCCTCGGCAAAGACCTACGTTTTTATTTTTGTCTCGGAATTTCTTTACCGAGGGCTGTGTTCAAAACCCTCGGCAAAGACCTACTTTTTAATTTTTCCTGGGAATTTCTTTGCCGAGGGCTATGGTTAAGGCCCTCGGCAAAGACCTGTTTTTAATTTTTCCTGGGATTTTCTTTGCCGAGGGCTATGGTCAAGGCCCTCGGCAAAGACCAGTGAAAATTTTCAAGCATTCCACCTGTTTCTTGCTTTCCATGCAGACAAAATATATATATATATATATTCAACAGCAGAAATATCCCACAAATATCACAATCATCACATATATCACAAATATCACATATATCTCACAGATATCACATGTATCATCACAAGTCCAAATTCAACAATTCCATAAGTCCACAATCTAACTCAAGTGTCAAGTCCACAAGTTCAAATCCGACTGAGGCTGGCCAACCTCTCCAACCGTCTGGCCTCTGCGTCACCAACCTTCCCAACCGTCTGGCCTCTGCGTCGAGGGTGGTGTAACGAAGCCTCCAGAATCAGGTGACGCACGAGGGGGGTTATTGGAACCCGCCGACTGAGGCTGCACAAACAATTATATGCTTATGTGAGATTGCAGTAATTATTGTAGGACTACAGTTTTAGTATTTAGACAGAAACCTATCAAAATTTTTATAGCTAATGTTGTCTGGGTTTCTATGTCATACAAGCAAATCAGTAGCTAGTGTTCTCTGGGTTTCTATGTCACACAAGCGAGTAGTGAACTTTAACGCTTACAGGAGTAGCTGCAAACACGTGCGGCACCTGAGGCGGAGGAGCTGACATCTGCACAGGCACACCCGTCTTCTGCCCAAGAGCTTGCATGATTTGCATCATTTCTGCAATCCTGACCTCCTGGGCCTGCCGAGCGGCCTGCTCAGCCTCCAGCCGAGCAGTGAGGGCCGTGATCTGCGCCGTCTTCTCGTTGTTCTGGGCCTGCAATATTGCACTCCAATATTTCAGTAATGCAAAACTAACTCAAGTGTGAGAATATTAATTTACGACGAGTAAAACAATAATTACCTCGAGCGCATCGACCCGCTGCAGTGTCGGAGTAGGCCGTGAGCGTATGGGCTGGCTAGGAACTCGTGCTCTGTGCTCAGGAGCTGGCTCAGAGTGGGAACAGTGGTGGGGTCGATGGCGGCGTTCGCAATCCACGTCCGGCCATGCTTCCTGCCGCCACCGAGCCTCATGATGGCCTCGGCATCAATGGGCTCGGTGCGGACGTCGTACTCTGGCCCGTGCCGCTGCTGTACCGCCGACGTGTACTCCTGGACTTTAGTGTACACGTTAGGGTCGGAGTATGCCTCGCGAGGGGCAGCCGGGTCCCAGGTGATGTTGCCGGCCACCCTGGTCTGGTGGGACATAGCCCACGCCGTGAACATCGAGACATCCTCGTCCGGGTGCGCAGCCTCCTGCGAGAAAGGCGGCAGGTGGTGAGCAATCAGGCATACGTTAAGCGTGAAACTAAATAGAAGAAAAATCACTTACATATGCCGATTTGAATCCGGGGAGACTCCTGCTGCCTTGATGGTGAGTGGCAGCTGGCCTGAGCATACGCAGTGCCTGCTGAGACTCGTGCTTCTCTATGTAGGCCGGGGCAGTGGAGAGTCGCAGCGCCGACGAGGACAATCGACTACTCTGAAGCTCCTTTGACGTCCTTTGCTCTGCAAAAAAAAAGGGTATAAGTTAAAAATTTCGGCAGAACCTCCCCTGTACGGGGAGGTTTCCAAAACCTGCAAAAAAAATCGGCTCGATGGCCAACACCCACATTCACGGCACAAAGGCCGACACATCAACAATGGGAGGCACGAAGGCCATCCACATCAAAAAACGGCGCGATGGCCGACAACCCATGGTTTTACCTTCTACTCGACCGAGGGACGGGGAAGTGAAGGTGACGGCAAGGTCGTCCAGACGAGGCCGTTATCCAGAACCACCTGCATTGCATGCCCAAGTAATTGCTTCAAAACATGACCCGCTTAGACAGTGAATAAAACAAGTGCAACTGCAGAAAAGTACTGAACCAGTAAATCCTAAATTTACACGCTCTACTGAACAATGTGTTCATCAGCGTACTTTCATTTCGTTAATTATCATGCCAATAATCAAACACCTACTTGTAACGGTTAGCTAGATTAATCATAATGAAAGGCAGTACATCATAATGAACAGAGTGCAAGAACCAAGAAGACGTCAAGGTGACCGGCAGGTTGGCCGCAAGGAGGCACACGTGTTTGTGCCCCTGTGCAGTAGGGGGCTACCTAGGCTAGGCGGCGAGGGTCATGTTCTTGTCCCAATGAAAGCGCCATCTTTGTATTTGGCTTCTATGGGAACTGGACCATCCAACACTAGGTGGAGGGCTCGAGGCCAAACACCATTGGAGGCTCAGCGTTAGATGGACCGACGGACAAACACAACAACAATCACATCGTCAATGTCTACTATAACATTTGATATTTTTATATAATAAAAAATATCAACATTTTCATTTATATCTCCAACTACAGGGATGGATTTCCCACGCCCCCTCCATCCAAGTGCAGGATCCAGGACCAAAATCTAGGAGGGGCGGAGTAAAACGACCAATTTGGACTGCGCTGGCCGAATCCGCACTCGTCTAAGATTGAAACGGGCACTTACCTCCTACTGAGGCATCGCAGAGCAGAGGCCACGGGATCTGACTGAGACCCCCCCCCCCCAGAAGGAAACGACTCGCGACAACCACGCACACACGCGCTGCGTCTGGGCGGCGAGGCGAGCAGGCAGCCCCGAGGCAGCCGCCGGGCGCCGTACTGCCTGCCGCGCGCGGTGCGTAAGGCGAGCCCCGCGTGCGTGTCACCGCCGGCGCCGCGGAGGGGAGGGGAGGGGAGGGGGAGGAGGAGAGGGGTTGCGGTTACCTGCGCCTGCGCTTGCTGGCGGGCGGGCCTCTCCGCGCCCGCGGTTGTTGCTCCGGCGAAGCGGAACGGCGCTGCTCCCTCCTCCGGCGTCCCGATCGTTTGGGTCCCCCTCCTCCCGTTGGCTCCTCGCGGTGTGGCGTGCGCGGCGGCGGCCTGCCGGCTGCGGCGGCAAGCGCGCGGCGGCGGTCCTAGCGTGCGGCCGAGCGCGCGGTGGCGTGCGCGGCGGCGGCGGCGGCTGACCAGCGGCAGTGGCGGCTCGGGCGGGCGCGGCTTGGGATAAGGCCGCCCGCCCGGCCGTTCCCTTTTTTATATGGGGGCGCCTCTTTGCCGAGGGCCTAGATCCAGAGCCCTCGGCAAAGATTTTTTTATTTTTTTATTTAATTTCTTTGCCGAGGGCCAACATCCAAGGCCCTCGGCAAAGATGTTTTCTTTTTTATTTCCGCCGGCGCCATCCCGTTCAAAATATTTGCCGAGGGCCTGTACAACGGGCCCTCGGCAAAGAGTTTTATTTTTTTATTTCCAAATTCTTTGCCGAGGGCCTAACGCCGAGCCCTCGGCAAAGGCTGACGGCCGGTGCCGCCGTCACGCTCGGCCGAGGTCGCCGAGAGGCGGTACTGTGCCGAAGGGCCCGACCCTCGGCAAAGGTGGGCCTTTGCCGTGGGTCGTTGATTGCCGAGGGTCGGGCCCTCGGCGAACGAAGCCGTTGCCGAGGGCTAGGATTCGCCGAGGGCGGCCCTCGGCAAAGAAACGATTTGCCGAGTGCCCGAAATCAGGCCCTCGGCAAAGTCTTTTGCCCTCGGCAATGTTGCTGTTTCCAGTAGTGTATGGCCCACAAGGGCAAGGTGACGTCAGACGTCGACTACAACCCGGAGGACGGGATCGAGGCGTACATCAATTCGACCGTCCACAACTGCCTCAGTGAGTACACATCGATGGCAAGGGAGTTCCATGGGCCACAGTACGATCCGAGCACCGAGGACCTTGATGGAGAAGTCTTCATGAGGGTGGGAGGAGGCAAGAAGCATGGGCGGTACTCGATTGGCGACGGCGCAATCGACTCGGCCACTACTCCCAGTCTCTCCCAGATTCGAGCAAGCAGCACGAGCAGGAGCCCGGCCATATGACCTCGGCAGGACACTTCACACCACCGGGTGGAGGCACTCGAGGTTATTCCTGGTTTATTCGTCGTTCATTGGTTTTTTCATACCTTTTTCTTTGCATTATTGTAACATTGGGGTGAATATATTGTAGGCCTAGCTGGAACAAGAGAGGAGGATACGTGAGCAGATGCAGGCGAAGATGGAGAGGGTGGAGGCAGAGTGGGAGGCCGAGCAGCGGAGGATGGCGGAGATTCTTCAGTACATGCAAAGTCGTGGCACCGCTATGGGTGTAGTTCCGCCACCTTCGCTATTCGCTCCACCTCCACCTCCACCTCCTCAATATTCTACTCCTGTGAGTATAAATGTTTTAGTTTGTATGTTCATGCTTACGGTTAAACCTAGTGGAGTATGAAAGTTTTATTCATGTATGGTATATATTTATCTTGTCTCACACATGCAATCTCTTCTTCTTTGTGCAGAATCAATTGGCGGCATCGAACAATCCTCATGCTTTAGCGAATCCTTTACCAAATCAGTGATGATACTTGTGGTTGTTAATGGTACTTCTATTTGCAATTGTGGTTGTAGATGATGGAGCACTTTGATTACTTGTGAACTTATTTGTGTTATATTGTGAGACATGTGACGTTTGTGATATATATGTGACGTTTGTGATATATATGTTGTGTTGGTGATATATATGTGTTGTTGATGATATATATGTGATGTTGGTGATGTTTGTTATATATATCTTCTGTTTGTTTGGATGGGATATAAAAAACAAATAAAAATGTTGTTTTCAGTCACTTTGCCGAGTGCAATGGCCATGAGACTCGGCAAAGTGACTACCTAGGAACTACCTGGGAACATGCTTTGCCGAGTGCAATGGCCATTGCACTCGGCAAACATCACAGATTTGCCGAGTGCCTGGCACTCGGCAAAGGTGACCACCTTTGCCGAGTGTCTAAGTCAACGGCGCTCAGCAAAGCGGGTACCTTTGCCGAGTGCTTGACCTTGGCACTCGGCAAAGCCGCCGTCACGGTGGCGCTCGCCGTCACGGCCACTTTTCTTTGCCGAGTGTCGGCCCGATAAAGTGCACTTGGCAAAGAGGTCTTTGCCGATAAACTGTTTACCGAGCGCCCTTTGCCGAGTGTAACACTCGGCAAAGGCTTTGCTGAGTGTATATCGGCCTTTGCCGAGTGCCTCAGGCACTCGGCAAAGAAGCCGCCTCCGGTAGTGAGACATGGGTGCTGGTGTATGCGTCCACACCAGTCATAGATATAGCGGCAGAGATCTGTAGGATTGAGAGTATGAGGCGTCATGGAAGACCTAGGTGCCAATTTGACATGAGCAATTCCTTCATCTTTGTATGATCGGATTGAATCTGGCCATACCCTTGTGCTGAAAATGACATGGAATCTGGTGTATGCATCCACAGTGGTCATATATGTAGCGGCGACCACAATGATGCCATGTACAAGCCAGTGTTCCTAGAAGTCTTGTTTTTATTTGATATAGTTAAAGCGAAGTATTGTTGTCCTGTTTTAATCTAACATAATTGCTCATGGTTTCATTTTAGTCTTTGTTGTTCTGAATCTACCTTTTCTGAAATTAGAGTTCTCAAATCTAGTTATACTAACTGCATTCTTCTAATATGGAAAATTCCTCCCTGTGGTTTCTAAATAGATTTCAGAAATATATGGAATATGCAATATGAGTTCTGCAATCAAGCCTTCCAGAAATGGCTTGAGCCCTTATAGCTTTAAAACATCCTTCACACAGCAGACATGCAGTTCTGATAAGAACTTCTATTTTTGAACTTGCTCGTGAGGGAGAAAACATTTTGCATTTTTACTTGAGAACTTAATATTGTGTCAAAGGCCTTATTGATTATTGAGGATTTACATTATTTGAAGGGACCTTTGGGGTGTCGAGTTTACCACCTTCAGGAAAATAACACTTCTTTTTTTCTTACTTTTTCACCCTCTTTCTAATTTTTTTGTGGCAACAATACTCAGTGCTACCTCCGTTACAAAAAAAAAATGCTAGTTTGCTAAATCAAACTATCTTATAAGTCAATATGAGGCCTGCCTGACAGGCCGGGCTTCAGTTGTAAATCAAACTATCTTATAAGTCAGCGCGAGTCAAGTATGGATGCCCTCGCACGCTCCACGTGGAACCATTCCAGCAAGAAGGTTTTGGGAGCCGGCCACACCGACCTCGCTCCAGCTTGGGAGCCAGCCACACCAACCTTGTTCTCGCCACCATCCTCTAACCACCTCCTATCCTTTTTATTTCTATTGCTTCTCTTTCTTGTGATCCCTCTCGCACACCACCAGGCCACACAGGCCATGCACATGAACACACTTGTTAGGATTCCCCACACGATGATAGTGAAAGACTCCATGCCGAGTCACACACCTGAGACTGAGTGTCACCCTTCTCTCTCTCTCTCTCTCTCTCTCTCTCTCTCTCTCTCTCTCTCTCTCTCTCTCTCTCTCTCTCTCCCCCCCTCATATATCTTGGCATGGACCCCTCGATCGAGTGTGATGTCTAGAGCGGTGCACTCACCATCGTTCGGGATCAGAAGCTCTTCTCTACGCTACCCTAGACATCGACCAACCGAAGGACATATGCCATGTCATCCATCTCATGTCTCATCCCGCAGCCCTAGCAGTACCGACAGTACTTAAACCTTAGCCCCGCTTCCGAGGGCCCAGATCTACGTGAGGAAGGCCTAGATCCACTACTGGAAACGCGTGCTTTGCCGAGGGCCTGAGGATTTGCCGAGGGCTAAATCTCGGGCACTCGGCAAAGACACTCTTTGTCGAGGGCCAGCCACAGGAGCCCTCGGCAAAGAACGGCCCTCGGCAAAGAGGCCTTTGCCGAGGGTATGGCCCTCGGCAAAGACAGGCCCACGGCAAATCAAATCTTTGCCGAGGGCCGCGGCCCTCGGCAAAGATGCCCTCGGCAAATTAGGCCCGTTCGGTCACGGCGGCCATTTCCCGTCAATCTTTGCCGAGGGCCACCCGTTAGGCCCTCGGCAAAGATTTAAATTTTTTTTTAAGTCTTTGCCGAGGGCCCTAGACCAGGCCCTCGGCAAAGATTTTTTTTAAAACCAATTTTTCGGCCAAAATTTTTTTTATATAAATCGCCTTTGCCGAGGGCCCAAGATAGGCCCTCGGCAAAGATTTTTTATTTTTTTTTAAAAATTCTTTGCCGAGGGCCACGGGCCAGGCCCTCGGCAAAGATCCCTCGGCAATTATTTTTTTGGTTTTTTTAGCCCAGATTTTTTGTGGTGCTACAATACATTGTTTTGAACTCAATTTTAAAATTTAGGCCAATTTTGATTTTGTTTTGTATATTTCCTTAATTTATTTCGTTTCTTTGATTTTTTTCGAATATGTCAAATTTGAACTGCAGGTGTATGGAATATTGCAATGTAGTGTTTCGAAAAATGTTATTCATGTTAATTGGTGCATGTTGAGTCCCTATCCACGAACTCGCATCAAATTTTCACGCATCTTGTTCGCGTAACATGACGACCGACTTGCCGAAAAAGTGTTTTAAAATTATATGAAATCCATACGAAGTCCGAAAATCACGAAACTTGGTGAGATGTCATGTTATCACATGTGTAGGCTGTGGTAAAAAATTGAGAAGGCTTCGAGCGAGTTGCGATAACATGACATCTCACCAAGTGGCAACTCGCATGTGTAGGCTGTGGTAAAAAGATGTCTGGGTTTCAGGCATCCGACGTCGCAACTCGCTCGAAGCCTTCTCAATTTTTTACCACAGCCTACACATGCGATAACATGACATCTCACCAAGTTTCATGATTTTCGGACTTCGTATGGATTTCATATAATTTTAAAACACTTTTCCGGCAAGTCGGTCGTCATGTTACGCGAACAAGATGCGTGAAAATTTGATGCGAGTTCGTGGATAGGGACTCAACATGCACCAATTAACATGAATAACATTTTTCGAAACACTACATTGCAATATTTCATGCACCTGCAGTTCAAATTTGACATATTCGAAAAAAATCAAAGAATCAAAATAAATTAAGGAAATATACAAAACAAAATCAAAATTGGCCTAAATTTTAAAATTGAGTTCAAAACAATGTATTGTAGCACCACAAAAAAACTGGGCTAAAAAAAACCAAAAAAAAATTGCCGAGGGCTCTTTGCCGAGGGCCTGGCCCATGGCCCTTGGCAAAGAATTTAAAAAAAAAAATAAAAAATCTTTGCCGAGGGCCGTGGATCTGGGTCCTCGGCAAAGAATTTAAAAAAAAAATAAAAAATCTTTGCCGAGGGCCGTGGATCTGGGCCCTCGGCAAAGAATTTAAAAAAAAAATAAAAAATCTTTGCCGAGGGCCGTGGATCTGGGCCCTCGGCAAAGGACCGAACCCTAAATCGGGCCACAGCCCAAATTCCCGATCGGCAATTGTGAAAAAAAAACGCTCCACCATCTCCCTCCCCACGCGCCCGCTCGCGGCCAGCCCCCGCGCGTCCACCACCGCCGCCGCACACCCCGCCGCCGCGCGCCCGCTGCTGCGCGCGCCGGCTGGCCCGAGCCCGGCCGCCCCCAACTTCGCGCGCGATTCCCGGCCGCCCCGCGCCTCCACGGCCGCCCCGAGCCCGGCAGCCCCGGTCGCCCCGCGCCTCCACCACCGCCGCCGCGCGCCCGCCCCAGGTGTACTCCGACCCGAACGTGTACACTAAAGTCCAAGAGTACACATCAACGGTAAGGCAGATCTATGGGGAAGATTACAATGTGCGCACTGAGCCCATTGATGCAGAGGCGATCATGAGGCTCGGAGGAGGCAAGAAGCATGGGCGGCTGTGGATTGCAGACGGCGCCATCGACTGCACCACTGTTCCCTCCCTCGACACTATCCGAGCACGGAGCACGAGCTCCAGCCAGTCCATACGTCCATGGCCTTCTCCAGCACTGCAGCAGGTCCAAGCACTCTAGGTAATTCCTGTTTTACTCATCGTACGTAGATATTTACACACCTAAATTAGATTTGCATTACTGATACATTGGAGTGAAATATTGCAGGCCGAGCTGCAAGAAACAAAAAGGCAAAGTCAAGAGCAGAACGCGGAGCTGACCGCACAGCTGCAGGCCCAGAAGGTCATGTTCGAGGCCGCGCAGAAGCAGATGGCGGAGATGATGGTGATCATGCAAAGTCTTGGGCAAGCATCGGGTGTACCTAAGCAGTTTTCAGCTCCTCCACCTCCTACTCCTGCAACTACTCCTGTAAGTATGAAAGTTCACTTTTCGCTTGTGCTTTGCATGTATGTCGGCCTTCGTGCCGTTGTGGATGTCGGCGTTCGTGCCGTTGTGGATGTCGGCATTCGTGCCGTTGTGGATGTCGGCGTTCGTGCCGTCGTTTCTTGCAGGTTTTGGAAACCTCCTGTGCAGGGGAGGTGCTGCCGAAATTTTCAATTGAGTCTAATCTTTTTGTATTCCTACAATACTAGATGCAATCTCTAAGTTCCAAAACTGTTTTTCCGGATTACTCACACATGCAATCTCTGCTCCTTTGTGCAGCTTCCGTCCGCGGGTTCCAATCAACCCGCTAGTGCGTCACCGGGTGATCCTACTTTTCCTTCACCATCGTCTCATAGGCTAGCTTGATGAGGACTCATGCTAGGTGATGTGGTTGGACTTTACCGTGATTTGTGATTTATGGTTGTGACTTGTGTTTGGATTTCATTAACTTGTCGTAATAAACATGTGAATGATGATGAACATGTGACTTGTCGTTGTAATATATTGTGATTTGTGGTTCGCAATTATGGTTGCAATATATTATGAGAAAATGGGTTCTGTGTGATATATATATGTATATATATGAAATGCTTGTGTCGATGGAATGCAAAAAACAAAAAAAAATTAAAATTTCTGCCTCTTTGCCGAGGACAATGACCAAGGCCCTCGGCAAAGAAGGGTCCTTTGCCGAGGGCCCAAGCAATAGCCCTCGGCAAAGATTTTTTGGAAAAAAATCCTGACAATTTCTTTGCCGAGGGCCAGGGAGCAGGCCCTCAGCAAAGGGTTAAAAAATTCAAAAAAACCATTTCTTTGCCGAGGGCCGACCCTCGGCAAAGAATTTTTAAAAAATCCTGAAAATTTCTTTGCCGAGGGCTAGGGATGAGGCCCTCGGCAAAGAGTAAAAAAAAATTTCAAAAAAAACCATTTCTTTGCCGAGGGCCGGCCCTCGGCAAAGAATTTTTAAAAAATCCTGAAAATTTCTTTGCCAAGGGCCAGGGATGAGGCCCTCGGCAAAGGGTTAAAAAAAATTCAAAAAAACCATTTCTTTGCCGAGGGCCGGCCCTCGGCAAAGAATTTTTAAAAAATCCTAAAAATTTCTTTGCCGAGGGCCAGGGAGGAGGCCCTCGGCAAAGGTTTTTCTAAAAAAAAATAAAAAAAATTATTTGCCAACTTTGCCGAGGGCCGGCCCTCGGCAAAGGTTTTTTTAAAAAAAATAAAACAAATTTATTTGCCGAGGGTCGGCCCTCGGCAAAGAAACCATTTCTTTGCCGAGGGTCGGCCCTGGGCAAAGAAACCGCCAACGGCGTCGGCACCTGACGGCTTCTTTTCTTTGCCGAGGGCCGTCCTGGCCCTCGGCAAAGGCTTTGCCGAGTGCCCGATAAAGGGCCCTTGGCAAAGACACCTTCGCCGTCTAAAAATTCCCCGAGGGGTCTTTTTACCACAGCCTCACCAAGTGGCAACTCGCATGTGTAGGCTGTGGTAAAAAGATGTCTGGGTTTCAGGCATCCGACGTCGCAACTCGCTCGAAGCCTTCTCAATTTTTTACCACAGCCTACACATGCGATAACATGACATCTCACCAAGTTTCGTGATTTTCGGACTTCGTATGGATTTCATATAATTTTAAAACACTTTTCCGGCAAGTCGGTCGTCATGTTACGCGAACAAGATGCGTGAAAATTTGATGCGAGTTCGTGGATAGGGACTCAACATACACCAATTAACATGAATAACATTTTTCGAAACACTACATTGCAATATTTTATGCACCTGCAGTTCAAATTTGACATATTCGAAAAAAATCAAAGAATCAAAATAAATTAAGGAAATATACAAAACAAAATCAAAATTGGCCTAAATTTTAAAATTGAGTTCAAAACAATGTATTGTAGCACCACAAAAAAACTGGGCTAAAAAAACCAAAAAAAAAATTGCCGAGGGCTCTTTGCCGAGGGCCTGGCCCGTGGCCCTCGGCAAAGAATTTTAAAAAAAAAAATAAAAAATCTTTGCCGAGGGCCGTGGATCTGGGCCCCCGGCAAAGAATTTAAAAAAAAAATAAAAAATCTTTGCCGAGGGCGGTGGATCTGGGCCCTCGGCAAAGAATTTAAAAAAAAATAAAAAATCTTTGCCGAGGGCCGTGGATCTGGGCCCTCGGCAAAGGACCGAACCCTAAATCGGGCCACAGCCCAAATTCCCGATCGGCAATTGTGAAAAAAAACGCTCCACCATCTCCCTCCCCACGCGCCCGCTCGCGGCCGGCCCCCGCGCGTCCACCACCGCCGCCGCACACCCCGCCGCCGCGCGCCCGCTGCTGCGCGCGCCGGCTGGCCCGAGCCCGGCCGCCCCCACCTTCGCGCGCGATTCCCGGCCGCCCCGCGCCTCCACGGCCGCGCGCCCGCCGCTGCGCGCCCGGCCGCCACGAGCCCGGCAGCCCCGGTCGCCCCGCGCCTCCACCACCGCCGCCGCGCGCCCGCCCCAGGTGTACTCCGACCCGAACGTGTACACTAAAGTCCAAGAGTACACGTCAACGGTAAGGCAGATCTATGGGGAAGATTACAATGTGCGCACTGAGCCCATTGATGCAGAGGCGATCATGAGGCTCGGAGGAGGCAAGAAGCATGGGCGGCTATGGATTGCAGACGGCGCCATCGACTCCACCACTGTTCCCTCCCTCGACACTATCCGAGCACGGAGCACGAGCTCCTGCCAGTCCATACGTCCATGGCCTTCTCCAGCACTGCAGCAGGTCCAAGCACTCCAGGTAATTCCTGTTTTACTCATCGTACGTAGATATTTACACACCTAAATTAGATTTGCATTACTGATACATTGGAGTGAAATATTGCAGGCCGAGCTGCAAGAAACAAAAAGGCAAAGTCAAGAGCAGAACGCGGAGCTGACCGCACAGCTGCAGGCCCAGAAGGTCACGTTCGAGGCCGCGCAGAAGCAGATGGCGGAGATGATGGTGATCATGCAAAGTCTTGGGCAAGCATCGGGTGTACCTGTGCAGTTTTCAGCTCCTCCACCTCCTACTCCTGCAACTACTCCTGTAAGTATGAAAGTTCACTTTTCGCTTGTGCTTTGCATGTATGTCGGCCTTCGTGCCGTTGTGGATGTCGGCGTTCGTGCCGTTGTGGATGTCGGCGCTCGTGCCGTTGTGGATGTCGGCGTTCGTGCCGTCGTTTCTTGCAGGTTTTGGAAACCTCCCGTGCAGGGGAGGTGCTGCCGAAATTTTCAATTGAGTCTAATCTTTTTGTATTCCTACAATACTAGATGCAATCTCTAAGTTCCAAAACTGTTTTTCCGGATTACTCACACATGCAATCTCTGCTCCTTTGTGCAGCTTCCGTCCGCGGGGTGATCCTACTTTTCCTTCACCATCGTCTCATAGGCTAGCTTGATGAGGACTCATGCTAGGTGATGTGGTTGGACTTTACCGTGATTTGTGATTTATGGTTGTGACTTGTGTTTGGATTTCATTAACTTGTCGTAATAAACATGTGAATGATGATGAACATGTGACTTGTCGTTGTAATATATTGTGATTTGTGGTTCGCAATTATGGTTGCAATATATTATGAGAAAATGGGTTCTGTGTGATATATATATGTATATATATGAAATGCTTGTGTCGATGGAATGCAAAAAACAAAAAAAAATTAAAATTTCTGCCTCTTTGCCGAGGGCAATGACCAAGGCCCTCGGCAAAGAAGGGTCCTTTGCCGAGGGCCCAAGCAATAGCCCTCGGCAAAGTTTTTTTGGAAAAAAATCCTGACAATTTCTTTGCCGAGGGCCAGGGAGCAGGCCCTCGGCAAAGGGTTAAAAAATTCAAAAAAACCATTTCTTTGCCGAGGGCCGACCCTCGGCAAAGAATTTTTAAAAAATCCTGAAAATTTCTTTGCCGAGGGCTAGGAAGGAGGCCCTCGGCAAAGAGTAAAAAAAAATTCAAAAAAACCATTTCTTTGCCGAGGGCCGGCCCTCGGCAAAGAATTTTTAAAAAATCCTAAAAATTTCTTTGCTAAGGGCCAGGGATGAGGCCCTCGGCAAAGGGTTAAAAAAAAATTCAAAAAAACTATTTCTTTGCCGAGGGCCGGCCCTCGGCAAAGAATTTTTAAAAAATCCTAAAAATTTCTTTGCCGAGGGCTAGGAAGGAGGCCCTCGGCAAAGAGTAAAAAAAAATTCAAAAAAACCATTTCTTTGCCGAGGGCCGGCCCTCGGCAAAGAATTTTTAAAAAATCCTAAAAATTTCTTTGCTAAGGGCCAGGGATGAGGCCCTCGGCAAAGGGTTAAAAAAAATTTAAAAAAACTATTTCTTTGCCGAGGGCCGGCCCTCGGCAAAGAATTTTTAAAAAATCCTAAAAATTTCTTTGCCGAGGGCCAGGGAGGAGGCCCTCGGCAAAGGTTTTTCTAAAAAAAAATAAAAAAAAATTATTTGCCAACTTTGCCGAGGGCCGGCCCTCGGCAAAGGTTTTTTTAAAAAAAATAAAATAAATTTATTTGCCGAGGGTCGGCCCTTGGCAAAGAAACCATTTCTTTGCCGAGGGTCGGCCCTGGGCAAAGAAACCGCCAATGGCGTCGGCACCTGACAGCTTCTTTTCTTTGCCGAGGGCCGTCCTGGCCCTCGGCAAAGGCTTTGCCGAGTGCCCGATAAAGGGCCCTCGGCAAAGACACCTTCGCCGTCTAAAAATTCCCCGAGGGGTCTTTGCCGAGGGTAGCCCTCGGCAAAGCCTTTGCCGAGGGTTTCTGGGCCTTTGCCGAGGGCTAGAGGCCCTCGGCAAAGCATGCGCCTCCAGTAGTGATCCAGACTCTGCCACGACACGGATGCAAAAAAAAACGTAAACCACTATCGTGGCTCAGGTGACAAATTTGCTCTATGACTAAGGTGGGTGCTGAGGTGTCTTCACATCACATGCGTCTGTGTGTCATATATATATCTTTGGATTTGGACAAAACCAAAACTTGCGATAGAATTGAATTTTCAATGGATACGATGGACAAATCGTACTTGTGGACCAAGTTATTAAGCATTAAAATTTAAAAACTTGACGCAGCAAGCTAGTTAGACCGAAGACATTTTTAATGGGCCCGGTAAAACGCTTGACAACCAGTCACGCATTGACGTAGTAGGGTTCGTCATGAAACTCCCAGTTGGTGCAACGAAAATGCAGTGCAGTCGCTAGCAACCAATGTCAGCTGACGATATTCGCGCGAGAACCCTATATCTGCTGTCCGCACATTACTACATACGTCAACGGTCAACATGGAGTTGTGTCATTGCTGACGTCAAGGAACTGCGACCGAAGAAGAGCAGGGCAGGGGCCTGGCCCACTGGATTGATTGGAATGCACTTGCGGTCGCTGTGTTCGTTGACCCAGTCCTTTCGTCTGAACCATCTTGTATCAAAATTCAAAAAGGAAAAAAAATAGTATGACTACCTCGTGCGTGCGCACGCAGAGTCAACTCAGTCCGCAAAGCGTGCCGCGCATGCGGCCCCCTCGCCGATCGATGCCGCGTCGTGGATAGAAACTCCAACTCCATTGGACGGCAGCTGTACACAGTGTCAGAGGACATATTAAACTTGAGGTGTGGCGGATCAAAGCATGCCACGATTCCATGTGCCAACCGCCGCAGTTAGATGTATTGGAGAGACGCTTTATGCGGTGTGCATTATTGACGAGGCCTACTGATGTCTTGTTTTGACAGTTTAGAGACCTTTTCTTTAAGTAGAAAAATAGAAATTGAAACAAAATCAAGTAGTAAAAGGTATACGTGGTAGACATACCTTGCCATGATGGTCCTCCGCCCCTGGCTGTACACGACATCTCGACTGAAAGCCAAATCAGCAGACGGCTCGCCTCCAAATCTGCTTGGCCTGTCCTTCCCATCACAACGCACCTCAGATTTCTCCGTCGCCTGTACCCGAGGTCCGACGCCACATGTACCCGCCGTATCCGGGGAAGAGCGTCCTCTCGATCCGCCTCTACCTGCGCACGGCGCGGCCTAAGCCAGCATTTCACCGATGCTAGAGCTTGTTCCCCGGGCCCCCTCTTCTACTTGCACCGATCTGTTGACCTAAGCCGTCGCCGGTGCCGGTGCCGGTGCTGTCGCCTGAGCCTCTACCTGGGCGCCCTCGCTGTCCACCGTGACTGCTCGATTTGGCGCAGGAGCCCTACTTCAGGGAGAAGAAAGGGGCCGAGCCGACTTGCAGCAGGAGCCACGGACAAGAGAGCCATCCGTGCGGGAGGCGGCTAGTAGTGTGGAGGAGCAACCTCTCCTCGAGCGGTCCAGCACCACGCGTCATTCATCCAAGCTATGGGCGCACGCAAGGGAGTTTAGACCCAGGGTCCATCTAATTTTCTTCCGTTTTATAGTGTGCGCATGCTGAAGCACCGTGCGCATGCAGAAACAAGCATTTGCGCAATAAGATTGGTGATCTTATATAGAGACCAATAATCATTTTTCTTTTGCAGAAATATAAACACAAGGATTTGAACATGGTCTGTAGTATATGCTACATATAGTTGTTTGAACTTGGATGGCCTCTCAGGTTAACAAGCCTCAACTGCCCTTGTCCAGCGGTTCTTCAGTATCCCCCTAATCATATGCTCGATCCCACACCAAACCATTTTTATAAGATAATCCCTATTTATTTACAGAAGCAGTAAAAATGTCACAAACCTCCAAAAATACCTAGTGGTTTTCAGAGGCGGCCAGTCCATTTACAAAGACAACCTAGAAACCAATCATCTCTATAAATGAATTTTTATAGCAAGGTCTCTTAAGAACACCACCTATAAAAATGACCACTACAAACGCAGGCCTCTGAAGGGTGTCACCTCTGGTAATTAATTTTTAGAAATGGGCCTCTTAAGAGTTCCATCTTCGAAAATGGCTATTAACAGGGGCTGACCTCTTAAGTCTGTCGCCTCTCTAAATCGATTAATAGAAGTGGACGTCCGAAGATGCCTGCATCTATAAATAGTTGTCCCCAAAAAGTTTGATAACTTTTGTATATGAAGGCAAACTCTATATCAAAATTGTACAACTCAATGAGATCTACATCATTTTTTAGCATTTATATTAGAATCCCATAAGGCTACGGATATCCATATTAATGTTTCAGCGGATATAGGTATTGTGTTGACGCTAGAATATGCCATTACTCGTGCACATCTGCATGCACTCGCAAAGGGTTCCTTCCACAGCCTTTGCGAAGATCGAGTTGGTCTGTTTTGATAGATTGGATCATCTGTCAGCCCACCAAACGCTCATCCGAGAGGGACCCGTAAGGGCAAGCGCATGTTGGTGTGCCCTAGGCTTGATATACCAGCTAGGGCACCTTCTCATACCGTGGAGACGAGAGAAGATCAACACACAAGAGGTTTTCAACGTAAGATTTAAGGGATAAAAAGGCATAAATAAAAGGTAAAAAGATAAAAGATAGTCTCATTTGATGTAATTGTACACGCTCAATCAGTTGTGGCCCTTTATATTTATTGGGCGGGGTGGACTTATATCACCTAATATAAAAGGGTTGAAGCCCTTACAAAATCCATATCAAAATGTAACTCCAACTCAATTTTAGGCTGCCATTTTGGAAAATTGGCTTGGCCGGTTTACATACGTGTGGAACATTCCAAAACCATAATTGTCTCGTCTAGGCTCTAACTTAGGCATTTTACATGTGCCTTTTGATCTCCTTGACGAGGCGAGCACAATGGTCAAGTCCAATTTGCAGTTTACACATAAATTACAGACACCACCCTAGCGTCAACCTTTTGTCATTAATTTATAGCTACGTCGCTGCCAGTGCTGAGGTCAACATCCATGACCCAAGGAAACCCACGGCACAGAAAGAAAAAAAAAACTTGGCCCTCGCTCCTTGAGCAAGTCCATGACGGCGACCAACTTCAGAGCACAGCAACGTACCTCTGGAGCGACATGATCCACCTTGATGAGTACTTGACTGACCAAGTCGTGTGTCCATGTCAACAAGATTGGTGGCCTTATTATAAATTAAAGCAAGGAACGTTAATTGTATTGTATTGAAGTGCGGCGTAGTATAGCAAAAATAGGATGGCCTGTTGTCAGGTTAACTGCAAGCTTAGATTGCGCCCTGCTGTCCAGTGGTTCTTCACCATCCTGGTGATAACCATATGCTCCCATGCCAAACCATGCACAAGTTCCAGCAGCTCCAACCATGTCCGGAACACTAGCTACACCTGGAACACTAGTTTCCAGCAAATGAATCAGGGCCTCTTATTCCTCCTCGACAACGAGTCTCTCATCTTGCAGCAAGGCAGCCTCGGCTACTACATGCAGGAGAACACTCATCCTGGGTTCAACTTGACCGATTCCGGCTGGTTCCTCATCCCTAAATGGTTTGATCCATGGAAGATGAGCCATGGTGATGATCAGAGGGTCGACTTGAATGAGACCATATCCTTCAGCATCGTCTTCACCCTGAGCGCAGTAAGCACCATCGACCCGTTTTTGTTTGACATCCTTCCCACACTTGAACCACCTGATGACAGAGGGACTGCTCATCCACCCCCTACCAGGGGGAATTTTCTCCAGAATTTAACCGATACATTGAACATCACATCTCAATCTGGAAAAGGTATCCGGGTTACAGCCACCTTTAGCTCTAGTATATCGACATATAGCATGCGCATCAATTACGATCGTAGTGCGCGCAACCTCTCTGTCTACCTAGTGCGTGATGCAGATGTAGCCGCCACCACACAGCTCAATGACACAGACACCCTGACTCCAGATGCCTTACTCTTCGCCATTACATCCTCGATGGGGCAGCTCTTGGAACTCCACAACTGGAACTTCACCATCAAGGTCCAGGTGACTGAACAGTCAAGAGGGCCAAATATTGCCACCATAGTGTCTTCGGTCTTCGGATCAGCAGCTGCCACGGCCACCATTGCTGCTGCTGTCTACTTCTACTTGAACTCAAAGTACAGGAGGTGGAAGAAAGACCTTGACAAGCTCACCAAGACCATGCAGAGCCTCCCCGGTGTGCCTATGCAGGTCGACTTCGCTGACATCAAGAAGGCCACCAACAGCTTCCACGAGACCATGAGGCTGGGGCAAGGTGGATTCGGTGCTGTTTACAGATGCAGGCTTCCCGCACCAAACAATGGAAAGCTCATGGATGTTGCCATCAAGAAGTTCACTCGGGCTGATAATCGGGGCTATGAAGACTTCCTTGCCGAGGTCAGCATCATCAACCGCCTGCGTCACAAAAATATCGTTCCTCTCATCGGTAAGCTTGCTTTCATTGTGCTATATATCCGTGATAAACTGATAATATGTTCTACTTTTCTTGTCATGACTGAAAAAAGATGCTACTTTTGTTCCAAATTATAAGTCGTATGCCTTTTCTAGGTATACAGCTTCTGTTATGTAGATAGACATAGTGTATATATATTTAGATGAATAAAAAAATCTATGTGCCTAGAAAAATCAAATGATTTATAATTTAGAATAGAAGGAGTAGCTATTAAACCAGATCCAAATTTCCAAAAAAAGAAAAGAAAAGCATCTAATGTTTTTTTTTTCTCGATTGCAAATAATTAGGATGGTCTTACAACAGAGGAGAGCACATTCTTATCTCTGAGTACATGCCCAATGGTAGCCTAGACCAACATCTCTTCCGTAGGAGCAGCGATGGGCAGCAAGCAACTTGTATTAGCCAGTGGGCCACTCGCTACAACCTCGTCAAGGACATTGCGAGCGGGCTACAGTACGTTCACCATGAATATGAGCCTATGGTGCTCCACCGTGACATCAAGGCGAGCAACATCATGATCGATTTTACCTTCCAAGGACGCCTTGGGGACTTTGGGCTCGCCTGCGTATTGGCCGATGGCAAGGACTCCTACACCGACCACGGCGCCCCTGGAACCCTTGGCTTCAGAGCGCCTGAGTATGTGTACAGCGGTAGGGCCAGCAGGAAGACGGACATCTTTGCCTTTGGAGTGCTCGTACTTGAGATTGTTACAGGAAAGAGGGCAGTTGGCAGAGATGTGCAGTTTGGACATGTTATAGACTGGGTATGGAAATTTCATGCAGAGGGCAACCTACTTGCCGCTGTTGATGCTGTGCTCACCACCACCGCTGAATTCGATGCCGATGAGGCCATACGACTACTCCAGCTTGGCATGGCGTGCAGCAGCTCAAACCCATCCGACCGGCCAAGCATGGTGGATGCGGTGCAGATCATCAGCAAGTCAGTGCCGCCACCGGACATCCCTCTTTTGAAGCCACCGCTCGTGTGGCCACCAGGAGGGTGGGAGTCATCGTCATCGACCTCTGATTCTAGCATGTTGACTAGTAACTTCAACACAACCTCGACATTCATGGTTGAGATGACGGCGAGCAGCAGGGAACACATCTCTTCTGAACAAGAACGCGGCAGATTCACCAGTTATCCCAGAAGGAAGAAGATCTTCGCAGGTGGCGGTCTCCGTTTATCACTCTGAACATGACTTGATCCGCAGCTGAGCTCTACTGACGAAACAACACAATACATCTGCACGTGCTTTATCGTGCTGTATTGTGTGTGACTTTTTCTAGTAATATATGTATTCTTTGTTGCTACCACAGTTGGTTCGTTTACTAGCTAGTAATAGTATGCACTCTTAGATAATAGTACAGTCATGGTATGAAAGATTAATAATCTGTTTAGTTAGTGAGAACACCGAATAGGTTGGTACCATACCACTGACAAGAAATATATCAGATCACCTGGATGATCATCGAGCCGACCACAGGCTCTCCTCTCCTCGGTGCCATGTAGGTGTTAGAATCGTTGGTGTACCTTTGTGTAACCATAGATCGGAGTATACCTCTTTAGGGTTCTTCTATTTCGGCCTGGTTGCACTGCAACCTCGCAGACGCCGGTGTCGAGGCAGCTCCGGCTCAGTGGCGAAGTCCAGTGGTGATCTCGTGGCCTGCATAGGCGAGGCAGAGGTCACGGCGGTACGGTGGGGCATCCCGTCGCTGGCAGCACTACTTTAGATCGGTTTAGGTTTTCTCTGTAGGTGGGTACGGCGGCTCCGTTAAACCTCGTAACCCGAGCCCTGATCCCCACCTTACCTTTTATATGTGCTGTGCGACAGGGCCCACCAACCTTATTAGGGTTGGGCTCCCCCGATCAGGGAGCAAAGACAAGGGCCCAATAGGCCGTTGTGCCTATTGGTGGAGATCAACTAACATTCTCCCCCTTATCTCACTATCATCTTTCAATTTTATATCGTTTACTTTTGTTCACTCCATTATAGATTAGCGCATAGAGCATGTCTCATTGTCACGGTCCATTGCCGATAGATTTAACAG